>NC_052354.1:53278320-53470131 GCF_009727055.1 Benincasa hispida
AGCTCACCATAGAACGAACCATATCTAATAAGGTTCTATTTCTCCTCTCTGATACATTGTTCTGTTGAGGTGTACCAGGTGCTGAAAGTTGGGATTGAATTCCATGTTCTATCATATAGTCCTGAAATTCTAAATCTGTGTATTCTCCACCCGATAAGATCGTAGTGTTTTAATCGTTTTACCTAATAGGTTTTCAACTTCAACCTTATACTCTTTAAATTTTTCAAAGGCTGCAGATTTATGTTCCATTAGGTATAAGTAACCATACCTCGAATAATCATTCATGTAAGAAATGAAGTATTTGTACCCTTCTCTAGCCTTTACATTCATTAGACCATAAAGATCCGAATGTATGAGCTCTAAGGGCTCTTTGGCTTTATAACTTTTTCCACTTAAAGGTCTTTTAGTCATTTTTCCTTTCAAAACAAGATTCACACTGAGGTAATGAATCATCTTCTAACTTATTTAGAAGTCTATTATTTACCAATCTTCCGATCCTATCAAGATTTATGTGACCTAATCTCAAATATAAAAAATACATATCATCGTTACTTGAAAAAATTCTTCGCCTTTTTGTTTGAGTATTCATAGTTTTAAACATCTCATTATTTAAAAGTACTTTTGATTCAGTTGGTCTTAACACGTATAAGTTGTCTTCTAGTTTAGCTAAATAGATAGTCATACCATTTATCATAATGAACACTTGTTTGATTGTTCAATTAAATAGTAAATAGAAACAAGGTCTCCTCATTTTAGGAACATTGTATAAGTTTTCTAAAAAACAAAAATCTATTTCCGAAAAAACAACTTAGCAGCTCCCATTGCACGAGCTGAAATGGCATCTCCCATTCCAACCTTGAACGTCATTTCACCCTCCTCGAGCTACTGGAAGGAGCTGATTCCTTGTGAAGAAGAACAAACGTGATTAGTGACTCCCGAGTCAAGTATCCAAGCATTATGGTCATTTTTCACTAAACAGGTTTCCAGAACTAGTAAATCATATTTACCTTCATTCTCTTTCTTCTTCTCGGCGAGGTACTTGTGGTAATTGCGTTTCCAATGACCATCCACATTGCAGTGGAAGCACTTGCCCTTGTCGATCACCTTTTCCTTATCTGTCTTTTCTAGCAGCGGGAGTCTTCCCTTTCACTTATTTCTTTTTCTGGAGCGTCTTAGAACTAGAGGATGAAGGAACAAACTTGGTTCCTAAGGATGAACCCTTGTGGAACTTCTTAAAATGGACAACATTTACTTCTTCTTCTACTGATGCCTTACCTTTCATAAGGGACCAATAAGCCTGTAACTCATTAAGAAGGGTAGTTATGATGTACTATATTTTGTTCATAACCACATTACTGCAGAATTGAAGGAAACTCTTTGGAAGAAATTCTAAAATAGAGGACACCTAACTTTGCTCGTCGATGACAGCATCATTCATTTCGACGACATTGAACTGGACTATCAGGTTGACAACATGTTCTCTCACTGATTACCCTTCCTTCATGCGTGAATTATAAACATATTTGAGGGTCTCGTGCCGGATTTGAATGGACCATTGTCCAAATATCTCTTGAAGGAACTCCATTATCTGACGTGTAAACATTATGGCCTCATGCTTCTTGGTAAAAATGTCAGACAGAATTGTCAAGATGTAGACTCGGGCCTTGTCATTGGCCTTCGTCCAACGGTGATAAGCATCCTTCAATGGTTGGGATGCATTATGAGGGGGGACTGGAGGTCATTCCTCTGTCAAGATGAACCACAAATTATCAATAACCAGGATTGTATTAAGATTAGATTTCCACGTTGTATAGTTTTCACCAGTTAATTTTTTGTTTTTAAGGAAGGAAATGATTGTGGAAGATATGTTGAAGCGAATATCAAACAATTGACCTTATTGATTATATTTTTCTTAACCCATTACTTAATTATCCAATTAATTTAACAAAAAATACGTGTAATCATAGAACCCTAATTAAACTATTGATTTAGTTTTTGCAACGATACTTCAAAATTTTAGAGCAACATCCATCGAAGGGTGATCGACTACTCCTCCCCTGAGTTGAGACAATCTCAACTAATCACTAATACTAGAATAAATCTTATTCTTATAGTTTTTAGCTATCATTTTTTGGTCAAGGATTCATTAACTAGCTTAATTCATTTCGTAAGTGTGATCCTCTCATTTTCGGTTTCCTGTGGTACGCTTCAACAGGCTACTTAAAGGAATGACAACTGTTGAAGATTAACCTAGAGACTCTATTCATTACTGGAGTTTACATTTTTCTTACTCCTATAATTAGACCTTCTGAAGTGATGGTCACTCCAGGACGACATGCAGGCAGACCATAAGAATCTCACGACGTAACATAATGGAGGAGATCGTAGGATACATTGACACGCATCCCTCTCCCACTTATTATGAACAATTTCCCTATTCGCCTTGCCATTGACCTATGCAAACACTTTCCGAAGAAAGGCCGTGTCCAGGGAGACATGAAGCCGAGCATGGATCTCATAGTATGAACTCCTAGGGACGTGAGAGCAAAAATTTGATATATCTCATATACCAATTTTTTCCCACTAAAGTATTCTAATATTTCTAGGGTTTCATTATACTTAGTTAAAAATTGACGAATGAATTTATCTAAGTTCTTTTAATTAGCTCAATATAATATTTATATTGAATGATTTAACAATACTAGATTTTATTTATTAAACTCTTTATCAAAATCAATTATTTATGGCATGAAAATGTTTGACCAATTCATCTTCCAGGTCGGTTCCCAGGTGGAGGTATTCCGTTTCCGTCATCTTAAATACCCCCGTCTAGACAAAACGTTCCTTAGATAAAGGTCCCTTATGGAAATTATTTTATTAATTTAATCTTTTGAGGAAATTCATTTTAATCCTATTAAAACAAATTAAAAGATTAACATATTTCTACTCTCATTAGAAAAACTTCCAACATAAGTCTAGGTGAATTAATTTTAAACAATTTAAAATTAATTTGGACCTATGTTTGCATGTAACTCTTGATTATATTTTTAAAAACATAACACTTATATTTTAATGCTTTATTAAAACCTATAAATTTGCATCTAATGATATTGAATAAATACAATAATTATATTTATCTAAGTAATGTCATGCTCAATGCAAAATTCATTTTCATTTGATAAATATAACACTTATATTAATCAAACATGAAAATCAAACATTCACATACATCATTCCACCATTCATTATAACAATTATAACATTGCATGATGCATGAACATGCTTAATGTGATCATACATCCTTATAGCATGCTAATTTAATAATGCATCTATAAAATATAATCCTTATATTTAATTATGATGCGTGAACATGTTTAACTTAAGGTGAGAATTTTTTAATCTCTGTGACATACAATATGTTATATGAATTCAAAATTTATTCTAAACATACATCCAATGCATAATTAAATTAATTTAAACACAAAAAATGAGACTAATTTTGGCACCCTAAAACAAAATTAATTAATTAAATCAATATAACTTTTATATCAATTTAATTAATTAATCCTAAAAATAAAAAAATAAAAATTGGTTAAAAAACCAACCCTTCAGCAACCTCTTTATTGTGCACACTGCCAGGGTCCGTCACATATTTGGAGCGTCCCAACACTGAGGGGCAGCGTCATGACACTACGAATCAGTTTGCATATGGCCTTGCCTCGCAGCATTGTGACGCTGAAAGGCAGAATGCCCCTCTTTTGTGCTTTTTTGCTCCAAACTTGCCCCGAATACATCTGTTTTTCCTGATCTCTTCAACAACACTTGCTCTTTCGACCAACATGGACTTATAAACTTGAAGCAAAAAATAAATACCCGAAAAATACAACGACCCTTACATTTTAATCACATTAAAAGTAATCTAAGTGTCAAAATTGAAAACATCCAATCTTGCAATCTTTCATTCAAAATGCAAATTTAAAAAACCCACCTCTAAACTAATTTTTCTTTAAAAAAATATAAAGAAGGAAGATGCAAGAAATTGACTCTGATACAATTGTAGGTATCAAATCCCGAGCGGAAGCGTGTGAGCACCTTGCATCTAGAAAATTGATTTTTTGAATAAACAAAACAGTGTTAAAAAACAGAACATATGAAATAACCTAATTTGGAGAAGGGAAATTAAAAGAGAACCATTCTTACCTTTGAAGATTCCCAAGCTCCACGAAAAATCCTTTCGATCTTGACATGAACTTCTTCTAAATCAAACTTGAACACGACCATAAGAATGACCTTGTTATTCTCAAGGATTCTAATAAAAGGATAGAGGTATCCAACTAATTGAAAGATAGAGAGGTGGAGTGACTTCTCTTAGAGAGTAAAGACAGGATTTGTGTTTTGGTGGCTAGGGTAAATTCATCAAATGACATTCTTGTTGGGATTGGTGTCCTAATTATCTTGGAGTCTCGTTGTTTTGTAAAATTACACATTGTTCAATGAATAAAATAAGTGTTATTTAATTCTGGCATTTACTCATATCCAATAAACAAAGCTCCTTGGTTATCTTATGTGAACTTAAGCATGTATATGTGATATACAAGTGGATCATGCCTTAAGTGATAACCTAAATCGGTCTGTAGTATAAGAATTAAGGTGGGATACCTGATTCTGGTGACACTTCGGATACGACCCGCTTTGTAGAGGTTTGCAAGTGTTGTAAACTACTACAGATGGTAGATCCTGACCATTCGTATGGAGACGTAAAGCGGGGGTGTTCTATATAAAGAGTTTGTATAAGACCTGGACCACGAGATGGCTAGACTTTGTATATAACGCCATTGATACTAGAGCCTTGCATCTCACCTAAACGACCATAGGTGACACAACCTCAATCCTGAGTGTTTTGTGAACTCCTGCCTTTGAGGGCGGTCCTTTGATTAGTATGAGTGAGAGTGGCTAGATTACTAACTCAACATGCCTACCTTTTTGGGGACTTGTTTGATCTGGGAGCTGGGAACTCAATTCACAATATGGAATTCACTACTTTTGTAACGACCCGACCCCCTAGGACTTAAGTTAGGTCATTAATAAATACATGCATGCATGGAACTTAAAACGACACTCTGTTATGGTAAAATAAATGCTAATTAAATAAGGTAAGTTCAAAAGACTTTCATTAAATTGAAATATTAAAAACAATAGTAGGGTACCCATAAATCGTAAATGATAATAAATAAGTCTGAAAAACGATTCTTAATAGTAAGTTTTAAACATCAAAACTGAAAGTTAAGAAAAACATGAAAAGAACTCTAAATCTCAGGAGCGGAAGCATAAAACTAGTCCCAGTGGCTTAATCACGAATTCCGCTTGTCCATCACCGGTGCATCTCTACCCTTACCTGAAACAATAACATGAAAAAGAATGAGTATAAAATACTAAGTAAGTAACCCCATTACTGGGGTTAGGTTAGGCATCTATGTCCTCTAGATGCCTACCACTGGTGGAACATATAAACTGTCCTAGTCCTCAGGGGACACATACATATATGAAGAAAAAAAACTGAGTTCTATCCTATTATAGCTAAATATGCCACTACCTCTGGTGAATCCCGAAGGAAACACAATCTGGTAAATCTCGAAGGAAAACAATCTGGTGAATTCCGAAGGAGACACAAACTGGTGAATCCCGAAGGAGACATAAACTGGTGAATCTCGAAGGAGACACAAACTGGTGAATCCAGAAGGAAACACAAACTAGTGAATCCCGAAGGAAACACAAACCTAGTGGGCATTCTAACTAATCAGTAAAATCACTAACATAGGCTCAACACCATAATCATCACAATAACTCTATGACATATATATGCCTCAATATCCACAGATCATATACAACCTCATGGAATCAAATATTATCTCACACTAGCAATTAGGTATCCATGTGCACAAATACATCTTTCATATCCTCAAGCAAAAATGTACAGCGGTTATACTAAACTATCAGATCATCATGCTGTCGTTCTATCATAACATATACTAAAATATCAGTTCATCATGCTGTCATTGTACCGTAACATACATCCATCATGCTAGCATACATCTGGTGACTGGTTCGTGGGCGAGTCTAGTAGTAAGATTACTTACCTCGAGTCGATACTCCACAAATAAAAATTAGACCATCAAACTATAACGGCAAATCCAAAGTAGCGGTCCTACAACAAAACAACTCTCAAATTTCAATTGAAGCCATAATTGTAAGACTTCAGGTCCAAAACCAAACTATCAAGAACTTACTCAAAGAATGAAAATCACTTCCACCTTCCTCGACGGTGCCTCCTTTGACTTTCAAACTCCTTGAAGACTTTAGCTTGAAACAAAATTCAGCAAAGGCGAGTCATAACACTGAAACACAATATTAATGGCCAAGAGAACGAAACAAACCGACACAACCTTATCCCATCAGATTTGACAAAGACCAAGACAGACCCGATGCGACAAGGCAACAACAACTAGCAGCGAAATAGTTAGGGTGGCGGACGCGGCTTTGAAGCGGTGCTCGCGTACGATCGACACTAGGCGAACGACAGAGGAGACCGACCGGACGAGCGACGCGCAGAGGAGCTCGACTGGACGAGCTGGAGAAATTGGGCGAGCGGCTCTCGGCAGAACGCAGCGAGACGCCTTCAGATCTGGGCTCTCGGCAGAACGCAGCGGACGAGGCGTCTGCTCTGACTGATTGGCGCGCTGAAGGGGCTTCGAATCATCGACTGCTCGTCGACGTAGGGTTTGACAGAAAACTGTGCTGGCATCGATGGCTAGGTTTTCTCAAAGGGGGGGAGGAGAAGGGGGCGTGGTGAGATTGAAGAAGAAGAGTTTAAGTTTTGTTTTTATAAAAATAATAATAATAATAATAATAAAACTAAAAGACTAAAAAGGAAATAAAATAAACTTTATTTTATTCCTTTCCTTATTCCACTTTATACTATTAAATTCATTTCCTTCCTAAAAATGAAATTAATTCCTGTCATTAATTTCTAAATTGAATAAATTCAATGCCAAAAATTAAATTCCACAACTACAGTTGACTTCCTAAATTCTATAAATGTCCTCAATAATAAAAGGAATTAATGAAATTACACACACAAAAAAAATGGGGTGTTACATTTTTCCCTCCTCAAAGAACTTTCATCTTCGAAAGTTCATTCCTGAAAAAGTTCTGGGTACTGGGCCTTCATCTCGTCCTCCCGCTCCCAGGTAGCCTCTTTGAACTGTTGATTCTGCCACAGGACCTTTACAAATACAATTTCCTGATGGCGCAATGTCTTTACCTCTCTAGTGAGGATTTCTATAGACTTCTCCTTGTAGCTCAAGTTGTCATTCAACTGTAAGGGCTCGTAGTCAACTACATGGGATGGATCTGTCACATACTTCTTTGCATCGAAACATGGAAGACATTATGAACTGAAGACACTGTTGGGGGCAATGCCAATCGGTAAGCTACAAGGCCAACTCGCTCTAAGACCTCGAAAGGTCCAATGAATCTCAGATTCAACTTTCCCTTCCTGCGAAACCTCATAATATTTTTCATGGGTGCCACTTTTAAGAACACTTTCACACTAGTCTCAAATTCCAGGCCCTTACGTCTTACATCGACATAGCTCTTCTGTCTACTCTGAGCTGTTTGCATACGAGCTCTGATCTTCTGTATTGCCTTATTCGTGGTCTGCACTAATTCAGGTCCTAACAATTTCCTCTCTCCTACCTCATCCTAACACACAGGGGACCTGTAACTCTTCTCGTATAGAGCCTCAAACGGTGACATCCCAATAGTGGATTGGTAGTTGTTATTATAAGCAAACTCCATTAAATGCAAGTGAGCATCCTAGCTTCTCAAAAACTCTATGGCACAGGCATGCAACATGTCTTCCAATATCTGATTCAATCTCTCTGTCTGCCCATCAGTCTGTGGGTGGAAAGCTGTACTGAAGTCTAACTGGGTCCCCAAAGCTGCTTGAAGACTTTTTCAGAAGTTAGACATGAAACGAGGGTCTCTGTCCGACATGATGGACACAGACGCCCCGTGCAATCTCACCACCTCTTTCATGTATATCTGTGCCCATTTATTCACTGAAAATATGGACTTCCCAGGTATGAAATGTGTTAACTTCGTAAGTCTGTCTACCACAACCCATATCACAGTAAAACCTTTGACTGTCCGTGGAAACCCCACGATGAAGTCCATAGACACATGCTCTCATTTCCATTCTAGTACACTCAATGGCTGTAACAAGCCTGCTGGTTTCTGCCTCGGGGCTTTCACCTGCTGGCACACCAAGCACTCATTGACGAACTCTTTTTTATATCATTCCACCAGTAGTAACGTTTCAAGTCCCGATACATCTTGGTGCTGCTGTGGTGAATCGAAAATAAGGAACTATGAGCCTTTGGCAACAACTCATCTTTAATATCAGTAACTGCTGGCACGCACAAACATCCCTGATAAAGAAGGCCACCTTCCGCTGATACTGAGAATTCACCATTTTGGCCTGACCCCACCCATGAACTCTCTCCTCCAGATGAGGGTCATCTCGCTGCGCATCAATAATCTTCTGCCTTAGACTCGGTCGCACTGACAACTGTGCTAATTGTGTCGTGACCTTTCCCACTGCCACTACAATCTCTGCCCTCTCTAGCTCCATGCACAAATGAGTTTGTCTGGTAATGAGGGCTATTGAATGAGCCACCTTTCTGCTTAGAGCATCTGCCACTTCATTTGCCTTTCCTAAGTGGTACAGAATTTCACAGTCGTAATCCTTCACCAGCTCCAACCACCTTCTTTGCCTCATGTTCAACTTCTTCTAAGTGAAGAAGTACTTCAAATTCTTGTGGTCGGTGAAAATCTGTGTCTTCTCTCCATACAAGTAATTCCTCCAGATCTTGAGAGCAAAAACTACTACTGCTAATTCCAAGTCGTAAGTGGGGTAATTCTATTCATGCTTCTTTAACTGACGTGAAACGTAAGCAACTACTTTGCCCTGCTGCATCAATACGCATCCCAACCCCTTCTTGGACGCATCACTGTAAATGACAAAACCACTTGATCCATCTAGTACTATAAGGACTAGGGCTGAAACCAACCTCTGCTTCAGGTCTTGGAAACTTTTTTCACAAGCCTCATTCCAAACAAAAATCACTCCCTTCCGGGTCAACTGGGTCAATGGGGCGGCTATATGAGAGAAGTACTTAACAAATTGTCTATAGTAGCCTACTAACCCCAAAAAACTGCGCACTTCACTGACTGTGGTTGGACGAGCCTAACTCGTAACTGCCTCAATCTTTGCAGGATCCACAGAGACACCTTCCTTCGACACCACATGCCCTAGAAAGGACACATGACTTAACCAAAATTCACATTTAGAAAACTTAGCATACAGCTGATTTACCCTCAACGTCTTCAAAACTTTCCGCAAATGCTCCCCATGTTCGGCCTCTGTCTCCAGAAAGGTGTCGAGGAATTCCTTGAACACCCCATTCATCAAATCCATGAACACTGCTGATGCATTCGTTAGACCGAACGACATCAATATGAACTCATAATGCCCATACCTCGAACGAAAAGCTGTCTTGAGTATGTCACTCTCAACTGATGGTATCCTGACCGGAGATCAATCTTCGAGAAAATCGTAGCTCCCTGCAACTGGTTGAACAAATCATCAATCTTGAGGAGGGGATACTTCTTCTTGACGGTCACCTTGTTTAACTCTCTGTAATCAATGTACAGTCGTAATGATCCATCCTTCTTTTTCACAAACAAAACAGGTGCACCCCATGGTGACACACTAGGGCGTATGAAGCCCTTGTCCAACAACTCCTACAATTGGATCTTCAATTCCTTCAACCCTGCCGGGGTCATCCTGTATGAAGCCTTCAAAATAGAGGTTGTGCCTGGCTCCAACTCAATAGCAAAATCTATCTCTCGCTGTGGGGGCAGTTCGGGAAGATCATCTGGGAAAACGTCTGGAAAATCCCTCACTACTGGCTCTGAAGTCAAGGTGACTTCAGTCTCTTTAGTGTCCACCACACTGGCCATAAAGCCCTAGGCTCCTTGTCAAACAGTTTGTTGGCCTTCAATGCTAAAATCACTTTGGGTAGGACTACGATCCCAACCTCTTTAAACTTAAAATTGGCTCTTGTAGGAGGGTTAAAAATGACCTCCTTACGGGAGCAATCTATGCTAGCATGATTAGCAACTAACCAATCCAAGCCCAATATCACATCAAAATCACGCATATCTAAAATTATCAAGGTTACATCTAATGTGCGATTTGCTACCTCTACCTAACATGCTTTTATCTTTTCTGTAGCTAACATGATCTCTCCTAAGGGAGTGGAAATGGACAATGCAAATGGCAAAGGTTCTGAGTCTAACATGGCATGCCTTACAAATACAGCAGATATAAACGAATGCAAAGAGCCAGATCCAAACAAAACTAAAACATGGTGCCCCAAAATGGGAAGCATACCTGTCACCACTGTGCTTGAATTCTCGGCCTCACATCGAGTGGTAGAGAACACCCTGCCCTGCTGTTGCTGACGACTTGGGCCCCCCTGAAACGAGCTTATGGGTTGGCCCCTGTGTTCAGGCGCGTTCCTTCTTGGGCATCTCTCTGACATATGCCCTTTCTGGCCACATCGAAAACAGACCCTAGAGTCGGCTAGGTAACGTCTCTAGTGTCACCTACCACAAGTAGTACATATTGGCCTATCCTCATTGTCCGTCCCAACTTGGGAACCTTGCTGTCTTCACTGACATGGAGCACTCACTGTGTTCTGGTTCCTCTGCTGATGCTCAAGAGTGTTGTGTTCAGCCTTCCTTTTCTGACCTGTGAAGGTCCCAATTCCGAGCAACCTTCTATATTCCTCTCCCACCTGGGAGTCAACATCAATCCTTACGGCGACCCGCAGTGTCGCAGCATATGTCTTGAGGTCCAAGGCATGTACCATACCTCGTAGTCCGCTCCTAAGACCCTGGATGAATCTCTCTATCCTCGTTGCTTCGGTGGCTACTAGTTTAGGAGCAAAGTGGGATAGTTTATCAAATTCTTGCTCATACTCCTCCACCGACATAACTCCCTACCTCAAGTTCAAGAATTCTTCCTGCTTATTGTACCGGGTGTTGGCCAAAAAGTACTTCTTATAAAAGCGCTCCTTGAACTGCTCTTAGGTTGCAAGTTCACCACCAGTATCAATCATTTTCTCTGCTGAGCGCCACCAGATTTCTGCGTTACCAGTCAACATGAAAACTGTGCATTGAAGCTTGTGCTCCTCTGGGCACCTCATAAAACGAAAAATCATCTCAATAGATGACAACCACATCTCTGCCTTGGTGGGGTCCCCCAACGACCCATCAAAGGAGCGGGGGTCAAACTTTCTAAAATCCCTCAGATGCTTAGCCTCAAGAGATAGACCCTGCATGTCTCTGTGTTGTGGCCGGGTCTGCTGTAACCGCTCGGGTGGCACTGGTTCTTCCTGAGCTTGGATTTGGGCAGTCTGTCCTGCCATCATGTTATAGATCAGCTCCTACAGTTTTCCCATTAGGGAGGATGCAACAGCTTCACTAATTCTGACTTCCATTTCCTTCTCATCATCTTGGGTCATAGTCGGGTTTGGAGCTGTCGGGACAGTCTGGCTGCTCTCAGCTCCCTCTTTTTGCACTTTTTCTCTAACGGTCTTTCTTGTTCTAGGTTTAGGTGGCATGTCCTGTCATGAACTCATAAATTAACTATCTATCTCTGGGTCTTTATCAGAAATCATGCTATTAAAACATTACATCACTAATCTCATATATGCATTGAAACTTTTGTTAGTACGACATACCTGGCGAGGACGGGGGATCCGTTATTGAGCCACAGGGACTATCTAGACTTACTTAGTAAGTCAGTCTACATAACCCAAAACATGGGCTCTGATACCAACTGTAACGACCCGACCCCCTAGGACTTAAGTTAGGCCGTTATTAAATACATGCATGCATGGAACTTAAAACTATAGGTTATAAATATAGTATGATAAGTTGGTTATGATGTATGAGATACATCTAGTGGAGGATTTATGTAAATGAGATTTACATTAAGTACCATGGAATAGAAAAAGAATTATGGTTTATATGTTTCATGAGATGAAATATTAAAACTATAGGTTATAAATATAGTATGATAAGTTGGTTATGATGTATGAGATACATCTAGTGGAGGATTTATGTAAATGAGATTTACATTAAGTACCATGGAATAGAAAAAGAATTATGGTTTATATGTTTCATGAGATGAAATATTAAAACTATAGGTTATAAATATAGTATGATAAGTTGGTTATCATTTATATTTATAATAATATTAATTATTAGATAATTAATACTTTTTCTTTTAAATAACCAAATGTAGTGGGTGGTTTTTGGATCATGGTAACCTTGAGTATAAAGGAAAGTGATTTCCTATTTTTTTGAAAAAAGAAAGAAGAAATTTTCACAAAAGTTTGAAAAGAATTTGAGTTTTCTCTCCGGCGAAAAGAAACTCACAGAAGTCGTTAAGTAAATACAGATTTACTATACGACGGCTGGGTGAGCTAAACGATCGTGCAGGTGCTAGCTAAACGATCGTGCAGTTTTTACTAAACGATCGCATAGCTTTGTTAGACGATCGTTGGCCGAAGGTAAAGGATCGTGTAGAATCGATCGAGTTAAATGATCGCATAGTTTTTGCTAGATGATCGCATAGTTTTATCTAAACGATTGGGCATTGACCTATACGATAGGTCTCCGACTTCTCCCACTTGCCCAGTCGTATATGCGATCATTGTTTCCTCCCTACGTCTGCCTCACACCAAGTCCGAACAGAGCCCACCCTCTAGATTCTCACACCGAGAATACCAAGGTTGTCTTGTTGGTGGTGTCAGACTCAACCTGACATCGTCGAGGTTTTTCGGAGGCTGTTCATGGTGTTGTGGAGGCCGTTCGCTGTTGCAGAGGAGTTCGTGTTATGGAGAAGATCGTGACCGAGGAGATCGTTGAGGGTGAGTGCGAAGTGTTCGTACTGTGCTTGTGCGGTGTTGCGGTCGTGTGATCGGGCGCTCGTGGTTGCTGTGTTCGATTAGAATGTGCATCGGAGCATGGAGACGCTTCTGCATATGTGTGTAGAGTTTCCCTCTGTATATTTTGTATTTGTTCATGCTGTAATTTCTCTGTATATTTGCATAACCGTTTGTTTTGAAGTCGATTGTAAATGTATTGTTGATTCATGATTGTAATTTGGAATAGTCTTGTTCTACTACTCATGGAAATCTCATTTCCGATTTCCTTCAATTGGTATGAGAGCCAGGTTCTCTAATATTCCAAATTACAGATCTGAATTGAACGTTTTTTATAGTCACGGTGGGTTTCTACATTTATGGTTAACCGTTTTCTGCATTTGTGGATGAATTTGATGAATATTTCGGGTTTAAATTGCCTTTTTGTTAAAGTTTTCATTATTACAAAGTGTTAATTGTAAGGACCCCTGCGTTTTTAGACGAAATTAACTTTGCAATCGAGTCTGTAATTCGAAAAGTTCGAGTTCGTCGAGTCATTCGTGATGAAGCTTCAGCGTATGGGGATGTAGTTCTCAACGAAGAAGAAGATCAAGCGTTGATCGGATCATGTAGCTTCAGGTAAATGATCGTAGGGATTTTACTAAGCCATTGTTTAGTATTTTTTTCTAGACGATCGTAGAGTAGTTTCTAATCGATCATTTAGCTAATGCTTAGCGATTAGGTAAATCGTTTACCATATCGCATGGCGTTGGTTGCGTGATCGCGTAGGCGCTGGAGGTAGGCGATCGTAGTGGGAGCATGTGATGCTCGTCATTTAGTAGAAGGCATGCACTAAACAGTCGTGTAGTTAGCAAGCTTCATCGCTTCGTTACTATCTATGCGATCGCACGTATGCGATACAGAGATGCTAACTAAGCAATCGCTTAGGCGATGGTGCTTCGCGACATCGTAGTCGCTTAGATGATCGCGGAAGGCGGGCATCATGCGGAGCACGCTAAGCGATCATGTACTTCAGGCTTCATCGCTTAGTAAAGGTACATGATCGTGTTGTAATATCTAAACGATCGTTTTGGATTTTTCTAGACGATCGTATAGTGATTACTAAACGATCGTTTAACTCTGGGAGCGCTGGTAAGCGATGGAGCAAAGAGTTTGTTTTATCGTCTAGACGATCTCGGAGAGCTTAGTACACGATGGATGGTTGGAGAAGCGTTGCTTTGCCGAGCGGTTCAAGACCCGGTTCGCCTGTTTGAACCGGAGACTCCTTGTCTTTGTAATAGTTAGCTTTCCTTTTTGCATTTTAAGGCAATTTTACCTGGTTCATCAAATTTTATTGCTTATACATGTGATGTATGGTACTTATATGTCAAAGTGTTTTTCATATAGTTAAAAACCCACCTTAGGTTGTGCAAATATATATGCATCATGTATTATAAATGTTATAATATTGCATGAAGGAATTACTTGAAAGCATGCGGATTCATCATGAAATATAAGAGTTATATTTTGCATGCATTGAGCATTATCATGCATCATCTTTTTATTATAAATGTTATAGTCTAAGGGTGAATGGGAAGCATGTTTTGCTTGTTTCATGCAGTTTTGTATAGTGTTATATAAAAGAGATAGCAATGAATGGACAATGCATTGAGCATGACATTTAAGGCCGTTATAAGAGTTATGAATGCCTTGCATGTGTTACCCACGCGTTGTGGTTATTTCTGTTTATAAGTGTTATAAAGGAAATTAGACTTAAAAATCAATAATTCAGAGTTGCATGCGAACTTAGGTAAACTCAAGTTTTTTTTAAAAGGGTTTTAAAATTGGATTGAGATAGACCTAAGTTCAAGTGGTTCTAAAGAGTTTAGTAACCTAGTTAATCTTTTAAAAATCGGTTTATATAGGATTAAATTGGTTGGAATAAAGATTGAATTTTTGTAAACCTATTTATAAGGGACCTTTTGTTCTAGGCGGGTTTTGGCTAGGCTGGGGTTCTTAAGTTGACGGAAATGTAACACCCCTACCTGGAAACCTACTTGGAAAGGTGAATTAGATAGATTTTCTATAAGCATGCAACGTTTTGGTCAAAGACTCTGTTAAAGAGTTTAATGAATGATAATCAAAAGTTGTTCAACTATCCAAAGTAAAAGTTACTCTTGGGAAAACTTAAAAGTCACTTAGTTAAAATCCTTAGCCGTGTTTTTCTAAGTAAACTAAACCCTAGGTTATAAAATACTCAGTGGGAGGAAGAGGCGTATCAGATATGTCTATGATTCCACTCACGTTTCTCCCTGTATGTTCACACTGTGAGATTCATGCTTGGCCTCGAGATGCCCTAGGATGCATCCCCCTTCAAATGGTGTTTGCATAAGTCAATATCATGGTGGATGGAGAGAGTATTTATAGTAAGTAGGTGAAGGGTATGTGCTAACACGTCCTATGGTCTCTGTCATCGGTTCACACCGTGAGATCATTCTGTACACCCTCGAGTTGCCTTCGATGTGGTCCCTTTCGGATGGGTTTTGTGCAGTTGGTCAATATCAAGGTGAACTCCAGAAATGGATAGGGTAGCTTTAGGTTTTGCCCCAATCGGATTTTTCCCCTTCGGATTGGCCTTTTGGATGGACCTCTAGGGCTTAAAATAGCGGGTCACACTTACGGGAGATTGTTAAGTAAGTTAATGATCTCTTGGCCAAATCAATGATGGCTAGTCGTTATAGGAGCATGAGTTGTTCTGGTATTAATATTTGGTTGAGATCTTCTCAATTCAGAAGAGGGATAACTGACCTCCCTTTGGCGGCTTTTGTTCTAAACCTTTGAAGCGTCATTGCGAAACTAGATGTCACAGGGGTTCATGTTAGTTTTGCTAAAACCTTATTAGATGTTGTTTTGTTTTACAACGGGTATTTGCTTAAAACCTAATGTAGGTCAATGTGTTTTTCTTTTCAGCAACTCGTTAATATTTCCATTTAAAGGTTTTAAGAATGACCGATTTATTATAGTGGAAAGAATCATGTGAAACGAATTTCATGACAAACGACCTCCATCCCACTACTCTCCAAAAGAGGAGATAAGACAGTAAATATGATTTATTGGTCTTGGAGACATGTCTAGTAGAGAATGATGATTCTGCCTGGATCCTAGATTCATGTACTATCAATCATGTCAGTTTCTCTTACCAAGGATTTAGTTCCTGGCAAACGTTGCCACAGGGAGAGATGACTATTCGAGTCGGAAATGGTGAGGTTGTTTCAGCTGTTGCTGTAGGCAGGCTGAAGTTATTTATTGACAAGAAACGTTATCTGTTATTGGATAATGTTTTTGTAGTTCCTCATATTAAGAGGAACTTAATCTCGGTTTCTTGTCTCATTGAACAAGGCTATACCGTCTCATTTTTTGAGAATAAAGTGTTTATTTTCAAGAATGAAATGGAGATTGGTTCTGGTTCAATGGAAAATAACTTATATGTACTAAGGCCGTTAGTCATAAAAGCCTTGTTTAACACTGAAATGTTCAGTATGACAACAATAGCTAAAAGACCAAAGGTTTCTCCAAAGAAAAACACCCATCTTTGGCATCTAAGGTTAGGTCACATCAACCTCAACAGGATTGAAAAGTTGGTGAAAAGTGGACTTCTAAAGAGTTTAGAAGAAAACTCCTTGCCGGTATGTGAATCATGCCTTGAAGGCAAGATGACCAAACGACCTTTTACTGGAAAAGGTTACAGAGCCAAGGAAGCCTTGGAGCTTGTACATTCAGACCTCTGTGGTACGATGAATATTAGAGCTCGAGGTGGGTATGAATATTTCATCTCTTTCATAGATGATTATTCAAGGTTTGGGTATCTCTTCCTAATGCAATGTAAGTCTGAAGCCTTTGACGAGTTCAAGGAGTATAAGGCCGAAGTAGAACACTTGTTAGGTAAGAAGATAAAAATACTACGATCTGATCGTGGTGGAGAGTATATGAACCTCCAATTCCAAAAGTATATGATAGAACATGGGATTGCGTCCCAACTCTCGGTCCTAGGTACACCTCAGCAGAATGGTGTATCAGAAAGGAGAAAGAAGACCTTGTTAGACATGGTTCGGTCTATAATGAGTTATGCTCATCTTTCAGACTCGTTTTGGGGCTATGCAGTGCATACTGCATGTTATATCTTGAACAATGTCCCTCAAAAAGTATTTCTGAAACACCTATTGAGTTATGGAGAGGCCGTAAAGGTAGTTTATGCCACTTCAGAATTTGGGGCTGTCCGGCACATGTGCTAGTGACTAACTGATGACATGCAGAAATGCATGTCATCTTAAGGATTTTACTTAGAATTATGAAGGTTGTTAGGCAGAATATGCATCGATCATGATAGCAATTCACAAGAATATGATCTTGCGTCGATCAGCATGACGAATCTCAGCTAACCCGTTAGTTTGCGTTAATTATGCGTTCAATGTTCTATCTTTGTAGCTAATGCAGGAAATGAACGCAAATGCGGAAATCAAACCATCGCATAGATGACCGCATGTGGAGAAAAACTCAATCGCAAGGGCAAACGCATCGATCAATGCATGGATGTTGCAGTAATCAGCCGTATGCGTCCATCACATGGGAGTTGCGCTCGTCAAGCAAATATGGTCATAGTATTGAGTTGCGGTATTAAGCGAATGCGGTCATTGAATAATTGCAGCTGCGCGACAACGCAACTAATGGGATCAATGCAAGGTAGGCAGAATGAACGCATCAATGCATCTACCTTGAGAAAATCCAAAGATGATGTTGACATTTCACCTACCACGCCGTTAGTGGCAGAGGTTCAGAAAAGGACTAACGCGCCGAATGTCAGACTCAGAGCAGTCCAATTAATGTTGTTGGCGACCCAAGCTCTATAAATATTGGCCGAAGAGCTAAAATTCAATCATCTAGAGATTATCCCTCAACCGGGGATTTTCCCCACGATCCAGACAAAACGCGTGAGAAGATGGCTGAGAGTTCTTCGCCTCCTTCATCCATTCCGAGTGATGACCGGAGCTAGATCTCAAGAGAGTCAGCTCCTCCGCCCATCCATGGCACTACCGACAGCCTTGACGCACATCCGCTGGGAGCAATTCTTTGCTTCCAGCCGGTCATTTCCTTTTCTTTCTTTTTCTATATTGTATTGTATGATATTTTGAATTAAGGAATTAATACAATCTATTTTCAATGCATTTCTCTATTTCCTTCAACTCCATCTCTATCTTCTTGTTTAGCATCTTTACTTTCATTACAACACTTAGTGGGATTGCTTGGGTATTACATACTTAGTCATGTGGATTAAGGATATGAAGCATGTAGCAAACCACCGAGAGGTATGCATTGCGTGAGTGTATGAGAAAACCTTATTTGCTTAGTGTGAAGCTGCTGTAACGCCTGTCTATAAGCTAACACATTGCTTGTTAATGAGTAAAGTCAGGAACAATCGACTACCCGGGAAGGTAAGTGGTTGGACGCATTAAGCAAGTTTTGCGTTGTTCACTAGGGATAGTAGCAACCTTGCGTCAACCAAGTTCATGTGATTGTCTTGTAGTATGTATGCTTCATTCGTCTATTAGGGATACTCGAGAGGGTAGTCTAAGGACAGGATCTAGGCTTGGGAAGGTCAGGTCAGAATCTAGGCTCGGGAGATTCAAATTAGAACACATAATACAAGAGATAGGCACTTAGAAATGAGCACTATTTATTATTAACGCATCGCATGCATCCTAGAGATAGGATATGATTGAGTGCGGTCACTGCAGTGTTGTGTGCATTTTGCATATCGCATAGGAAAAAAGTAGAGACTTAGGAATAAGTTCTATGGACACTTTTGCATTCAACACATGCGTCCTAGACTTAGGAGCACCGTATTTCCATTGGAAAATGACTTGCCGTGCATGGGTGTAGCATAAGCGCATTGGCTTGCATTGACTAGGGTTGCCCTCATAGTCACTCTTAAGGGTTGCAATAAAACATCTCAGCATTTTATCTATTTCCCATACATTTATTTCATGTCAAGGTTTGTCGTATCTCTACCTTTCAGACATATTCTCATTGCGTTATCTGTTAGATAGGAGTAGAAGTAGGATTAACGTAGCAATATCCCCTCCATTCTTTTATTCAACCGCCGCATGCACATCACAACAAACATATAGCTACAAGTCCCTGTGTTCAACCTCGGATTACCCGAGAAACTTGCGTCCATATTATACTTGGCGTGAACGCAAGAAAACTTGTGGTAGGATGCATGGTCATCGCATACATTCGTTAACACATTTTTCATTCCAACACATGACTATCAACGCATATCTTAAGAATATTCATCGCATACCGCGTCCAAGGGAAGTTGGTTGTCGAGTAAAATTGACTTTCAATTTCCCGTCATCACTAACCCAAAGAAATTGGAACCTCGTTCGAAGGTTTGCCTCTTTATGGGCTACCCCAAGGAAACGAGAGGAGGATACTTCTATGATCCAAGTAAGAAGAAAGTGTTTGTTTCCACTAATGCTATCTTCTTGGAAGAATATCACATGAGGGATCATAAGCCACGAAGTAAGCTCGTTTTACGTGAGATCTCAAGTAAGACTGAGACTGCTGAGGGTTCAACAAGAGTTGTTGAACAAGCTGACAGATCAACAAGAGTTGTTGAGGTCGGAACGTCTAGTCAACCAGCTCAAGAGTTGAGACTGCCTCGGCGTAGTGGGAGGGTTATGAACCTACTGGAACGCTACATGGGTTTTACTGAAGCCCAAACCGTCATTACGAATGATGGGGTCGAGGATCCATTGTCTTTTAAGAAAGCAATAGAGGATGTTGACAAAGATGAATGGGTTAAGGCCATGAACCAAGAAATGAAGTCTATGTACTTCAATAACGTTTGGGAGCTTGTTGATCCACCTGATGGGATAAGACCTATTGGGTGTAAGTGGATCTATAAGCGAAAGAGAGGTGTAGATGGAAAGGTGTAAACCTTTAAGGCTAGACTCATGGCAAAGGGTTATACCCAGGTTGAAGGAGTTGACTATGAGGAAACTTTCTCACCTGTTGTCATGCTAAAGTCTATCAGGATTCTCCTGTCCATATCCACATTTTATGATTATGAAATATGGCAAATAGACATCAAAACTGCCTTTCTGAATGGTAATCTTGAGAAGACCATCTATATGACTCAATTAGAGGGGTTCATAGTTCCATATCAAGAGCAAAGAGTTTACAAGCTTAATAGGTCCATTTATAGGCTAAAATAAGCATCTCGATCTTGGAACATCAGATTTGACATTGCTATCAAGTCGTTTGGCTTTGACCAGAACGTTGATGAGCCTTGTGTTTACAAAAAAATCATCAACATCTCAATAGTTTTCCTGGTATTGTATGTGGATGATATCCTACTCATTGGGAATGATGTAGGATATCTTACTGACATTAAGAGTTGCTAGTTGTCCAATTCCAAATGAAAGATTTAGGTGAGGCACAGTATGTTCTCGGGATCCAGATCATTCGGGATAGTAAGAACAAATGGTTAGCCCTGTCTTAGGCATCGTAATTGATCAAATGTTGATCAGGTACAGGATGTAGGATTCCAATAGGGGTTTGTTACCTTTCAGGCATAAAATCGTTCTGTCTAAGGATCAATGTCCAAAGACACCTCAAGAAGTTGAGGAGATGAGACAGATTCCCTATGCTTCTACTGTAGGAAGCTTAATGTATGCAATGTTGTGTACTCGACCCGATATTTTCTATGCAGTAGGGATTGTCAGTCGATATCAGTCCAATCCAGGATTTGATCACTGGACGACGGTCAAAATGATCCTCAAGTATCTTCAGAGAACGAAAGACTACATGCTTGTGTATGGAGATAAGGATCTGATCCTTACTGAATACACGGACTCTAACTTTCAGACTGACCAAGATTCTCGCAAATCGACATCGAGATTAGTGTTTACTCTGAATGGAGGGACAGTAGTTTGGCGAAACATCAAACAAGGATGCATCGCGAACTCCACTATGGAAGCCGAATACGTAGGGGCTTGTGAAGAAGCTAAAGAGGCTGTTTGGCTGAGGAAGTTCCTTACAGATTTGAAAGTTGTTCCAAATATGGATTTTCCTATCACTCTTTATTGTGATAACAGTGGGGCTGTGGCAAATTCGAAGGAGTCTTGGAGTCATCGTCGGAGTAAACATATAGAACGGAAATATCACTTGATCAGGGAGATTGTGCGTCGCGGTGATGTGATAGTCGAGCAGATTGTATCGGAGCACAACGTTGCTGATCCCTTTATAAAATCCCTCACGACTAAAGTGTTTGAGGGTCACCTGGAGAGTCTGGGTCTGCGGGACATGTGGCATCTTATCTAGGGCAAGTGGGAGATAATACTGGGGTATGCCTGAGTTTATTGTATATTGTATTGTACATTAGTCTCCCGAGTCATTAGAAAAAGTGGGAGATTGTTGGGATTGGTGTCCTAATTCTCCCGGAGTCTTGTTGTTTTGTAAAGTTACACATTGTTCAACGAGTAAAATAAGTGTTATTTAATTCTGGCATTTACTCATATCCAATAAATAAAACTCCTTGGTTATCTTATGTGAACTTAAGCATGTATATGTGATATATAAGTGGATCATGCCTTAAGTGATAACCTAAATCGGTCTGTAGTATAAGGATTAAGGTGAGATACCTGATCCTAGTGACACTACGGATACGACTCTCTTTGTAGAGGTTTGTAGCTGTTGTAAACTACTACATATGTTAGATCCTGACCATTCGTGTGGAGGTGAAGCGGGGATGTCCTATACAAAGAGTTTGTATAAGACCTGGACCACGAGATGACTAGACTCTGTATATAACGCCGTTGATACTAGAGACTTGCATCTCACCTAAACAACCATAGTTGACACGACCTTAATCCTGAGTGTTTTGTGAACTCCTAACTTTGAGGACGGTCCTTTGATTAGTATGGGTGAGAGTGCCCAGATTGCCAACTCAACATGCCTACCTTTTTGGGGACTTGTCTGATCTGGGAGCTAGGAACTCAATTCACAATATGGAATTCACTCCTTTCCCGAAGCAGGGATAAGTAGAAAGATTGCTCCCTTAAGGGCTAATTCCAGGGCTTGAACATAGTGGCCACAACTTCTCTTTGGAAGAGAAGACTCAATCATAGTAGGACTATGATTTATGTTCATTAGAGGGATCGGTGGTACTTAAGGAGACATATGTAACTACAAGGGCACAACGGTTATTAGTCATGTTGTACTTACAAGGGATCTGTGAAGGGTTGTCGCGCTGCTGATTGGTTAAGATGGACATATAATATACTTGTAGTGAGGAGAGTTCAGCTATCGGTTTTTAGTGGAGTGCCTGGCAGTTAACGGATGGCGGATCCCGTGACTAAAGAGTTTAGTCAGTTATTCACGTACCGTTGAAGCTTCGGATCTACAGGTCCATGAGGTCCCCTTGGTAGCTTGGATTATGTCGAGGATCAGTTCTTGATGTTGATTTGAAATGTTCAAATTGGCAAGAGGTATTTTGATTATATGTGATATAATCGGTATGATGTATGAGATATATCTAGTGAAGGATTGATGTAAATGAGATTTACATTAAGTACCATGGAATAGAAAAAGAACTATGGTTTATATGTTTCATGAGATGAAATATTAAAATTATAGGTTATAAATAATAGATCAATTGATAAGTGGTAGCATTATATTATAATAATATTAATATTTAGATAATTAATACTTTTTCTTTTAATATAACCAAAATGAGTGGGGGTTATTGGATCATGGCAACGTGAGTATAAAGGAAAGCGTTCCTATTTTTTGAAAAAAAAAAAAAACGAAGAAAATTTTCACAAAAGTTTGAGAAAAGAATTTGAGTTTTCTCTCTTAGCGAAAAGAATAACTCAGTAAGTTCGTCAAGTAAACATACAGATTTACTAAACGACGGCTGGGCGAGTTAAACGATTCGATGACGGTGCTAGGCCTTAAATGATACAATGCAGTGTTTTACTAAACGATCGTTACGCAGCTGCCCAAGGTACAACGATCGTGATAGCAATCGACCGGATTAAACGGATTAAAGCTAAACGATCGCATAGCTTTTGGCTAGAAGATCGCATATTTTACTAAACGATTGTGGCATCATTATATGTGATAGTCTCCGACTTCTCCTACTTGCTATCGTAATTACGCGGATTTCATTGTTTCCTCCATTGGGTCTACCTCACACCAAGTCCGAACAGAGCCCACCCTCTTATTTCCCACACCAAGAATACGCAAGGTCGCCTTGGTTGGTAGTGTCAGACTCAACTCATCACCTTCGAGGTTTTCCGGAGGTCGTTCGTGGTGTTGTAGAGGCGTTCGCTATTGCGGAGGAGTTTGTGTTGTGGAGGAGATCGTGACCGAGGAGATCATTGAGGAGAGTGTGAAGTGTTCGTGCGGTGTTGCGGTCGTGTAGATTGGGCGCTCGTGGTTGCTGTGTTCGATCAGAATGTGCATTGGAGCGTGGAGACGCTTCTGCATATGTGTGTAGAGTTTCCCTCTGTACATTTGGTATTTGTTCATGCTGTAATTTCTCTGTATATTTGCATAACTGTTTGTTTTGAAGTCAACTGTAAATGTATTGTTGATTCATGATTGTAATTTGAAATAGTCTTGTTCCGCTGCTCATGGAAATCATCCCGATTTCGATTTCCTTCAATTCTTACCCTAAAAGGACTATAAGGAAGAATTTATATGGAGAAGGGATAACTCCTTTTCCAATTCTTTCCTAATTTACTCTTGTGCTCAGTTAATTAAATAACGTTTATTTAATTAATTAGCATATTAATTAAATAACAATCTATACATTAAATCCAATTTAACGTATATATTTAATTAACATAAATAAACATCGTATGCTAATACTATAAGTTATATGAGAGAATTATAAACTATAAGTTTTATTATATGTGATATAATAAATCATAGGTTATATATTATATAGGATACAATATATAGTTTAATTATATTAATTAGTTAATATAATTAAATTAAAATTGATTTTTGATTTTTGAATTCTAAATCAATAACTTTTAGGAGTTATTAATTAAATGGATTGGTGGAGGGAGTTAAAATAGCTCCCTCACTCATATTCTCTCATGTATGATGGTTTTTGGAAAAATGGAAGGGAGTGATACATTTTTTTTTTGGTTTTGTTGTTGAAGAGTTGTGCACTAAATCTCTTTCTCTTCAACTTCCTCCTTCCCTTTGTGAGACACATTCTCCCAAACAAAAATTCATTACCTTCAGCAAAATTAACTCGGAAGCTCACTCAACTTTCCTGTGATTCTCACCCTAAGAATAACAAGGAAGACTTCTTGTGATAGTGTCCAAGAAGTTTCGTATTGCTGTGTTCGTGACAAAGAAGAATTTCACCAATCATGATCTCACCGAAGAGGTAACGAGAAGAAGAGTTTTTCAAGGGTAAGTATTCAATCACCCTTTTCCTCTCTAAAATTACAGTAGATGCATGCTTAAGGAGGTATGCTTATCACATGTTTCCATTTCTTCTGTTTGACTAAGTTTTTGTAAAATGAATTTCTAAGACACCAGCGTTCATACGCTTCCGTTGTGGGAATTCCAATTCCTTCAGAACTAAGTTCACCTTGACACCTATTATAGTAAGTTTGAAGAAGAAAAGAGATATATATAAGAATATTTAGTAGTTTTTTTTTTCCTTTAGAAGTATAAATAGTTTTATGAATTATGCTAGAATTAAAGAGAGATTCCTATCGAAGAGAATTACATTTACAATTCTAGATAGAATTCACTTATTCAAACTAACAATATTGGACCAACATAAATACACATGTGTTTTTAGTAAATATATTTCAAAACATTATAAAAATAGGAAAATATTAAAAAAAAACTTGTTGGATCCATTAAAAATGGTCACATGGTAATTATATTTCTTAAAATAATTATTAAAAAATTATCTTTTTGTAGGCAGAGAAAAGAAGAGTATGAACTTAAATGCAGCCTTAAACTTTTTTTTTTCCCTAATACTTTTCACATTTACAAAAGAAGTTCATCTTCACTTTTATCTCTTGCTTTTTCAATTTATCAAGTATTTTCATCTTACTTTTTTAATCTATTTTTTGCAATTATCGAGGAACTCAATATTATAACTTTACACCCTAATTACAAACTTAGTAACGGCAACATATTAACATTACTAAGGTGACCAAATGCTCTACTAATTTAAAATTTTAAAAACAAATAATTTTTTCAAAACCACACCATCCGAAAAAAGTGATATTTTTGCAAATAGTTTAAAGAATGGTAATTTATTACAATTATTTTTATGAGAACTCATTAAACACGTAATCCCCTTTTATGGGTTAGGAGTTTCTATTGGTGGTGCATCCCACCAATTGATTCCATTCCAGTATTTTAGTATACACTATCGATGAACATTCTCATTCTTTGATTTTCATTTCATATTAAGGTATTGATACTTTTCTTTTAATAGTACTAGTTAGAGTTACGTGCATTGCACGTGTTTCATAATGTTGAAAATGAAATTTACATTTGTAAATTGAAATAAGAGTCTTATAGATTTAAAATGTAATAAAATAAACTTGAGTATTTAATGAGAAAAAAATTCAAGAAAACTATCCAATGTTGTCTTCCAAAAAGATAAATAATTTTTTTTTTATCAATTTAAATACTTGATATTAAGGGAATAAACAAACTTCCTTAAAAAAAACTAACTAACTAATAATGTTTGTATTTATAATTAAAAAATCTTTAAAATGAAACACATTTCTACTATATCTATATCTACTATTTGAGTTCACTGTTTTTTCTTAATAAAAAAAAACTATTTAATCTAAATCTCCTTCCCCTAGGTAGTTGATGGTTACCCTTGTTAAAAGAAAAAAAAAAACTGATAAGGTAAGAATTTTAGTCAACGATAATAGAAAAATTAGTTTAACAAGTGGCAAGAAAATGTAAAAAAAAAAAAAAAAAAAACATACATAGGGACTGATGCACCATAAATATAAAAAATGGAGAAAAAGGTCTACTATAGAGGTAGAAAGAAAAGATAAGAGAGTCGTTAATGAAATACTAAAAAAAACGTTTCTATGAAATCAGATTGGTGTAGGTATCTCAAACAGAACAAAAATGACATGGAGCTGGAAAAAGAAAATATGATAATGAAATATCAAAATAAGAAAATGAGATATTTAGAAAATCATGAGCAAAATTTAGTTAATTTATAATGTAAATTTAGATTCAAATTTAATTTGATTTAATTTTAATCAATCTCAAAATTATTAAAATATAATGATATTTTAAATATATATATATATAAATGTTATGCATTTAATTTGAATATAATGAGATTATTTAAAAATATTAGATAAAATGAGATTTTTTTTAAAAAAAAAATTAACGTGAATTAAATTATTTTTTAGTTAACATGAGATTTTTTTTTTTTTTTTTTTTTTTTTAAAAAAAAAGAAATCTTTTTCTTTTAGTGTAAATTTTAGATAAAAATATGTGTTTTCTGAAAAAAAAAAAAATCCTAATGTGAATTTGAGATAAATGGGTTTTTTTTCTTATCTAAAAATCTACTATCATTTACTGTGAATGATAGGTTTTTAGATACCATGAGAATTTTTTTTCTTTAAAAAAAAAAAGAAAATTATTTTAATGTGAATTTGAGATAGGATTTATTTTAATGTGATTTGAGTTATATTTTAGATAAGATATATATTTTTATTTTAAAGTAAGATATTTTTTAAAGATTAAAAACAATAAATAATTATAAAAATTTAGAACTTAATAATAAGTCTATAGTATAGTAATCAAAACGAGGATAAAAAAGATTATTTTGATTTTTTTATTACCCAATTAAATTTATTGGTGTGCATTTGTATTTATAATATGTGAGAATTAAGAGAATCAACAAAGCTATTTTCTCTATGCTCTTCATTATGTGAGAATTAGTAGTGGTCGTTTCTCCACGTACTTCATTATGTGAGAATCAGTAATAATTTTTTTTCCACCCTCTTCAATATGTGAGAATAAGTCATTGCAACAAAAGTGGGTTTTCATGACATAAGGGTACAATCAAATTGGGGGAGAATGAAAAAAAAAGTGTCATTAAATGAAAATAAACGAGTTTTTAGCAGAAAAAATGGAGTTCTCGAATTTTTGTTTTTCTGTGACAATCTTTAAATGTCATTGATTTATTAAATGTCACTAATTAAGTTTAATTATTTACTTTTTAAAAAATAAAATAAATGAAAAAAATGAACCTTATCGCCCGAGGCTACGATTAAAAACGGAGATCTCCTTAGATTCGACTTCAGCACCCTTCCATTTAGGGTTTCATTCCATCCTTACTTCGAATCTCTTTTGTCGTCAAAGTTTTAGCTCTGTCGATCGAGATTTCTTCTTCATCGCCACTGTCTCCTTCAGCGCTACCATTCTCCTTCATTATTCTTCAACAACCATTCTTTCTTCTTAAGTTGCAAGTGCGTTCTCCTTCATCACGATTCTCTGTTCGTTTATAGCGCTTCCTTCCACCATTTGTCTTCAACGCCGTCAGATGGTCATTCTGCTTCAAGCTGCTGTTAAACGTTTAGCATCGTCATGTATTCTGTTCGGAAAAACCTTCCACTTCTACTGCAAGTAGAAAATAACAGAGAAATTAAAAGGAAGTAATAAAATTGAAAACAAAGAATTTACTAAAAAGAAATCTATTTTGTGAAAAAATGTTACAATTACACAGAACAATTCTCTCTCTTGATCTCAATTATAATGGCGCTCACTTAAAGTTTTTGACTACTTACACCTTTTTTTCTACTCTTAAACTAGAAAACACAAAAAGAATTTAATTAGAGTTAGCATACTAAACTTAAATGTTTCTAACTAGACTGAGAATCAGAGACATGAACTCCTTTTATAGGCTTGGAGCCCATGACTTTCTTAAACATTTTTTATGGATAAACCCATAACTTTCCTAAACCTTTTCAATGCAGGGAAGACCAATGACTCTCTAAATCTTTTTTATTTATTTGAGACAACTGTACTTCTAATATTTTGCCAAAAACCTAACAAATTTTGCCTTGTCAAGATAATTAAAGAATCCACAACTTCTGCAACATTCATTGTCTTCATCAACAATGATAATTTTCAACTCAAAGAACTATAACTCAGTTCACCATAAAGAGTAGACCACTTGGAAAACCACCTCCTAAGATTTTCTTTTTTCATCACATATCCATAAACCTTCTAATATTTATGGTGTAACTTCCACCTACTTGGCTCACCTGGAAGTCCTTCAATCATCGACATTGAAGGAACTCTTATCAAAGAGAACCCATGAGCGGAAGTAAGATCGTTCCAAATTCATTGTGACAGAATTACAAGCATTCACAAACATACAAACTAGTTATGCATTTCAGAACAAATTACGACATGCTTTCAAACATAGATGCAAAGGAACGAGAGACATACCTTTTGAAGAACTCTTCTTGTAATTTTCTCTCGTTCTCGTAGATTCTTGGACCAACACCTTTTGTTGTCGCTGCAATCGTCTACCCAAAACTCTCGTTGTCGCTTAGCACACGAACAATCTTCTCCACGAACAAGTAGCCTTACGGACATCACCACTCAGTAATCTTGTTTAGAGGCTGAATATGATGATTGTTCCCTTTTTTTTTTTTTTCAGTATAACATTTAGCATTCAGGTAGAAGTAAATTTAACATGAATCTCAACAAATCCTTGTTGGACTACTGTAAATCCTTAAATTTATACCATTAATAAGACTAGAACGTCACAAAGTTGTAGAAATTTCACCCTCTCCAATTTACAATTAGTTAGAAATTTGTTAAAGATTCTTAAAATTTAGAAGGTAGCCAATCCGAATCCGAATCCGACGAATGTAATGAAACTTGTGAGGGCACAATAGACTGGTATTGCTAAAATCACACTTGATGAGGAGATAAGTCTTATTGAAGGTAAATAAATTAGAAGGAAGGCAATAGTGCTACCTGACCCTTGGTTCTCATGGTAGGATCAACACTGGAAAATACTTTCCCTATCATACGATCACTTTTAAGTTAAATATCTTACTTAGCTTTTTGGAGACATTTTTCAAAGTGTTTGTTCTTTGCACTCACACCTTCTTATTTTGGGATGTGGTGGTTAAAATACTTATAAAAATTTTAGCTCCACCCCTCTTGCGTACAAGTCTAAACATTATTCAAAAGAAAAGGCCTACCATATGACTTCTTCGGTTTTTAAGTATTAATATATTAAAGTATGTTAAGTTGATTTATTTATTGAATTTGATAAATTTGTTTAGTTGCTTGTGTTGTATGTTTATGTTTATGTATTTTGTTCAATGTATTCGATTGCTACTAGTCTTTTCTCTTCACTTTAATATGATTTAGTTGCTCGGGTTGGCAAGGTGTTTGTATGGTTTCAATTGAGTTCGCTTTAATTTATGGTTTTTTTTTTACCTTGTTGAATGAACAAAGTGGGATCACCTTGGGAAGACCATGCAGATTGTTTGTGCTAGTGTGTGTGTTGGGAGGAGGGGGAAAGCTAAGTAGATTTTGTTATGTGAGCAGTTATTTGATATGTTGGAAGTATGAATTGTTTTGGAATTGTTTTTAAGTGTCAAGACTTACATGCTTTGAGTCGAACTATAAAATGAATGTAGTGTTTTTACTAGAATTTGCATGAATCTACTGAAGTGGTTGACGTTTGGTTAGTGACAAAACTTGTTGTAATATAGTTACTCGTGGCAATACCTTGTTATATTTAGTTTCTTTGTAAAACTTTTTACTAAGTTTGGTTATTAGTTTGCTTGTATTTATCCCTTTGAGGACATTTGATCGTATCCTTGTATTTAGTTTCTTTGTTAAAAAAGTTATCATCTTTATTCTTATACATGAAAGATTTTATTTATATTTGTACTGATTTTATGTTAAAATATGATTAGTCGATAACAAAAACCATGTGTGTAATGACAAGGTTAAAGAAATAATAAACTTCCAAAACATGTATTTTATTGACAATATAAATGTGTCGTAATATAAAATTTTGTGACAATAAAAAATGTGACGTAATAGAACATTTGTTGATATAAAATATTTGTCATGGTTCAAATGTTTTTAACAATAAACTGTCATGATTTAGATATTCTTGATAAGAAAAAATGTCATTATATATTCTTTTTTAATATTTTATAGCTATCATTAATACTCAAAACGCTACAATAATTAGCAACTTTTCAGTCAATTGATGACAATGATAACATGTCATAGTAAACTTGGCATATTTACTGTCATTAAAAATCCAATTATGACATTTTTAAAAAAACTGTTATTGATGCTCATACTTTTGCAGAGGATACCATGATAAAAAATAATTGTCACAAATTTTAATTGTGATAATTTCTAAATGTTATGGAGTCACAGTTTATTGTAGTGAATAGCCTAATCCATGTTACCATAATTATGAAAAAGCTGAGTAGATTTTGTTATGTGGGTAATTGTTTGATATGTTGCGATATTGTATACAACTAAAGTATGAATTGTTTTTAGGTGATAAGAATTACATGAATGATTATTGTTGACATTGATGCTTTGAGTTGAACCCTAAAATGAATGTTGTGTTTTTACTAAGACTTGCGCGAATCTACTAAAGAGGTGAAGTTACCAAGCAAGTGGTTGATGTTTGTTTAGTGATAAAACTTGTAATATAGTTACTCGTGGCAATACCTTGTATTTAGTTTCTTTGTAAAAATTTTACGAAGTTTGGTTATTAGTTTGCTTGTATTTGTCCCTTTGGGGACATTTGATAGTAACCTAGTATTTAGTTTCTTTGTACAAAAAAAAAAAAAAAAAAGAATTATCAACTTTATTCTTATATATAAAAGTTCTTATCTATGTTTATGTCAATTTTGTGTTAAAATATGATTAGTTGATGATAAAAATTATGTTTATAATGACAAGGTTAAAGAAATAATAAAGTATCAAGACATGTATTTTATTAACAATATAAATGTGTCATAAATACGAAATTTTGTGAGAATAAAAATGTGTGTCGATATAAATATTTGTCATAATTTAAATATTCTTAACAATGAACTGTCATAGTTTAGATATTCTTGACAAAAAAAATGTCATTATATATTCTTTTTTTGATATTTTATAACTGTCGTCAATACTCAAAATACTATAATAATTAGCAAATTTTGTGTCAAGTAATAATGATCAATGACAGTTTATCATTCTCAGTATTCATTAATGACAATTATTTATTGTCTTCAATCATGACATTTTAAAAAAATTGTCATTAATGCTCATACCTTTGCAAGAGATACCATGCAGAAAATAATTGTCACGAATTTTAATTGTGATAATTTTTAAATGTCATGAAATGATAGTTGTATTGTAGTGAATAGCCTAATCCATGTTACAATAATTATGAAAAGATAGAAAAAACCTACCAAAGCATTTTAAAAAAAAAAAAAAAAATTGCATTAGATCACTTTACTTGTAGACCTTTAATACATATATTGCTTAACCTCGAGAATGATCGAGAAGAAAATTTGAAAAGAAAAAGAGAATGATCGAGAGGAAGATTTAAGACTTGAAAGATTGAAAAAGGGTAGGCTTATATAGACATAAAAAAAGATTATTTAACGTGAAAATTAAACATATAATAAAAAATGGGCTGCTTTTAAATATATAAAAATAAACTAAAATATTTATAAGATATAGCAAAATTTTAGAATTATCAATGATAGACACTGATAGACATGGTGTCTATCAATGATAATTCTAAAATTTTGCTATATTTTGTAAATATTTTCAACAGTTTTACCATTTGAAATAATTTCCCATAAAAAATCTTAAAATCAAAGACAAATAATTTATTTTGAATCAAACCTTTTGAATTAGTTTGTGATGGTTGGTTTTTTGTTTTTGAAAAAAACAACTATGTGAAGATTAAATAGAGAATTTTTTTGTTTAATGATTTTCATGTAAAATTACCTTATTTAACCCTAAATCAATTACTAAAAGGGACAAAATAGAAAATCAAATGTTTCTCCCTATAGCCCCTTTTAGATAGTGTAGGTTATTGTTCTTTTAAATTTAAAGTTAAAGATTCAAATTTCTTAATTTTCACTGAGTTTGATCCTTATACTACTTAAATTAGGGTTATTGCAACGTGTAACACTTTTAAGGCTAATAATTTAGTGTAAAATATTTTTAAAGAATTACAAATATAGCAAAATCTATCGGTGATAAACTCCAAACTATCTGAATTTTGCTATATCTGCAAATTCTTTTCATTGTGCTATATTTGCTAATACATTAGGTCTTAAATTTTGTTATATTTGCAAATACCTCTTAATAAGGACATACGTAGTGCCCTAGGTCCAAGATTCGAAATCCAAATTCGACACCTGATGGCTTTGACATTCTACGACCTGATAACGTCATCGTTGCTTATCTTGAACTATTTCTAAGAGAAAAGACTATCTCCACAACCAATACGAGTCTTTTCCGCATGTCTTATTTGCAGTTGCTATCAATTCTTAAATGTCTTTGTTAACTAAGCAGATCTTGGTTCATTCATATACATTGTTGGAGGAAATGATATATAAGAACTGAATATACTAGCAAATAGATTACACCTCAACTCAATACCTAATCGAGTCACGCTTCTGATAAACGTTGCCTTGAAGACAATTATTTGCTCTGAACGAGTTGCAAACAAACTACAATGATCTTCTCAACAGAATACAACGATAACTCTAGTAGAACTACAACCTCGAACTACTTGGATCTAGTAGAACTCTTGGATACTTGCTCTCAACTCAACTCAAGAACAAAAGAAAGAAAGAAAGAAAGAAAGAAAGGGAGAACTCTTCAATTTGGAATGAGATACAACAAATGAAGAAACAAATTGCTATTTATAGGCTAGCAACTTAGTAACTCTCTAAAATACAAAATGAAATCAAATAAATACAAAAATTGAAACATTTGTCAAATTTAACTAAATTGAGTTGTTATTGGACAAAAATCAAACATAACTCATTCAAATTGAAAAACTATAAATTTAACTTTCTTACATGTTAAATTTGTACATGGAACATTATCTTAATTTGAAGTTTCAATCCTATTTGAAAGTTTCTAAACAATGAATTTAATCTATACAATTAAATCCATTTTTATGTTTCAATATTTAATTGTTTCACTCTATATATATCCAATATATATTACATAAACTTGAACGTTACAACATATACCTCACTTAGCTTTTGTTCAACTATGCTCATGTTAACAATTTGTAAGAGTTAAAAGAGATACTTTAAAAATGAAATATTGTGCATATCCAAAACAAAGACGTTTCATTCTTGATTATCCAAAACCAATTAGCAAACATGCCTACTTTCAAGGTTCCCCAAGTTGAAAAAGGGCAAAGGGGACAGACAACATTCATAGAGAAAGAGGATGAGTTTGCCACTTGGGCAGTTTGAGCTCCCTGTAGATATGGACTTGTCATGAAAATGGGAGAAAAAGATAGGAATAGGAAGAAGAATGGCCGAAATGCAGAGGAAAAGGAAGAGTAAAAGAAATGAAAAACGAAAAATACTTAAATGCATCCTAAAGTAACATATATATTTATACATTCTATTAAATTGTTCAATCATAATTTGTTATATGATAAATTCTTCTCTCTTATTTTTTTTAATATATTTTATTTTTTTTTAACCATTATGAGAGTGAAATGCACAAAAATGGAAGGAAAAAAAAAAGGGTTTCGAGGGTCATTCATTGTGGTAGCTTTTTCGAAGTGGGGACATGAAATGAGACATGAGAGAGTGGGTATGGCATGCAATGTCAGGGCTGTGTCATTAGCCACTGCCACCACTCACAAAACACACAACACAACACAAAATTCCTCTTCATTCTTCAAAAACCAAAACCCATTACTTGTTTTGAAGCCAAGGTTGTGAATTGGGTGAAAATAGAGAGACCCAGAAGGGAAAAAAGTGATTTTTTTGAATGGGAAGTTAGAAAAATGGATTGAGATTTTGAAATTTGGTTTGGTTATTTAGAAGATAGATTCAAAGTTTGTGTATGAGATGATGGGAGGTCGCTGTTTCTGGGGGTGGTGTGGCCCATAGCACAAGGTAATTGATGTGCCAATTGCTGAATGTTGTGGCAGGGAGATTTTACAGAAGCACTTTTTGAAGCCCACCCCCACCCCCTCCACTCTATTTTCCCCAATAGGTGACACTCCTTATACACAAAAACAACTAGATTGAACATCAAACATTGGGGGTAAACTATCTTAAATTATTGAAGAAGACAAGGAATGGAGAAAGAAAGCTACCCTTTTTCTCTCCCTTTTCTCCAAAACCCAGCAAGAACTGTCCCATTGCTAACTGGGGAATGAAAATGGAGGATTAAAAGAGAGAGAGCAAATGCAAATCATCCAAACCCATCTTCAGTACTACCACTGATTTTTTGGGAGCTAAGAGTTTCGAATCTTTTCTTGATTTTTTCCTTTTTGTCTATTCGTCAAGGATTTTTGTGTTTCTGACTGGCTTAGCTACGGGGGAACGAAGATGCCGCGGCCAGGCCCCAGACCGTACGAGTGCGTGCGGAGAGCTTGGCATAGCGATAGGCACCAACCCATGAGAGGTTCCATTATTCAGCAAATTTTCAGGTTCTGGGTCTTGTTAATTTCGTTGATTCTCTTCGACTTTGTGTTTTGCTTTGTGCATTTTGGTGAATTTGCACACCATATGTTTGATCAGGGTTGTCAATGAGAATCATACCCCTGCTACTAAGAAGAACAAGGAATGGCAGGAGAAGTTGCCGATTGTTGTTTTGAAAGCTGAAGAAATCATGTATTCTAAAGCTAATTCCGAGGTACGTTTTTCTTTTTTTGCCCTTTACTCTTCTGGGTTTTGCTCACAATTCGGATCTTGTCGTGTTTCAAGCTTCGGATTTCATCCTCGTAATTTGCTTAGTTTGGTTGCTTAGGTTGAGTATATGAATCTTGAGACGCTTTGGGACCGTTTAAATGATGCTGTCAACACAATAATTCGAAGAGATGAAAGTAGTGAGAGCGGTGAGCTTTTGCCTCCATGTGTTGAAGGTAAAAACGTAGTTGCATTTCAAGTTCTTGGATCTAATGGTGAAACTGTGCTCTTCGTTTTTCTTTATTGGAAATGTATTAGGTTTGGTTCCTTTTTTGTCATCTGTTTGTATGAACTCAAGTTGTTAGTTATTCCTGTTTTGTTTTTCTTTGCTTGTTCTCTGTGGCATTCAGCTGCACTTAACCTCGGTTGTGTTCCGGTACGAGCTTCTAGAAGCCAACGCCATAGCAACCCGAGGACTTATCTTACTCCAAGGGGACAAGAACCAACATCTACTCTTGCCACTACGTTGAATAAAGCCACCGATGAAAGATGCCTGCCGATATCGTCATTACACCATGGCAACCAGTTGAACTTTGCAAGAGCCAAGACTATAAACTCCAGTTTTTTTGCTTCAGAGCGCAGTAGCCAAATAAAACAACATAACAACCCTACCATTCCAAGTAACCCTGCTTTCTTGATTGAGAATGTCCCAGTTGTTCATAACAACTATTCGATGACTGAGACCAACGCCCCACTTAATTTGGGATCTGTTTATCCATTGTATTATGGAATTCGTTGTCAAAATGAAGAATCCGACTTAGGTTCCCAGCTTTCAGCAGACGCCAATCAACGGACTATATTTTTGGGTAGACCAATCATATCAAGTGCGGAGCCTGCTGAGCACAGCCTTCGCTCGTGCAAAACTGGAAATGCTATGAGCAGATTCCCATCAGAAGTTATCACAGCCAGAGAAGAGAAACTACCAGACACAGAATGTGATTTATCTTTAAGGTTGGGTGTACCTTCCCAGCCATGTGTGAGCACTAGGAAAACTTGGGCTCTTGAAACTGGAGACATTGCTCCAAGCAGTTCCCATGAGAGGCGCAAATTCCATGATCAAACCATTTACGCGAATAAAGAATTCAGTTTTTTCCCAACCAGAACTGCATCTGATCCCTTCGGTTCTTGTACAAATTTGTGGAGTTCAGAGGGTGGTGGTCAGAATCCAGAATCTTCCACAAGAAAACGCAAAGAGCCATTTTGTAGCAATGAGGAGGATGAACCATTTTGTTTGCCACCTGAGGTTCCATCTTATTGGTTTGACAGTCAAACTAAAGGGTCAGGTTTGTAGACAGTTTTTCCATGTTGTGGCATATAAAATCGGAAATCTTAAAGTTTCCCATAATGTCGTATTGTCACCAATGAGAACTATTCCTTTTGTAGCTTTAGCTGAAATTTTATAATATTTGAGTCTCAACTACGCAGAACTGTATAATAGATCAGGCCCTCCAAACATGTAAGGTGATACATTGAGTTGAGTGAACCCTTAACCAACATGGTTAGAATAGAAATCTGAATAGTATAACTACGAACGGTTACTTTAATTGAGGCACATAACTAATACAAAGACAGAAGTGGATTCAATCTTGTTACAACCTTCTTTGTCCTACATGAGAATTACTTTTCATGAAGTGTTAAACCATGCTGTTTATGCTCGTTGAGAGTAAGATCATTTTCTTTGTCTTCTCTGAGACTGAGACCCAATGTAAATTAATTATGCCAGTTTAATTGAATTCTTTGGTGTTCAACTTTTTTTTTTGGTATTTTGTGATATTCTGACTTAGCTTCCCCAAGTAAACTGGACATTTCCATGCATTGCAACTTGGGAAGCAGGGTAGGGAAGTTATCGCTTGAATGGCTTTTCTATTGTCATATGCTTCCATTTGAAGAAAAATAGGAATTTCTATAGTTATTCATAAATCAGTCTAGTAAAATGCATAAATTTAAAATATGGATAACTTTGGATATTCGTGTGATTACGGGTTCAAACTTTAGTACCATTTATCTATGATATGAAATATCTTAGATACCAAATGTCACAGGTCTAGTGGCATTCTCATGGAATTAGTTGCAGTGTGCATAAAGCATATCAGTCACACAAGTTGTCAGAAAAAAAAAAAAAAAAAAAGTAAAGGAAATATATCATTGATTTTAATTCTTCAGAACCAGATATCTTGTTGTATCTTATCATTTTTTGTTTTCTTAGGTTAGACTATTTGTCTCCTTGTTTTTTGCAGTTTCCATTTATCCTATAAATACTGATTTCAATATATCACACACAGACACACACTGATACATGTACATGTATGTGTATATTTGTGAGCAGAGAGCTTAGGCTCGCCTTGCTTAGGTCTATATTTATTCTTTTCCCAGTTACATTGCTTAACTTGTAATTTATGTTGAGAGTTAATATCACAACTTTCAAACTGGGATGCATTTTCTGAAATTTGATGATTCATGTACTTATATTTGGTTTCTTCATATAGTTCAAATACTTTGAGTAACTATTTGTGTCATGGGATTAGGGTTGTACCTAACAAGAGAATATAAAAATAATTGCTTTCTTTCATTGAGGATGTCTCTTATCTCACTCTGAGCTGCCGACTGTTTGTCATTGATTTCTCTTTATTCTGGAGTTGAAGTTGCATCTTTTATGGGGTGAGATTCTGCTGGAACTTTACCTGAGTTTTTATAGAAAGAAATAAAAAAATCTTTTGAATGATGAGATTTTGTATTAAATAGTGCATCATAAGTGAAATGGTATTGGTATAAGTGATTGAGAAACATATACATGCATATAAACTTACATATATATGTGGTGTACATACATACGTATGTTTGTATGTATTTAAGTAGAACATGTCTACATTAGGTAAATTCTCATATTTTGGTTCAAATTCAACTAAACAAAATTACCTAACCTTCGAAGGGCTTAAAAGGAGGAAGAAAAAGAAGGCTGAAAGAAAGGTCAGTGAACTGGGAAAGTTGTCTTTCTTACAGATGTCTGTCAAAGATTATCCATATGTTATTTTTCTTATAAATGTACATTGCCTTTGATGGGAAATGGATGTGAATTTGCATAACATATCTCAGAATCTTTAGCATGTATTAATCCTCTATTACTTTATCCTTGATTTCATTGAATCTTTCAGTGCATATGACTCGATCCTTGTTCTAAGTGGGGTAATGTAAATTTATCAGGGCGAGGTTAACATGAGAGTATTGCTGCATATATTTAACTTTTTATTTAGTTTTAGTTAAATAAATGTTTGTGTTAGTCTTGATCTCCCAAATCACTTGATTCAATGCAAAATTTATTATAGAACTTTAAGCATTAGATGCTTGACAGGTTTAGTAAAATGGAAAAAACTGCATAAAGTTTGCGTCATAGCTTCAAGGAAATAATAAAACAAATGTTATGGAGGTTATTTGAAGAGGGAAACATGTTATGGTAGATAATTGGTACTTTTTGCTTCTAAGAGTTATGTGGTTAAAGATACCCCCCCTCCTCAACTCAACACAAATAAACATGGGGAAGCATATATAATTGCAACTTTTTGTTTATGGGAGCTTGCTGATTTAAACTTATGTTAATTTCCTTTTAAGTTAATGTATCTTTCCTGCCACTGACTGATTGATTGTTACCTTAATTATTCTCTTTAGCTTCCCCAACCCAGAGCCAAAGAAAGATGTAAACATTATGGAGGTTAGTGGAACAGAGAAACATGTCATGTGTGGGAACTTGCTGATATGAAATCTTCTGTGAATTTATTTACAAACAAAAGTTCATTTTTTTATGCCAAGGATGGTAAATGAAACTGAACGGAATTCAGAGAGGCTGGAAAATAATACGAGCCAGGAATCCCACTTCTTATACACATTTGTTTCATCACATAAAATGCATATATTTAATATTCTCAATCAAGGTACACTACTTACAACTGATGTAGAAGGAAGATGAGCCAAGAGATCTTGAAGTCTACTTACAGACAAGTGAAGAACATGCTAGTTATGGTGAGCATAGCTGCATACAAAGCATTTGCCAGGAGAGACGTGGGAGCAGAGCTTGGTGCCGATGCTGGTGGCATTGTCGATATATCAGATTCGACAATCACACTCAACTTCTGCCCGAACGAGCAGTGGGGTACGACAGCACAGATAAAGTATTTGGAGCCAGCAGTACCAAGAGAGATTGTCACAGGGCTCAATTCATGAAGTGGTGTTTCTCCCTCGGTACAGTTTCCATACTCATCCTTTCTTACCTCGACCACATTATGCGTGCCAGTCCATATGAATTCTGTAAACAAAAGAACAAAAAACCATATTTGACGTATGTAGCTCAGGTATGTGCTTGTGAAGGCTTGACCATTTATGCAGTTAGGATAGAACATAAACATAATGTTGAGAAAAGGAAACCCAGTTGAGTTTGAGCCAAATTGTACACGAGAGGGCTCATTAGGGTGATTGGAAAAGGTTCATCTTTAGTTCTATACTGTTTGATCTCAATAGTTTCACCTGTCAGTTGAAACATGACATTCTGCTGTCTTACTTCTAGTTTCCTTCGAAACTATTTGAAGTCTGATCATTCAACACAAGTTGTATAAATACACGTAACTTTCTTAGTTCTTCACTTCTTATTTGGCCCAAGGAGTTCGTGAGTCCCACAATTAAAAAACATAAATTTTATGTCTTATAAACTCTTTACAATATGGGTCCAGGAGTTTACAACTTTTTAAACTTGACAACTTCACTCGTCCCAAACACTTCCCAAAGAGTTATGGTTTGAACTTTCGTGCTTGTGGATTTGTTTGCCAGTATAAATTTAACTCATAAAACTTACCTTTTGCACTATCCAAGTACATAGGAGTTTCCATTCAGACTTTCCAATCCCAAATTCCATAAATTCAAGCTTCTTAGATCCTTGGAATGATCTTTCTTTTATAGTTGTTGAACTCTAGTTAGAAATGCAATTACCACGAAGGGGTTTAAAGGCAATTTTTACATGATTAAGATATATTCTATTGGTTGTATAGTTGTATCCTTTGAGTTCTAAAGAGTTGTAAACAAATACTTCTTAGGAAGCTACAACGAGAGAGGTGGAAGACGAAGACGAAAAAGACATTGACATTGGAGAAGGATTTAAAAAGCTTATTACCAAGTTTGTCACCAACAATGAAGGTCTTATTGGCAGCCCACCTGGTGTAAAACGATGGGTCGTCCTTCGGAAATCTCCAGCCTTGATCATCTCCCACCTTATGGATGGTTGAAGCAGTTGCAGTTGTAGCCATGACAGCCAATGCTAAAGCAATCATACACCAAACAAAACTCATTGTGCTGCCCATTTTTCTTCTGGCTTTCCTTCCTAATTCTCTCTTGAGACTTTTTGCTATTTATGCATGGCATGCATTTATATGAAGTTAAGCTGAAAACAAAATCATAAGTATTTTTAGTAAAGGAAATAATTAAAGAACTTGGATAACTATGTATGCATCTTCATATAATAGGAAGTTGCTCAAAACCACCCATTTTTTGGGGTTTAATGTTGGACATATCTGTTTATTGTTAGTAAGGTTTTTTTTTTCTTTCCCCCCCTTTGGCCTTTAATTTCTTTTGGGATTTAGGAATCAAGAACAAGAAATGAAAATATAAGCTCAATATGAGTTTTTTTTTTTTAAAAAAAAAAAAATTATATAGAAAATTTACATGGGCAATCCATTGCGAGTGATTTTAGATGATCAAATTTAATTTTTACAATTTTAATAGTTCCAAGAAGAAAAAGATTAGTACAAAACTTTTTTTTTTTCCAAAGAATGCGGATTATTAAAAAAAATGACTTAAAAATATTTAACCGAAAATTCGAAAATATATGGTTAGAGATATAAATATATTTATAATTGATTGAACTATTTTTGAATGTAGTTCTATCGAATAAAAAAATTTGTGCCTTTAAGATAATTTTGGAAAAAAATTTAAGATAGGGTGACATTTTATTGGAAATAATTTTTGGTTGTGGAATTGAATTTTTTTTTTTTTTTTTTTTTTTTAAAATTTTGGTTTTAGATTTTTAAAAGTTATTTTAGTTTGTTAAACGTTGAGATATGTTTCGTTTGGACCTTAACATTTAAGATAAAATAATAATTTTGGTCCTTAGTTGTTTTTTGTTTTATTTCTAACAAACTAATAACATTACTCAAACTTTGAGTATGTGTATTAATATTTTATATGTGTGCTCTCAAGTCACATAGATTAGAGATTAGCATTAGATAAGTAGTATAACAAAGATCAAAATGATTGTTTAAAAAATTTCAAATACAAATATGAAACTTATGAAAGTTTAGGGATCAATATGAAATAAATACAAAAGTTCAAACACCAACCCTAGGTTAGACAAGATTATTTTTTTCTTTTACAAATCACGATATCTTATGCACTGAATTATATTTGAAATTGTCAAGATTCACATTTTTTTTATCCATCAAATAAACCTTCTTTCTCAGAGGTCAATATTGCGAACTTAATTAAAAAGTTAAAAATCACTTTTGATCCCTAAACTTTAAGTAAAGTAACAATTTAGTCGATGAACTTTAACTGATAATGATTTAGTCTCTATACTTTCAAATCTGTATATTATAAAGATTAATCTTTACAATTCATAACAATATTTAGTTCCTGAACTTTAATAAGTAACAATTTAGTACCTATATATTGAAAATTGTAACAATTTAGTTTCTATGATGAAAAACCACTTTAAAATTAAGTGTTGATTTTTTTTATGTAACAACCTAATCTTTATAGTTTATAAAAAAAAATGTTGTTTGATCAATTTAATGATCTACACTTGTGAGAAATTTCATTAAATCTTAATAATATTTTTCACGATAAGGACTAATCGTTACAAATTGTAAAGTATAAGCACCAAATTGTTACTTATTAAAGTTCAATGACTAAATTGTTACAAATTTAAAAGTGCAATAACTAAATTGCTACCAACAAAAATTCAAGTACTAAATTATTATTTTAATGAAAGATGAGAGGCCAAAAGTGATTTTTGACCTAACTAAAATAATATTTAAAACTTTCAATAATATTTCTTAGTCCTTATTTATCATCTTTGGAGATTTAAATCTTCAATTTCAAAAGAGGATTAAGATTGACATTTTGTGCATCATAAAGTAATGATGATGTCAATTTTAATTAATCACATAATGACAATAGAAATTTGGTAAGACTGAGATCAATGGACATTTAAAAATTCAAAAGCATATTGTTAAATGACATGAATGATAGAGGACAAAGTCATAAAATGTAATTTAATCTCACTTCTCCCAAAAAAAGAGGAAAAAAACTCATTATAGCCATATTTATTGATGTCAATATGTCATTAATGTGTGAGTTTACAAAGATTGGAACAATAAATGAATCTAACAATTAAGCTGAGAAAAGTGCAGCTTCAAAGTTTCAAACATTCAAATTTGAACTTGTTTGTTCTTTTCTTTTTCTTTTTTTCTTTCTTTTTTTTTTCCTTTGAAATCTTAACTAAATTTTTATTTTTCTAGAGTAATATGTTTTTTGTGGAAAAAAGGTAACATCTTATGGAAAGTAGACTTTGAGAAGGTTGAACTATTCTTCAATAGTTTTTTTTTTTTTTTTTTTTTTTTTTTTTTTTTTTTTTTTTAAAAAAAAAAAAAAATTCAAGATCTATCTATATATTTTTAAATTCAAGTATTTTGGTTCTAAAAAAATTAAAGCTCCATTTGATAACAATTTGATTTTTGGTTTTTATTTTTTAAAATTAAGTCTATAAACACGATTTTCACCTCCAAATTTTTTCATTTATTATCTATTTTTACTAATGGTTTAAAAAATCAAGCCAAAATTTGAAAACTAAAAAAAATAATTTTTAAAAACTTGTTTATCATTTTACAATTTGGTTAAGAATTCAACCATTGTACTTAAAGAAAGATGCAAATTATTATAAGAAATATGGAAGAAAATAGATTTAATTTGCAAAAACCAAAAAAAAAAAAAAAACGAAAGGGTTACAAACGAAGCCTAAACTACCTATTTTTATGTTCAAAATTATGAACTTTTGAATGAGATCATTTTTTAAGCAAAATAATAAAAATAATAATTCTCTTTTGAAAAAAAAAAAGGCAAATTGTAAAAAAAAATAAAAAATAAATCACTCTCAAATATGGTGATAACTGTAATTATACCCTTAAATTTTTAATTTTAAAAATTGAACCCTCAAAGTTATATAAATGTTAAAATTGGGTCAAATTATAACTTCAAATGAACATGATTGTATAAATTGTAGCATTTATATAAGTTTAAGAGTTCAATTTTTATCATTTTTAGGTCTAATTTCTACGATTATTATAAGTTTGAGGGGTCAATTTTAACACTTGTAAATGTTTTGTCGCCCAATTTTTATGATTAAAAGTTTGAGAGTGCAGTTACAACTACCCCATATTTTAAGAGTTGTTTTAGCCATTTGAAAAAAAAAAGAAAAAAACAATGATTTTGATGTTTGTTTTATATTATGATAATTTATTAAAATATTTAAAGATGATATGCTATTAGTATGAACTAAAACAATTACTTTTTTGAGTTCAACGAGTGGAGTGTACTTCTGTTAAGGACACATGCCTTAACTTTTTGACAAGTTTTTATTATGAATGTTTTAAATTCAACCTTCTCCAGAAAGAGAAAAAAAAATTATTTGTTAGTGTTGTAAACTTGAGGAGTACATCGAGAACACAGATACTAATAAAATATAATATTAAAATAAATTAAACATAATATATAAATAAACAAAATAAAATAAATTAGCAAAATATAAAATAAGAAATGTATCTAAATTCTCCACTTTCTCTAATTGTCATATAATTTACCTTCTATGTGTCTTTCAAAACCCACTAAATGTCACTATTTATTGACAATTTGACAAGTAGGAAGTAGATTACATGTATACTAATAATGTGTAATGTTGAGACACATAGATAACATTTCAAGAAATGGGGGCATGACACATGGCCAATGGACACTAAGCATGAGCACATAATGGGCATCTATCATCATAATATTTATAATACTCCCCCTTAGATGCCCCTTATATATAAAATATGTCTCATTAAAATATTATTTGGAAAAAAACCCAATGGAAAAAAAATCCTAGTGAAGGGAAAATGGTACATATTTCATATAATTTATACTCCTAAAAAGTACATTTACTCCTCCTCGTAGAAACATCACTTGAGATCTCTGAATCGCCGCATTTCAATATTATGCACTAATTTTCAAAGATTGTGGCAAGTGATGCTTTTGTAAATAAGTCTGTTAGGTTATCTTTCAAACAAATTTGTTGTACAGTGATGTAGACATTTTCTTGAAGATCATGAGTGTAGAAAAGATTTGGTGAAATATGTTTTTTTCTATCTCATTTAATATATCATCTTTTGATTTGAGATATGCATGTTGTGTTGTCTTCGTATAATATTATTGCAATATTTTTATTAGAAGACAAGCCATATGTTTCATTAATGTGTTGAGTCATTGATCTTAGCCATACACATTTTCAGCTAGCCTCGTGAATTGCCAAAATTTTAGCATGATTTAAGGAAGTAGTCATTATAGTCTATTTCACTAACTGTCACGATATAACAGTTCCTTCACATGTGAATAAATAACCTATTTGAGATCTAACTTTGTGTGGATCAGATAAATATCCAGAATCTACATAACCAACTAGATCAAATTTTGATTTATTTGAATAAAACAAACTCATACCAATTGTTCATTGGAGATAACAATATACTTAATTCTGTTCCAATGCCTTTTTGTTGGAGAAGAACTATATCTTGCTAATAAATTCACTGAAAATGCAATATCTGGTCTTATATTATTAGCAAGATATATAAGTGCACCAATTGCACTAAGATATGATACTTCAGAACCAAAAGTTTTTCATTATCATCTCGAGATCGAAATATATCTTTCTTCACATCTAATGAACAAACTTCCATTGGAATGTTTAATGGATGTACCTTCTTAACCAACCAAGTTGTTTTTTTTACTATTTATTATTTTTATTATTCGAGGATTTTTATCTTTGAAACCCACTGGTCTACCATACTTCTGGTGTGTTGCAGACTCATTAGTGACAATTTTCTGTATTAGGATATCAATTTTTGATGGAATATTTGCAGCTGGTATATGTGATTTAGTTACTTTATTTGCATTTATAAATGCATTTGGTAACTAATTTGCTATATTTTGCAAATAAATTATCTTCTGAACTTCAAGTTCACATATACGAGGATCTAAATAGGACAATAACGATGCATTCCATGTAATTTATTTTTCTAACTTCTTAATTCCTCCCCTTAGTATTGAAAAATTTGTCTAATTAAATGACAATCAGCAAATCGTGCAGTAAATGTATTACTCATTAGAGGTTCAAGATATTTAATAATTGATGGGGAATCATATCTAATAAATATTCCTAACCTCCTCCTCCTTTGAGGACCCATCTTAGTATGTTGTGGTGATGCAATTGGAACATATACAACACATCAAAAAATACTCATATGGGCAATATTTGGCTCATGGTTATAAGCTAATTATAATGACGAGTACTTATGATAAACTATTGGCCTAATGTGTACAAGTGATGCTGCATGCAAAATAGCACGTCCTCATATAGATGAAGAAAACTTAGCTCTCATAAGCAATGGTCTTGCAATTAATTGCAAATATTTTGTGAATGATTATGCAAAACCATTTGTGTATGAACATGAGCTATAGGATGTTCAACACTTATCCCAATTGACATATAATAATTATCTAAAGCTTGGGATACAAATTCACCAACATCGTCAAGATGAATGGTCTTAATTGTATAATTAAGAAATTTTGCTCTTAACTTAATTATTTGAGCAAATAATCTTGCAAATACAAGATTTCGACTTGATAATAAACACACATGTGACCATCTGTTGGATGCATCTATTAATACCATAAAATATCTAAATGGTCTACTTGATGGGTTAATAGGCCCACATATATAACCATTAATTTGTTTTGAAAATGCAGTGAATTCAATTCCTACTTTGGCTGGTGTGTTGGGGTTGATACCCTAAATCTCGTAGGGTTATGTAATTTGTAATTTATTGTACAACGCTTTATTTATTTAATAAAATATGAGATGTTTTATTTGATATTTAGTAGCATTAATATTATAGGTTATATTGTATGTAATACAATATTAAACCATAGATTATATGTTAAATATGATATGATATATAGTTATATGCATATATAAATACATATAATAAGTTGGTTATTATATATATATAAATTGAAATTAATTTTTTTTTAGTTTTAATATTTGAAATTAAGGGAAGGAAATAACCTCCTTCCACTATTCTCTCTTAACCCACGTATTGTGTGGGTGGTTGAGAGATTTTTTTTCTTCTTCATTTGTTTTCACATAGATGTTTTTTATAGAAGAGTTCTGTAATTTGTTTCAGCCTCCCAATCTATCTTCTCCTCTCTCTTAATTCCCCTCTTCTTCCAAAAAGACAAAGCCCACAAAACTCCTGAATTTTCATCCCATAGAATACATAGGAAACCAATTGGTGGGGGTCATTTGGGTTAAATTAGGGTTTTGAGTTTTTGGTTTTTTTTCCTCCAGAGAGGAAAAACGTGAAGAACAGTTCTTCAAGAGTTGGTTTTCTATCTCCCTATTCTCTTTTCTCTTTTCTTAATTGTTTTATAGCATGTTGTAAAAATTTATTTCCAAATGCATAGTATTTTGTATTTTTCTGTAAATTTGTGAACCTATAAGATTTTGGGATTTGGGTCCGATCCCATTTCCACTCAAGAACCTTAACCGGTTCCTTCATGGTGATGGTCGAATTATTAATTTTCCTTGAAAGCAAGCATCACATGATAATTTATTAGATTGAAGAATCTCCTAGCTCTTCAATGGATGTCCATTTGAATTTTCAATACTTCTTCTCATCATTATAGATCCTTGATGACCTGATCGGTCATGCCAAATTGTAAATATGTTTGGATTCATGAACTTCAGGTTCATTGTTGCATATGTTTCAATTACGCGTATATGAGTATGATATAATCTAGAAGATGAACCAGACAACTCTTCCAATATACGTTTTTCATATGAGACAGTAGATATGATATAAAGATACTCCATATTATTCTTTCTTTCAGTTTCATTATGATAACTATTTGATGGGTTTATGTTCTAAAACTTTTGGTTTGTAAACAATAAACTTACTCTGTAAATCAATAAAGTTGTTATAGTTTGATTCAATAAAGTAGTTATTGAATATATGAATTGCTTATTTCGTTTTAGAAATAAGTCTAATAAACTAAAAAATTTATGACTATTACATGAGTACTTGAACTTTTGTTGGAGACATAAGAGTGAATCAAGTTCGAGTAAATAGTCAAAATGATCTATAATATATGAATAAGGTTGGGTGTCTTATAATGGTAACATTATCGGATGTGGTCCACTATGTAGTTATTATAATATGTTGTAAAGTGCTACAAATGAAGTGATCCTAATTCGTTCATGTGGTGACATGAGGAGTGGGGGCGTCCTGTGCAATGAGTTTGCATAAGATCGGACCAAGAAATAAGTCACTCTTACTTTATAACGATGTTTACTGTTTAAGACTACCTATGTCAAAGCGATGATCTAGGTAACTTAACCTTAATCCTGAGCTAACTATAAACTCCTGTTCATTCGAGATTATCCTTAGATTTGTATAGGTGAGGGTTGACTCAACAGCGCCAACTCAATAAGCGTCCTATTTCAGGGGTGAGACCGGATAGATAGTTGGGGACATAGGGTGCAAGATGAAATTCACTCATACCCACTTTCAGGGATAGTAGAGAGGTTGTTCCCTTAAGTGCTGATTCTGAGTCTTGAACTAATATTTGATATTAAATTAATAGAATTAATTAAATTATTTAATTAATTATTAATTTTATTAGAAAAATTAATTAATTGAATTATTTTTTGGTAAAAATAATTTTTTTTTATATTTTAATTAATGAATTTAAATCTGAAAATTGAAAAATCAATTTTTTCAAATTTCTCAAAAGTGGAATTTTCCCACCTTGAGAACAAGCACTTTAGTCACATTTCATTTACTAAATTCCACCTCAAATTGAATTAGAAGCTATGTGTTTTTTAGACAATCTAAGTGTATGAAGCTTCTGCATAAAAACACACAATTATTTAGCTGGAAAATCCCATGCAAACTTGCTGATTTTGCTGAAATCTTGAGGTTGAAGAAGAGTTCTTCATCCAGTTGAAAAACCAATACCTTTCTCCTAAATTCCCTTTAATCCAGCTTATTTTGAGTCATACAACTCAATATATGGCTCCTAGAGGATAATAAGGAAGCCTTAGTGGTTGTTCATGACTAGAAGAGGAGAAGGTTGCAGCTGATTTTCGAGGAAGAAGAAGATCAACATAGGTATTTATGAAACTCTCTTATTATTTGATGAACATGCTTAATTTAGAGCTAAAATTGATGAATTAGAGTGCTTAATGATTTTGTTTTCTTCCACTACATGTTTGTTAAAACTAACATCATTGCAACATATATTTTTAATACTAAGTAGATTTCTCTTTGATTGATTAAAGAACAATGCATTATCAATTGTAAATTTTCTTCCTCTAGACAAAATAATTTTTTGTCCAAATCCTTCAATCAGGTTTACAGAACCTGATATTGTATTGACTTTTGCTTCCAGCATTGTCAGTTTAAAAAAATATTTTCTATTTGTAAGTATTGTATATGTAGTTGCACTATCTGCCAGACATAGATATTCTTTACTCATTTTTAAGTCACCTAAAATATGAAAAAGGTCTCTTCATTAAAGAAAACAATTACAATAAGAAAAACAACATTTGGAATATACAAAGGTTAACATCTACTAAAAAGAAAAAAAAATATGGAGACGAATCAAGATATTTTCAAAGTCAAAAGAAACACTTGATGTTCCATCAATTCTACCAATTTTCTCTTCAGATGATTGAAAGAAGCCCATCACATCCAAATTTGTCATATAAGATGGGTCAAATATGTCATTATCCTGGTATGTAAAATTTGCTTTCGCATTTTTTTTTCTTTTTCCTTTAGGGATGTTTGATAAAGACCAACTAAGTATTTTGACGTACAACAGGCACGTGACCAATGCCCAGTCAGTCTACATCAGAAGCATTTATTTTCAACAATTTTTGAACTTTTATCTGTTGGGGATGATGTCCTAAACTCTCGTTGGGTCCTGTAGTTTGTAAATACTATATTGAATAAACTCTTGTGATGTAATAATTTATGATATTTTCTTCACTGTTGTCCATGAACATAGGATATTTTATTTGCTTTACTACAAACCAATAAACTAAGATTCCTAGTTGTCATTGTAACTAAAGCATGTATGTAGAGACATACAGGTGGATCATGCCTTAAGTGATAACCAAAATGGTATGTAGTATATGGATATAGGAGGGAAACCTTATCCTTGTGACACTACAGATGCGGCCCGCTTTGTAGAAGAGTTACAAGTATTGTGACTTGCTATAGATGGTCTGATCCTGATCATTCATGTGGAGACATGCAAGTGAGTTGGGAACTTTTGCCTTTGAGGGCGGTCCTTGATTTTCATAGGTGCGAGTGGCCAGATTGCCGACTCAAACCTACCACTTTGGGAATTTGTATGATTTGGGAGTTGGGAACTCAGCTACACAAGATGAAATTCACTTCTTCCCTGAAGCAGGAGTAAGTAAATAAATTGCTCTCTTAAGGGCTGATTCCGAGGCTTGAACGATGTGGCGCCATACACCTTCTCTTGGCCCAAGAGGTGTCCACATATAGTAGGACTATGTTGTATTGTTCATTCGAGGGATCAGTGATACTTAAGGAGTTAGATGTAACTATAGGGGCAAAACGATAAATTGGCCCAGTTGTACTTACGAGCATTTGTGAAGAGTTATCGTACTGTTGATTGATTATATCCGATGGGCACAGAAATATATTTGTAGTGAGAAGAGTATAGCTGTCGGTCTTCAATGGAGTGTCTGGCAGTTAATGGATGGTGGATCTCGTGGTTAAAGAGTTTAGTCGGCTATTCACATACCGTTGGAGCTTCGAGCTACAGGTCTAGAAGGTCCCCTTGGTAGCTCAATGGATTCAAGTTGAGAATCAGTTTTTGGGTCAGTTTGAAGTGTTCAAATTGACAAGAGGGAGTTTGAGTATATATGATATGATTAAACGGGTCCATTATATATGATATAGTTGACATGATATATGAGATACATTAATTGGAGGAAAAGGATATAAATATGATTTATATCTAGTGAAGGCGAAGAGAACTATAGTTTATATGTTGCATATGATGTGATATTAAAACTATAGGTTATAAATATAATATGATTATATTTATTTATAATTAAACAATTATAAGATAATTGTTGGTAGTTTTTCTCCATAACTGTATGTGATAGTGGGAGGTTGCATTCAGTTTTCATAACTGAAGGATAAAATGAAAATAGTTTTTGTTTTGCAATGAGATCGGACAATCGCTTCACGAATAGTACACTGCCTATCGTCTAGCTAACGAGAGCATACACGATAGCTCAAGTTTTCCTAAATGATCGTGTACACGTGTAGTAGACCTAAATGATCGTATAGCTTTTTTTTAAAAAAAATGATCGCGCATAAGAGCGAGATTTCCTAAACGATCGTCTAAATGATCAGCCCCGATTACCTAAACGATCATGCACCTTTTTCTAAACGATCAAGCATCCATCTATACGATAGACACCAAATTTCTCCCACTTGCTTGGTCGTTGTAAACGATCGTAGATTCCTCCTCCCCTCTACCAAATCCAACAGAGCGCACACCTCCTAGATTCTCACTTTGAGAATACCGAGGTTACTGAGTGGTGGTGTCCTCCTTGCTGCTTGTTCGTGTAGAAGACCGTTCGGTGGTGACCGACAACAAGATATGGTGGATGATGGCCTTGGCATGCATAGCGACAGCGAGAGCTGCTGCTATTGATGAGAGCGAGAGATCAAGAGAAGAAAAGTTCTTCAAAGGTAAGTCTTTTGTCCTTTGTTATTTAATTGTTAAAAGCATGTTGTAATTTGTTTGTAGATGCATAACTTGTTGTATGTTTGTGAATACAGTATTTCTGTCACAATGAATTTGGAAAGATCTTTCTTTTGCTCATAGGTCCTCTTTGATAAGAATTTCCTTCATTATTTTGTAGAGCTTTTCCTTTGTGATCATCATTTTGTGTGGTTCTTTTAAAATTTGAATAATTAGAACGACCACCATGAAAATAATAATTATTCCTTCCTTTGCCACGGTTACGACCTCAACCATGACCACGATTATGACCTCAACCACGATTATTATTTAAATTCACAACATTCACTTAAGAGAATGTTGTTGTTCTAGTTGGTCGAGATTCATGATTTTTCATCTACGATTATTAAAATTTATAATATTCATTTCAGGGAATGTTGTTGTTCTAGTTGATTGAGATTCATATTTTTTTTTAATCAATAACTCGTTATTTCATTCAGCCACGAGAAGACATCAGATGAGTGCAAAATATTTTTTTAAAAAAATTTATCTCGATATTGCTACTGTAGGAGCATATCCGAAATGTAGAAAAATTTCTTCTCTAACATATCGATTTAAAATTTTGGAGCCTCAAGTACATCCATTTACGATGAGCTTTATGGGAAAAAAAATGTTTTCTGTGATCACATTTTTATGGCATCCATGTGTATTTTGGCATCAAGCACTAACGATAATTATTACAATTAATATTAAATGCTATAAATTCTAATTTTATGATATTTTTCATAGTAACACTATTACAAAATATTATATTTATATTAGAAATTTAATATATATATCGAATAGGGTTATTTTTAAATATAGAAAATAAACCAAAATATTTACAAAATATAGCAAAATTTTAAAACTATCAATGATAGACGCTGATAGGACGCTGATAAACTTCTATCAGTATTTATCAATGATATTGATAGACAATGATAGAAGTCTATCAGCATTTATCATTGATTGTTCTAAAATTTTGCTATATCTTGTAAATATTTTCAACAGTTTTACCATTTGAAATAATTTTCGAATATTTAAAAAAAACATTTAATTTATTATTATAACAAAGAGAGAAAAACCGACATACTTTTAGGACCTACCTTCAGCAGGAGAAATGAAAGAAGCTCGTGTGTGGTATGAACTTAATGAGCATAACGGGAACATGGATACCAATAAAATATAATATTAAAATAAATATAATATAATATAATAATAAAATAAATAAATATTAAAATAAATTAACATAATATATAAATTAACAAAAATATAAAATAAGAAATTTTTTTTTCTAAATTCTCCACTTTCTCTAATTTTCATGGAATTGTCAAATGTATGTCTTCCAAAACCCACTAAATGCCACTATAGGGAATTTAGCAAGTAGGAGGTGGGTAACATGCACACTAATAAATGTGCAATGTTGAAACACATGGACAATACTCTTGAAAATGGGGCATGACACGTGAAGATAGCCACTAAATATCTAAATGAACATCTATTATCATAATGTTTTGTAATATTAGCTTAGAATAGTTGTATTATATGAATATTATAATAATAAAATATATGCTCATTGCTTAGTGTTCTAAAACCATGTGTCACCCTTCATGTTGTCCATGTGCCTTATAGTTATTGATGTTTGGTGTCCATGTAAGTTCACCAAAATGCCATTTTGCCTAAAAATAGTGGCATTTGGTGGATCTTAAAATTACATATATGTTGGTGAGAATTCAACTTCAAAATTCCACTAATTTACCAATTATCCAATTTTATAATTTTAGTTATTTTATGTTTTTAGTTATTTAATTTTATATTATATTATATATATTTAAGATTATTATATAAATATATTATAATTATATTTTTGGTGGAATTGGTGTCCTAATTCTCCTGATAGTCTCGTAGTTTGTAAATACTTTTGTAAACATATTGTTATTAATAAAATAAGGGTTATTTTATAAGCATTAACTCAATCCAATAAACTAAAATCCAACATTATTTTTGTTGGGGTTTGTGCCCTAAAGTCCTCGTGTCCTATAGTTTGTAAACAACTTTGTACGAACACCTGTGATGTATAATATAAATGATATTTACTTCACTACTTGACTTTGCACATTTAGATGTTTTTTATTTTACCACAAATCAATAAACTTAATATCCCTTGTTACCTGTATGTAAGTTAAGCAGGTATATGGTGACATACAAGTGGATCATGTCTTAAGTGATAACTAAAATGGTCTGTAGTATATGGATATAGGAGGAAAACTTTATCCTGGTAATGCTACGGATGCGACCACTTTGTGGAATGGTCAGAAGTGTTGTGACTTGTCACAGATGGTCTGATCTTAATAATTCGTGTAGAGGACATGCGAGCGGGGGTGTCCTATTCAAAGAGTTTGTATAAGACCTGACCATGAAGTGTATAACGTCTCGTCATATAACACCGTTCATGATTGAGACTTCACTTAACTAGGATGACCATAGGTAACATGACCTCAATCTTGAGTGAGTTGGGAACTCCTGCCATTGAGGGTGGTCCTTTGATTTGCATGGGTACGAGTGGCCAGAACGGCGACTCAAAACTACCATTTTGGGGATTCGTCTGATTTGGGAGCTGAGAACTCAGCTTCACAAGATGAAGTTCACTCCTTCCCTAAAGTAGGGCTAAGTAGATAGATTGCTCTCTTAAGGGTTGATCCCGGAGATGATCGATGTGGCGTCATGCACCTTCTCATGGCCCGAGAGGTTTCACACATAGTAGGACTATATTGTATTGTTCATTAGAGGGATCAATGATACTTAAGGAGGAAGATGTAATTACAGGGGCAAAACAGTAAATTGGTCTACTGTAATTACGAGCATCTGTGAAGGGTCATCGTACTGATGATTGGTTATATCCAATGGATATAGAAATATATCTATGACAAGAAGAGTTCAACTGTCGGTCTTTAATGGAGTGTATGACAGTTGACGGATGGTAGATATCGTGACTAAAGAATTTAGTCAGCTATTCACGTACCATTAGAGCTTCGAGCCATAGGTCCATAAGGTCCCCTTAGTAGCTTGAATACAAGTTGAAAACCAGTTTTTTGGTCAATTTGAAATGTTCGAATTGACAAGAGGGAGTTCGATTATATATGATATAATTAAACGAGTTAATTAAATATGATATAATTAACTTTATATATGTGATACATTAATTTGGAAGAAATTGGATATAAATATGATTTATATCTAGTATAGAAAAATATTATAATTAATATATGATATTAATTTATATATTATGAATATGATAAGATCACATTCATTGGACGGTTGTAAAGGAAATGGGAAGGCGCCTCTTCTGTTCTAAATAACGGATGAGTGCATTATAAATAGCAGACGGTGTGTTGATCTCAACGTGCACGGACATTGTGAAAAGATAGTATCATCATTTAGAAAATTAGAGCCTATACGATAGTGACTGCACAATCGCTTACATATACGATATTGCTAAACAATCGCATACCTATTACACCATCGCGCGGTATTATCTAAACGATCGTTTGGACGATCGCTTATTTAACTCTTGGTATTTACTAAGCCGTCGTATAGACGATTGCTTAGTTTTTTCCTACGCGATTGTTTGTACGATTGCTCACCCTTTTCCTACTCGATCGTTTAGACGATCACTTACTTGTCCTACACAATCATATACTTCACATAAACGATCAAGCATTTTGTCTATGCGATAGACGATCGCATCTTCCACTTGCTTGATTATTGTGTACGATCTCTCTTCCTCCTTCCCTCTACCAAATCCCAACAAAGCCCACACTTTGGATTCTCACTCCAAGAATACTGAGGGCTCTAAATGGTGTTGTCTTCTCCGTTTCCTTTTGTCCGAGTGGTGATTGTTTGAGGTAAACGGTTGAGCTTTAGATTCGCTATGAAGAATAAATCTTCATCTGGTATGATTTCTCGATCTCTTTAGCATTATGAAAGTATGTTTGTATGTATATGCGATAATTCTATCACAATGAATTGGAAAGATCCGCTTCCGCTCGTAGGTACTATTGAATAAGAGTTCCTTCAATCTTATATAACTTAGCATGTATGGGAGACATACAAGTGAATCATGCCTCAAATGATAACCTAAATGGTTTGTAGTATATAGATAAAGGAAGGATACCTTATCCTTGTGACACTATGAATATGACCCGCTTTGTAGATGTTACAAGTGTTGTAAAGTGCTACAAATGGTCTGATTCTAACCATTCATGTGGAGACATGTAAGCGATGGTATCTTATGCAAAGAGTTTGTATAAAACTGAACCATGAAATGATTAGTCTCTTTATATAACGCCGTTCATAATTGAGACTTACATTTCATTAGGATGACCATAGGTGACATGACCTTAATTCTGAGTGAGTTGGGAACTTCTGCCAATGAGGGCGGCCCTTTGATTTGCATGGGTGAGAATAACCAGATTGCCGACTAAAAAAGTCTACCATCTTGGGGATTCATCTGATTGAGGAGCTGTGAACTCAACTACACAAGACAGAATTCACTTCTTCCCCAAAGTTGGGGTAAGTAGATAAATTGCTCTTTTGGGGGCTAATTCTGGGTCTTGAACGTAGTGGTCACACTCTCTCTCGAGAAGAGAGGACTCATAGTAGGACTATGACTTATTATTCATTAGAGGAATCAGTGATACTTATGGATTAAATGTAACTACAGAATTGGCCCAGTTGTACTTACGAATGATTTTGTGAAGAGTCACCGCACTATTGATTGGTTATATAGACACAGAAATATATCTGTAGTACGAATAGTGCAATTATCGGTCTTTAGTGGAATGCCCGGCAGTTAAAAGATGGTAGATTTCATGATTAAAGAGTTTAGTCAATTATTCACGTACCGTTGGAGCTTCAAGCTACAGGTCCATAAAGTCCCCTTGGTAGCTCAATGAGTTCAAATTGAGAATTAGATTTTGGGTTAGTTTGAAGTGTTCAAATTAACAAGAGGAAATTTGATTATATATGATATGATTAAATTGATTCAATTATATGTGATATAATTGATATGATGCATTTGATACATTATTAATTGGAGGAATTAATATGAATGTGATTTATATTAAATGCCATAAAAAAGAAAAAGAAATATGGTTTATATGTTGCATATGATGCAATATTGAAACTATTGGTTATAAATATAATATGATAAGTTAGTTATTATATTTATTTATAATATATTAATTATATGATAATTAATTATTCTTTTTCTTCAATAACTGACTTGAGTAGGAGGTTATGCACGGTTTATGGTAACTGTGAGATAAAAAGAAAAATGGTTTTCCAAATCAGATGATTCATTTAATATATTGTTTTCACAAAAGGAAAAGCTATCGAGTAAAAGAGTTTTACTAAACGATAGTTTCTCACAGCCTAAACGATCAAGTATCGAGTTTATTATATGATAGCTACTCGTTGCTATACGATCGAGTAGGAAGTCTATACGATAGACTTCTTCTTCTACACGATTGAGTATCAAGTCTATACGATAGACTTCCTTCCTTTGTCGCATACTCGATCATTTACTTGATCATTTACCTCATTCATTCCTCTATCCAAAGTCATACAAAGCCCATAACTTCTGGATTTTCACACTAAGAGTACCAAGGTAACTCTTGCGGTGGCGTTCTTATTCCGTTCGAGACTCGAGGATCGAGTTGCACTCAATAGTGATCGAGGATTCTTTAGTTTGTGCCGTTGGTTATTCTGTTCGTTGCATTCGAGTTCTTCTTTGGAGGTGTTGTTGATTGATCGAGGGAATATTAGAAGAAGAAGTTTTTTAAAGGTATTGTATTCTCGATCCTTTGGGTTTAGATAAAGAAGCATACTTGTAATTTATTGTTTATGCATAATCTCTTCCATCCAATAAACAAAGATCCATGATTATCGTTGTAACTTAAACATGTCTGTGGAGGCATACAAGTAGATCGTGGTTTAAGTGATAACCTAAATGGTCTGTAGTATATGGATAAGGAGGGATACCTTATCCTAGTGACATTACGAGTGTGGCCTACTTTGTAGATGTTACAAATGTTGTAAAGTGCTACAAATGATCTGATACTGATCATTCATCTATTAGACATGTGAACGGGGTATTCTATATAAAGGAGTTTGTATAAGACCAAACCATGAAATGATTAGCCTCATTATATAACGTCATTCATAATTGAGACTTTCATTTCACCAGGATGACCATAGGTAACATGACCTTAAACCTGAGTGAGTTGTGAATTCCTGCCTATGAGGGTAGTCATTTGATTTTCATGGGTGAGAGTGGCCAGATCGCCGACTCAACAAGCTTACCATTTTAGGGATTCATCTGATTGGGGAGCTAAGAACTCAGCTACACAAGATGGAATTCACTCATTCTCCGAAGTTGGGGTAAGTAGATACATTGCTCCCTTAAAGACTGATTCTGGGGCTTGAACAATGTGATGTCACACCTTCTCTTAGCCTGAGAAGGGTTTAGTCATATTAGGACTATATCTATTGTTCATTAGAGGAATCAGTGGTACTTAAGGAGTTAGATGTAACTACAAAGGAAAACGGTAATTTGGCCCAGTTCTACTTAGGAGCGATTTGTGAAGGGTCATCTCGCTGTTGATTGGTTATATCCAATGGACACAAAAATATATCTGTAGTGCGAAGAGTGCAATTGTTAGTCTTTACTGCAATGCTCGATAGTTAACAGATAGTGGATAATATGATTAAAGAGTTTAGTTAGTTATTCACGTATCATTGGAGCTTCAAGCTACAGGTCCATAAAGTTCCCTTAGTAACTCAATGGATTCAGGTTGAGAATCAGTTTTTGGGTTAGTTTGAAAAGTTCAAATTAACAAGAGGGAATTTGATTATATATGATATAATTAAATTAATTCAATTATATATGATATAATTGATATGATGTGTTTGATACATTATTATTTGATTGGGGAAATTAATATAAATATGATTTATATTAAATGCCATAAAAAGAGAAAAAGAACTATGGTTTATATATTGTACATGATGCAATATTAAAACTATAAGTTATAAATATAATATGATAAGTTAGTTATTGTATTTATTTATAATTTATTAATTATGAGATGTTTGGGCCCGATTCGATGTTGTTTTAATTCCCGAAAAGGACCGCAAAGCAAAAGAAAATTTATAAATATCGAACTACTCCTATTACTACTAAAAAGTAGCAATAGTGGTAAGTCTGAGTCGACCCACAGAGAAGCACGATTGGTTTCGTTGAGTTAATTTTCTTACTAGAGCGATAAATGGGAGATTTTGGTGTGGAAGAGATAATATGTGTGAAATTAAAATAAAAGGGGTAAATACAATCTAGGGAAGGAGTCTATCTAATTTCTAGAATAAGAGAGAGTTCTTACGCAATTTCTTTCATTAAGCACCTATTAATTACACTGAATCTGTCAACCTCTCAACCTATTAGAAAATCTAATAGTCCAATTAGCCAATTTTGATAAAAATCTAAATAAGCCCTAATTCAGTTTAAAATTTTTCCTTCGTAGCGACATATAAGTTAAAACTGAAAAGCATTAAGAAAGGGTTCAATTGTTGGGACATACGACAAGCTGAAAAAGATTATACTAGTGCATACATGAGTTTGGCCAGAAAAAATCTAGACCCTAAACATACGATCCTATTACTTGCAACTAAATCAATCAATGATGCATAGGCTAGAATGATTTTGCAAACAAGAATTGTCAAAAGAATTAATCAAAACTCCATTAAGATTAAAAAAAATCCAACCAAAGAATTCGCAAGATTGCAGTTAAATTAATTAAGAAACCTTCAAGAAATTAAACATAGGGCTCTTGTTCAAAGAAACTAGATAGAGATTACCTCTCAATTCATAGACAAATCTGAGATACACATTTGTTCCATTTATTACAACCCAAAATAAAAAGCGAAACTAACCTAAAGATACTGAAAATTGAAGGGAATGGACGAAAGAACGAGTTTTACTTCGACCTCAATCAATTTGGCCTCCCAAATTCGGCATATTTTGACCTAAAGAGGAAGGGGAGTATTTATAGGAAAGATCGCAGTGTTGCAACGCTGAAAACATCGTTGCAACGCTCACTTGCGAACGCGCTAACCGTATCCATCTGTCAAAGTTCACAACACGTGACGCTGTAAAGCAACGTTGCAACGCTGCACATTCTGCCTTAGAGCGTCAGGGTAGAGCGTTGCAATGCTATGACAGTACAGTGGCAATTTCGTAATTTTCACTGTTTTGAATTCTGGCTGCTCAAATCACCACCAAATTGCTTCAAATCAGTCCCGCTTGTCTCCGATTTCTTAGTTCTACCTCCTCGGTGCATGATACCTACAAAATAAGACAATAAACATATAAAATCCATTAATGAGCCTAAATTAAGCTAAGAATAATAACTCTTTTTTAGAGCTAATATGAGATAATTAAATTTCTTTTTCTTCAATAACCACCCTTAGTGGGTGGTTAGACGGTTTTATGGCTAAGTGGGATAAAGAAAAAAAATGATTTTTTTATTCATTCTACAACACGACGACTGATCAGATCACTATCGAGTGACTACACGATTGACTATTAAGTTTACTATGATAGTACTCTTTACTAAACGATCGAGCGTCAAGTCTATGCGATAAACTTCCATTTGCTATACGATTCTTCTGTCCAATACTCGATTGTTTACTCCAATCTTTCCCTCTATCCAAAATCAGTCAGAGCCCACAACTCTTGGATTCTCACACCGAGAATACCAAGGTAATCTTGTGGTGGTGTCTAGTTCTGTTTGAGGATCGAGTTATATTCGTTGTTGATGTTCGAGGGAGTTTGAGTTCCTATTTGTTGTGTTCGAGTTTGATCGAGGAAAATACGTGAAGAAAGAGTTCTTCAAAGGTATTGTCAGTCTATCTTTTGTTTTTTTAAGAAGCATGCTATAATTTATCTATAATGCATAATTGTTTCTGTATGATTGTAAATGTTTGAATTCTTTCACAATGGAGTTTAAAACGATCCGCTTCTGCTCAAAGGTCCTCTTTAATTAGATTTCCTTCAAAAAGATCCCTGTATCTTGTGGAAAAATTTGAAAGAGAGGTATGATCATAAAAAAAACAGTTATTCGTCCTAAAGCTCGTTATGAGTGGATGCACTTGAGGCTACATGATTTCAAATCAGTAAGTGATTACAACTCCGCATTATTAAAATCATTTCAAAATTATTGTTATGTGGAGAAAAAATTATTTATGTTGATATGTTAAAGAAGACATTTTCTACATTTCATATCTTGAATATGCTCCTATAGCAGCAATAATGAGAGAAAGGTTTTAAACAGTATTCTAAATTAATTTCATGTCTTCTCGTGGCCGAAAAAAATAAAGAGTTATTGATGAAAAATCATGAATCTTGACCAACCGAAACAACACTATTCCCTGAAGTGAATGTTGTGAATTTTAATATAATCGTGGTCGATGTCGTGGTCGCGGTCAAGGTTGTGACCGTGGTGGAGGAAGAGATAATTATTATGTTCGTGGTGGTCATTTTAATCATTCAAATTTCAATAGAACCACACAAAATGATGGTCACAAGGAAAAAGCTCCACAAGATAAGAGTTCAAAAAGTGTTGAAAATATATACTTTCGATGCGGAATGACTGGGCATTGATCACGTACCTGCCTTACGTCAAAACACTTAGTTAATTTCTATCAAGACTCCTTGAAAGAGAAAACAAAAAATGTGGAAGCAAATTTTACATACCAGGATAATGATATATTTGACACATCCCATATGACAAATTTGGATGTGGCAGACTTCTTTGAATCTCCTGAAGAGAAGATTGACGTAGTTGATGGAACATCAAGTGTTTCTTTTGATTTTGAGAAATCTAGACTTAAGGTTATTGTTTTCTTTTACCTATCTTCATGTTTTTCTTGGTAACTTTTGTATATTTTAAGTGTTGTTTTTCTTATTGTAATTATTTTCTTTTAATGAAGAAACATGGATCATTTTCATATGTTGGGTGAGTAAAAAATGAGCAAAGAAGATCTATGTCTGGCAGACAGTGTAACTACACACACAATACTTACAAATAAAAATTACTTTTCTAAATTGACAATGCTGAAAGCAAAAATAAATACAATATCAGGTTCTGTAAACTTGATCGAAGGTTTTGGAAAAGTAAATATTATTTTCTCTACAGGAACAAAATTTATAATTGACAATGCATTGTTCTCTAGTCAATCAAAGAGAAAATCTTCTAAGTTTTAAAGATATACGTTGCAATGCTTATCATATTGAGACTGGTGGTAAGAATAATGTAGAATATCTATATAACATATCCACTATCTCAAATGAAAAACGTATATTGGAAGAGTTGTCTGTTTTATCTTCTGGATTATATTATACTCATATACGAGTAATTGAAACATATGCAACAGTAAACTTGAAGTTCATGAATTCAGACATATTTACAATTTGGCATAACCGATTAGGTCATCCGAATTTATAATGATGAAGAGAATTATTGAGAATTCAAATGAACATCCATTGAAGAGTAAGAAGATTCTTCAATCTAATGAATTATCATGTGATGCTTGCTTTCAAGGAAAATTGATAATTAGACCATCATCAGCTAAAGTAGGGACTAAATCACCTGCATTTTTAGAAGAATTCATGGTGATATATGTGGACCTATTAACGCACCAAGTGGACAATTTAGATATTTTATAGTATTAATAGATGCATCCAGTAGATGGTCACACGTGTGCTTATTATCAAATCGAAATCTTGCATTTGCAAGATTACTTGCTCAAATAATCAAGTTAAGAGCACAAATTCCTGATTATACAATTAAGACCATTTGTCTTGATAATACAGGTGAATTTACATCCCAAGCTTTTGATTATTATTGTATGTCAATTGGGATAAGTGTTGAACATCTCATGTTCATACACAAAATGGTTTAGTATAATCATTTATAAAATATTTGCAATTAATTGTAAGACCATTACTTATGAGAGCTAAGCTTCCTTCATCTGTATGAGGACATGCTATTTTGCATGCAACGTCACTTGTACGCATTAGGCTATTAGCTTATCATAAGTGCACGTCATTACAATTAGCTTATGGGTCATGAGCCAAATATTTCTCATATGAGAATTTTTTAGTGCGCAGTATGTGTTCCAGTTGCTCCAACACAATGCACTAAGATGGATCCTCAAAAGAGGTTAAGAATATATATTGGATATGATTCCCCATCAATTATTAAATATCTTGAACCCCTAACGGGTGATATATTTACTGCACAATTTGCTCATTGTCATTTTAATGAGACAAATTTTCCAATATTAGGGGGAGGAATTGAGAAGTTGAAAAAAGAAATTACATGAAATGTATCATTATTGTCTCATTTAGATCCCCATACAGATCAATGGGAACTTGAAGTTCAGAAAGAAATTCATTTACAAAATATAGTCAATCAATTACAAGATGCATTTATAGATGCAAAGATAGTAACTAGATCAAATATACTAGCTGCAAATGTTCCATCAAAATTGATATCTCAACACAACAAGTTGTTACTAATGAGTCTTGAATACACCAGAAGTGTGGTAGACCAGTGGGTCCAAAGATAAAAATCATCGAAAACAAAAAATAACTAATAGTAAAAAAGACTTGGTTGAGGATGTAAATACCCATGAAGAAATCCTCGACATGACTAGTGAGGAAGGTGAAATACCTAAAGATAATAGTGGGATTTCAATAAACTATGACATGTCAGGAAAAAGATAGAATTGTACTAATTTAATTATTGACAATATTTTTGCGTATAATATTACTCTTGATATTATATCTGAAAATGAGGATCCTGAACACAAATTTGTTGAAGAATGTCGACATAGAAAAGATTAGTTTCAGTGGAAAAGAAGAAATCGAGGCAGAATTAAACTCACATTCAAAACGTCAAGTTTTTTGACAAGTAGTCTTAACATTATAAGATGTTAAACCTATAGGATACAAACGGGTATTTGTGAGGAAAAGAAATGAAAATAATGAGGTCACAATATATAAATTAAGATTAGTTGCAAAAGTTTTTCACAAAGACCTAGTATTGATTATGAGGAGACATGCTCTCCAGTGGTGGATGCAATTACACTAAGATATTTAATTGGTTTAACTATGTACGTATAAAAGTCTGGATATGCATCTTATGAATGTAGTTGCAATATATTTATATGGATCTCTTGATAATGATATTTATATGAGAATCCTAGGACGATTTAAAGTACTTGAAACATATACATCAAATTCCCGGGAATGGTATTCAATAAAGTTATAAAGATCACTATATGGATTGAAACAATCCGGATGGATGTGGTACAATTGCCTTAGTGGATATTTATTGAAAGAAGGATATCAAAATAATTCAATATGTCCGTGTGTTTTTATAAAGAAATCACAATCAGGATTTGTTATTATAACTGTATATGTTGGTGACTTGAATATAATTGGAACTCCTTAAGAGCTTTTAAAGGAAATAGAATATCTTTGAGATGAAAGATCTCGGAAGAACAAAATTTTGTCTTGGTTTGCAAATTGAGTATTTAGTAGGTGGAGTATTTATTCAACAATCAACTTATATAGGAAAAAATTTGAAAAGATTTTATATGGACAAAGCACATCCATTAAATATTCCAATGGAAGTCCATTCATGGGACATAAGAAAAGATATATTTCAACCTCGAGAAGATAATGAAGAACTTCATGGTCCTGAAGTACTATATCTTAGGGCAAGTGATGCACTTATGTATCTTGCTAATAACAGAAGACCATATATTGCATTTTCAGTAAATTTATTAGCTAGGTATAGTTCTTCTACAACAAAAAGACATAATTAAGCGTATACTTCGTTATCTCCAAGGAACAATCGATATGGGTTTGTTTTATTCAAATAAATCAAATATTGATCTAGTTGGTTATGCAGATTCTGGATATTTATCTGATCCACACAAAACTATATCTCAAACAGGTTATCTGTTCACATGTGGAGGAACTGCTATATCATGGCGATAGGTGAAATAGACTATAATGGCCACTTCCTCAAATCATGCTAAAATTCTTACAATTCATGAGACTAGTCGAGAATATGTATAACTAAGGTCAACGACTTAGCATATTCGTAAAATGTGTGGTTTGTCTTCTAATAAAAATCTTCCAACAATATTATACGGAAACAACACAGCTTGCATGACCCAAATCAAATGAGGATATTTTAAAAGAGATAAAACAAAACATATTTCACCGAATCTTTTCTACACTCATGATCTTGAAGAAAATGGAGACATCACTATACAACAAATTTGTTCGCATGATAACATGACAAACTTATTTACAAAGGCATTACCAACTGCAACTTTTGAAAAATTGGTGCAAGTGATGTTTTTGTGAGGGGAAGTAAATATATTTTATTCTTTTAGGAGTATGTATTATATGAAATATGTACTATTTTTCTTAGATTTTTTCTCATTGGATTTTTTTAGTAAGGTTTTAACAAGACATATTATATATATATATAATGAGCATCTAAGGGGGAGTATTATATATAGCATCTAAAGAGAGTATTATGAATATAATAATAATAAATAGATGTCCATTGTTTAGTGTTCTAAAGCCATGTGTCACTCTTCATATTGTCCATGTGCCTTGTAATTATTCATGTTTGCATTTTGCCTATAAATAATGACATTTGGTGGATCTTAAAATTACATATACATTGGTGAGAATTCAACTTCAAAATTCCGCTAAATTACATGTCATCCTATTTTATAATTTTAGTTGTTTTATTTTATATTATATTTTATATATATAATATTTTCTCCATACTCATATTTTTGTTGTGCTCCTCAATTTCATAACAGCATAAAAATTCTCAAAGTTTGATTTTTTTTTTTTTTTTTATGATTTCCGAAAACCCAAGAATATGAATTCACACTGTAATATAAAAAATTTAAATCTGTGTACATCAACCAATACAAAATAAATAAAAGCTCTATAATTATATATTATTTTCTTAAAAATATAACTATACCATCAATTACGGAGACGAAGAAATCCTAAAAGAAAAAATCTCTGCGAAAATGTCGGACCCGAATCGATTATTTAAGGCGGCTAATACACCAGAGCGACGGCAACGGCGAGAAGAGTGGCGGAGAAGGCAGAGGCTCGCAGCGATGTGGCAGCGTTGGGAGGTGGAGGAGCGGTGGTAGGAGACGGAGTTGAAGGGATGATGTCAGATGGAGGCGAGGCGATTGAGGACGGAGGTGTGGTGGCGCCGGCGGTGACGTTGACGGCGAGCTTCTGACCGAGGCTGCAGTGGCCGGAGAATGCGCAGATGAAGAAATGTTCGCCGGGTTCGGAGAGAATGATTCTGACCGGCGGGTTGGGGGAAACAGAGATCGGCGATTCGCCGTTGCAGCTGGTGAAATTGTCCTTCGTTACCTTCGCCACGTTGTGTCTTTGAATCACGAAGTTGAATTCTGCAAATGTTCGCCGGAGAAGAAGATGAGGCTTAAACTTCAGTATGTAATATTCAAACGTTTTGGGGTAAATTTATAATTTTAAAAGTAAAATTCAAAAGTTCAGGACTTGATTTATAATTTTAAAAGAATTGTTCTTTTTTTAAATATAACGAGATTCTCTAGTTTTTAAATAAATAAAATATTACATTAAAAAAATTCGACTTAAACCTAGTTGAATTAATTAATACATAGCCATTTAAAAAAAAAATTAAGCTTAATTTTTTCTCAATCTTTTATTATGATTGTCATATTCCAAAAGAGTCGAATTCTTAATCAAATTCTAAATTGTAAAAATAAGAGTTCAAAAACTACTTTTAAAAGTTTGAAATTTTGATTTTGTTTTTAAAAATATATGTAAAAAGTAGACAACAAAGAAAAAAAATTAAAAGTGGTAGGATATTTGTAGAAAAAAATAAAAAAGGTTACCAAATAGGGTCTCAAAAATAAAAATTGAAAGGAGCATTTATAAATTTAGTTTTCAAAAACTTAAAAAAAAAAAAAAAAATCTAATAGTTACCGCCTTTGATGATTTTAAAAATTAAGTTAATAGATACCACTTTTACCTCTAAATTTAAAAATCAAGTCAAATTTTAAGAATTAAAAAAACAGTTTTAAAAAAGTTGTTATTAATTTTTAGAATTTAATTAAGAATTTAACTATTATATTTAAAAACGAGATAAATTATTATAAAAAATTTGGATGAAATAAACTTAATTTTCAAAAATAAAAATAATCAAATGATTATCGAACGAAATCTATACAACTATTTAAATATTATGTTATTTATTAAAAAGTCCGAGATTCTTAAACTAAATAGGTAATAAAATCTAGCCACCAAACTTATAATTTAACCTAATTTAAGATTTGAGTTACGTTTTTATTTAATTTATTATCCAATCTATAGGATAGAAGGATTATATATATATAAGGTCAGAAGGTAAAATTTTATTCTTACCGAGAACATCTCCGACGACGAAGGTTTTGCCCTGAGCCCACGAGTCGTAGAAGGTGGGACTGGTAGGGATATTCCATCCGAACGAGTCTCCGACGACGTACGTCATGGGTTCTCGAGACGGAGCAGGCGACGGGACAGGTGACGACGGAGAGGAACTAGGTGACGGAGAAGGTGACCGACCGGAAGAGGATGGTTCGGGAGCGAGAGAGGGAGTGGGGACGGAAGCGGGAACAGGGACGGCGGAGGGTGACGGAGAACTAGGCTGCGGTGCCGGAGAAGATGTTGCTGGTCTCACGGTGATGGACAACTTTTGGCCATTGCTGCAATGGCCGGGGAAGGAGCAGATGAAGTGGTGGTCGCCGGCGGAAGTGAGTGTGATCCTCGCCGGACTGTTGTTCTCAACGGAGATGGGATTGCTGCCATTGCAAGAATCGGAAGCACTTTTTGTCACTTCTGTTACGTCATGTCGTCCGCTTGCAAAGTTGAAAACTGCAAAGAAAAAATCAAACTACTTTCAACTACATGTCGTTTCCCCAATTTTTTCCAAACTATTTTAGTAATTTTATTATGAACAAACTTAGGTGCAGTTGCACCTATCTATGTTGTAGTCCCTGCTCCACCCAATTAAAATCATCTCCACATTTTCTTTAAAAAATAAATAAATAAATAATTATTTTTTATTGAATTATGTAAAAAGATGGATAGCATATTATCTAGATGTAGTATCATTTTCTAAAATATAATAGGTCAAAGTATCAATTTCTTCCCTACTTTGTGTTTTGTTTTTATTTCACTGATTTTCAAAAGTTCTAACTTTCTTAAAAGTAGTTGTACTAACGATTTAATTTCAAGAAATTCTTATAAATTGAAAAATTTTAAAAAGTATTTACACTTTATAGCAAAAAGTTCTATAAATACTTTGTATATTTTGAATTTGTTTGCTACTAAATGTAAATAATTTAAAAATGTTCCTTTAATTCCTCTATTTTTAAATTTATAATAATTTAATCCTTAAATTTGAATGAGTAACAATTTATTTCATATACTTTAAAGTTGTGTAACAATTTTTTTGGAAAGAAAATTTTATCAATTTAGTCCCCATCTTATAAATTTTCTTCAATATTTATTGTTATCTTTTATTATGTAACTACTTTATCCTTGTAGTTTATTAAAAAAAATTGATTTCCAATTAATTTATCAATCCACATAAGTAAGAAATTTCATTAAAACATAATAATATTTTTTATAATAAAGATTAAATTGTTACAGTTGGTAAAGTATAACATAATAATATTTTTTATAATAAAGATTAAATTGTTACAGTTGGTAAAGTATAATAATTAAATTGTTACTTATTAAAGTAAGAGACTAAATTATTAAAAAATTTAAAATAAATAGACTAAATTGTTACCCAAGTTGAATAACAAAATAATTTTAACCTTTTAGAAGATTTAATCATATAATAATAATAATATTGAATATAATAAAACCAAATTATGGAACAAACTTCAAAAAAATAATAATAATTAAACCATTTCTTCTTACCAAGAATATCTCCGACGACAAAAGTTTTTGTAGAAGCCCAATCGGAGTAGATAGTAGGATTGGGTGGGACAGTCCAACCCAACGAGTCACCGACGGTATAAGTGGCAGCGGAGGAGCACCGCCACAAAGCGGCGGCAACGAGGAGGAGGAAAATCACCGTCCGATTGAATCCCACGGCCATGATTTTGTGTTCTCAGATCTCCCTTTTGTTTAAACTCTTTGAGTAATTTTGTGCTTTTTGGTGGAAGAAAGAGGAGAGATTTTGAGTATTTATAGAGCATAGAGACTCAAACAAGGATAGAAAGTAGGCCATTGGATGGACGCCACGTGTGAAAGAAATGCACGATGGTGATTAAGCCGCCGCCGGTGTGGGTGTAGAGAAATTTGGGCTCCGCCGCGTTAGATCACTTACCAAACCATTGGTGGGAGTCTTTGACTTTGTCGCGTTGACTGGTTGGCTTTCACATGGAGAGAGGTGGGAATCGTTGACTAGTCACATTCAATTTTTTTTTAAAAAAATTATTAATAAATTTCACCTTTTATTTATCCATTTGTATTTTAAAGACAGTTTCAAACCCCTACGGAATTTGTTAATTAAAAAAAGAACCATCCTCTAATTTATAGCGAATTTCAAGGAGTGGATATTACGATATCGTGTATGTAAAACAATTTAACGAAAGACCATGTTTGTTTCGGTTAATTTACTTCTCTAAAACTTAATTAGACTTGGTACTTATTTTTTTGTATTGATTTCAAGGACAGCGATGTTTTTTAATGAAGCGAAAGGACGAAAGTCCCACAAAGGCCTATGATATGATATAGTAAAAAAAAAAAAGTACGAAAATCGGTACGTTAAAATTAGGAAGTAACTTAATCGTTTACAAAAGGAAAGGCATTGGTATGTTCGAAATGAAATCAAATTAGCACTTCTCGAGTCGAGATAGGTCTCTCTAATAGAGTGGAGCATTTCCAAACTTCTTTTAACTTGGAAGTAAATTTCTTTGAAATCTTTCGATTACTTATATGAATATATTTAACTTATGTATTTCTTGAGATATAGAATATCGAATATATAAAAATATGGGTCATACTTATATTTGTGTAAGTTTCTATTTTAACAAATTTGAATGAAGTGGATTAAACTTAGACATTAATGGTAGAATTCGTTGAGGGTTTGAAAGATGGTAACAAAAATGGATATTGGTATTTCGAGTCTATCATCTGATCTTATTCATAAACTTTAAATAAAGTTTCGCTTTAAAAAATTCCAAATTACAAGCTAATAACGGGTATACTTGATTGATTATAAGTTGATGTAATTTTGGAATCCCAATTCACATTTATTTACTTTTTTTTAGTTATTATTATAGACTTTGATGTTAATCTTTCTACGTTTTATTTTTTTTTTCTGTAAATTGTAATAGTTTTGGGTGCATTTAGAATATTTTTCATAGGTTTAATTTTAAAAAATAAGTTATTTTAGAAAAAAATTTAAATGTTTAGCAACAATTAAAATGGATTTCATAAAAATGAATTTGTAAAATAAGTTGATTTTAGAATAAACATTTAAAATCAACATTTAGAAAAATAATAGGGTTAATCTCTTCGTAATTTCTATAATTCTTAAAATTATCCTAGTGTCAAAAAAATCATCTACTTCACTTTCATTATGTTATCATCGCTACTACTGCCTTTCGCGAACCAATTCCTATGACCACCGAGACCAACAAACTTCGACGGCCAACTCCTGACCACTACCATCGACGACGAACTCTGACCACCACTTCCTGTGACCACCATTCAATGCCCAAATCTGTCGACGATCACCTCCGACCACCATGACTAGCGGCCATCTTTGATGACCACCACTAGTCGCCACTTCTAGTGACCAACTCCAGCCACCATCTTTAGTGGCCAACTCGGGCAATCACCTCTGTGTGACTACCATCGATGGCTCCCATTGTCTGCGGCTAATTTTAGCAACTGCCACCTCCAGCAACCTTTGTCGGTGAAGGAGCCCATTGAAGGGCCCTTGAGCGGAAGTTAATCCAAATAGATCCTTAATAACATAACATTTATGTTCTTGTCTTTCTTAAAAAATTTCTCACTTGATTTGTATGTTGGAGAGCTTTATTATCTTAGGTGAAGGATCCCATTGAAGGACCCTTGAGCGGAAGCAGGAACGTCCCAAATCCTTTTTTCTTTTAAAGAAAGAAATTTTATAGAATAAATAAACAGATTATGCATTTATAAAATTAACTACAACATGCTCAACAACAAAAAGGAAATTTAGAGTTTCATGAAACCTCACCTTTGAAGACTTTCTTCAAGAAATCCAAGAAATCCCTCGATTTGCAAATCACGAACAAAACGAAAATGGCCAAATACCATAAACCACCCACTTACGTGGATGGAGAGAAAAGAGGAGAGGGAGTTGACTCCCTCCCTTATTCAAATTAATTAATTTTAAAAATAAGATTAATAAAATTAATTTATTTAAATTAACATTTAATATATATAAATATGATAATTAACTTATCATATAATATATTAAACTATATGTTATATCAAATATAACATATAACCTATTATTTTAATATTGTATCATATACAATATACCTTATAGTTTCTTTTTTCTCACATATGACATTTAATATAAATCACATATATTAAATTTAACAATTATGAATCCAATTCATATAAATAATATTTTAATCATATTCAAATATTTATTTCTTCTCACAAATGATAATGTATCAAATACATTATAATAATTATATCACATAAAATTAAAATAGCTTAATTATATCATATATAATTAATTCCTTTAATTAATTTGAACAATTCAAATTAATGCAAATGTTGATTCTCATTTAGTCCTATTGAGTTACCAAGGGGACCTCATGGACTTGTAGCTTGAAGCTCCAACGGTACGTGAATAATTAATTAAATTATTCACAATTCGTTAACTATCGGACACTCCACTAAATACCGACAGCTGCACTCTTCATATTACAGACATATTTCTGTGTCCATTGGATATACCTAATCAACAGTACAATGACCCTTCACAAATTGCTCGTAAGTACAACTATACAAAATTACCATTTTGCCCTTGTAGTTACATTTAACTCATTAAGTACCACTAATCCCTCTAATGAACAATAGATCATAGTCCAATTATGACTAAACCCCTCTCGGGTCAGGAGAGGGTGTGGCGCCACATTGTTCAAGCCCTAGAATTAGCCCTCAAGGGAGCAATTTATCTACTTATCCCGACCTTAGGGAATGAGTAAATTCCTCCTTGTGTAGTTGTGTTTCCAGCTCCCCAATCAAACGAATCCCTAAAATGGTAGGCTTATTGAGTCGGTGATCTAGTCACTCTCACCCATACAAATCAAAGGATCACTCTCGTAGGCTCTCACAACTCACTCAGGATCCAGGTCATGTTACCTATGGTCATCCTAGTGAAATGTAAGTCTCTATTATGAATGACGTTATATAATGAGACTAGAAATTTCGTGGTCCGATCTTATACAAACTCATTTGTATAGAATATCCCCACTCACATGACTATGCATGAATGATCAAGATCAGATCATTTATAGCACTTTACAACAATTATAGCACTAACAAAGTGAGCTATGCTCGTAGTGTTACCAGGTTAAGGTACCCAACCTTATCCATCTACTACAGACCATTTAAGTTATAACTTAAACATGATCTACCCGTATATCTCTATATACATGTTTGAGTTACAAGATAACCTTGGATGTTAGTTTATTGGTTTGTGGTTAATGCAACTAATTTTGAAATAAAACATTATATATTTTATTAAATAAATAATAAGTTTGTACAATACAATTACAAACTATAGAACCCTACGAGATTTAGGGTATCAAACCCAACATTAGACTCGTTTACTTATAGGTAAATGTAATCAATGCAAGGCAGTTTATGAAGGTGGGTCCTATCTTTGAGGTTGTTTACCCAAATCTGCAATGGGAATTAATTGTGGATCTCACTATTTTTTATTACACCCCATCATGTAATCGGATTGTTCCCATTAGGGGTGATAGCTGGTTTAGTTTTATGATTTTGGGGCCAACCAAGAATTAACTAAATTGATCGATTTTATAAGAAAATGATCCAAACCAATGTCCAATAAGAACAAAACTAATGGATCGATTTTTATTTAATTCGGTTTATTATCGATTTGGTTCTCGATTTTTTGCATCATCTTTTTTCTTCCAATTTTTTTTTTTAATTTTTATTTCTACTTTTTTTAATCAATCATTTTTTTCTAATTTTAAATTACAATTGAGTTTGTTCTTTTTCTATAGATTGATATGGTAAAAGATACCTAATGTTAGAGTTTATTTTTAAGGGTATATATATACCCTCGATTTTGATTGGTCTTTCCAATAAAAATTAAATCGAACTAATACTTTTTGGTTTTCTCCAAATACAAATCAAGATGTCTAATTTTATATTAAAAACCCAAATCAAATCAATGGATTAGTGAGATTGGTTTGGTTTGATTTCTCTTTTTTTTTTTTTTACGCTCCTAGATGCTGCCATAGGTGGTATTCTTATTGCTATTGCAGATTACATGAGACACACACATATTTTTTTTTCTTGTTCACTTTACACAATTTACCATCTCTCTCTCCTTTAATATTTTATTATTTATCATTTTTTATGTCTCCTCTGTTTCTCCCTCCCTCTCTTTCACTTTTCCTTCTCATTTTTTCTTAAGTTTTTAAAACAAATTCACTCTATCTTCTCTCTTATCTATAATTTTTTTTCTTTTCATCCTTGCACTTTCCATGAATTCCTAATTTTCTTCTTTTTTAATCCATATATTAAATTCCCCATTCTTCCATCTCTTCTAAACACCCTAAACAAACCCCTTAAAAAGTTTTGTAAAGTTTGGATTTCCAATCTTAAATTCGCTCTCCATTCCGCTTTCTCGCTCTCGCTCTAACTCTTGCTTTTAGTCAAAACTAAACACGTTAAGTACTCTTTACTTTAGTTTAAGATTGGAGAGAAAGATTATTATTATTTTTTAAAATAAAAAAGAATATATTATTCATCATTTAGATTTTATATGATTAAATATTTTATTTGATTTCTCACTCTCTCGCTCTTGCTCTCACTCATGTTTGATCTCGCTCTCATTCCAACTCTTACTCTATAGCCAAGTACACTAGGTACTTCTCACTCTAGTTTAAGATTGAGAGAGAGACTATAAATTTTAAAAACCAAAAAAGATTATTGTATTCATTATTTAGTTTTGAATTAGATTAACAAAATTTAAAATAACTATTTTTTTAAATTTTACGTTCTTTTTATTTAATAATTAAATTTAGTTAAATATAAAACTCATTACAAAATTAAAAAAAATGAATAACTATATAAAAAAAACAAATGAATAGGGCATCATAAAAGGATATTTTGGTAATCATTCAAATTTCAGTCTCATTGCACCGAGACCACGTTTACCCCCACTTAAAAAGTAATAGATCAATGGGAATAAAAAAAGTCAGCCCCATGCATTTGATTACTTTTGGTGTTGTTCACTTGTGTTATGCATTTGTACTAACACATAGGCCTCACATTCAAATATGTAATGAAATAACGCAATCTGATTGATGAATAAAGAGTATTCAATTTGATTGCATCTGAGAATTACGTCCTATTGTTATTGTTACCGATATAATTACCATTACAGCTATCATTACTGTTACTATTATAGCTGAAAAATTATCAATTTTGACACATTTACTATTACCGTTACCATTACCGTCTGACCTTCAAAGGTAGAGGTAAAAGTAACACTAACAATAAATTTGATAAAATTCACAATTTAAGTAAATGCGATCAAAACCAATCTAATTACATTTGTAATTAAAACTCATTACAATTTATCCATCGATGAAATTTTATTACGATTACACTAATTTTCATTACAATTTGGTAAACGTGACCTGAGAAGTAAACATCATCCATGGATTTTTTATTACAATTCAACTAATTTACATTACGCGTTGGTAAATATCATGAAAGGTAATCTAATTAATTACCATTACAATCTATTTCCTTTATAATGTAATCTACTTACAATTACACCCTATGTACCAAACGGGAAAGTAAACGAGGCTCTATTTCAAACTCTTTAATAATATTTGATGTCTATCACAATTATTCAATTACATGCCCATTCAACTCTTTTGACGATTTTTGTTTTCATTGCAATGGAGTTAAATTATTAGAAGTGCTTTCAACAAAGCACACAAAGTTCCAAACTAATATTTGATAGTATTCCAAAGGGAGCATAAAGAGCCAAAGGACATTATTGCTTATTGGGGGGCCTACCCTTTGGGTAATATAAGTATATATATATATATATAATATATATATATATATATATATATATTATTTCTTATTTATTTAGGACATGTAGTCTCCCTTGACATTTTTTTTTTAAAAGAAAATAATTGATTGGCATTAGTAATAGGATAGATCTTTGTCCAATTTTATTAGGTCTAATCTTTCAAATGTGTAGGTCACCTAAAACATAATAGTACTCATCGTTTTTCATAACCAAAGCATGGATATTGAAATTTAAATATTAGATTAAAAGTAAAATTTTTATTTTGGTGGTTTTAGATACCAAAATTTGAATGGAGAAAAAACGTACTTGTCATTCACGTGATAATAACTATGAGTTTGTTAATCAATGAAGAACTTAACCTACAAGATGGAAAGATCTGCAAATAATTGTAGTACTTGCCACACAAGCTCCGATGCTTAAGTCAGAAAAGGTATATATGTAGCAAGTAGTGAGTATAATATTATAATAAACTTATCTCACCAAGCTATCATGACCGATTTACAAGTATAGTTGACCTGAGTCTTTCTCAATAGGATTGTTTCAAAGTTTCATTGGGATTATCCATAACTCATGGGTTTGAAACCCAAACCAACCCCTTCCCTAAGCCCATTTTGGTTATAGGATGTCACTTTGACCCAAAATTCACTACAATAAAATCTATTTTTAGTGACAAATATTTAATGGCGCAAGCAAATTTTGTTACTAAGCTTATTTTTAGCAACATGTTTAAAACCATGTTCCAAAATATCAATTAATAACAAAATCTACATTGGCGTTGCTGAAACAATTTGTGATGTATTAACGAGTGTCGTTAAATATTAAAAACTTTTAGCAATATATTAGATTGTCATTGAAAGTTCACAATATTTCATAAAAAATTAATAAAAAAATTTGTAGCTCCGCGACTAACGTAAGTATGTCATTGAAAGTATGTTTGTCAGTAAAAGTCACGTTTTAGTGGTACACAGTAAGTATGTCATTGAAACTTTCGACTATGTAGCTACCACAACATTCATAGCGACACGCCTCTACGCGTTGCTAATATTTTTAGCGACATTTTTACGCTTTTAGCAATGTGTTTTATTCGCCACTGAAAGCTATTCTTCTTGTAATGATTTGTTATGTTCCTGGCTTTATCGTTTATGTTCTGGCTTGATATCGGTTATGCTCTTTTGTAAAAGATCACCTATAACACGTGGTTATATAAATGAGATATGTCCCATTTTGATCATTTTTTAAGAAAATTTTAATTTTTCTAAAATTTTAAAATATCTATTTAGTCCTTACATCTTTTCTTCGTAGAAGAATATTATTTAGTCTTAGAATTATTTTCTCAATAAGGATTAAAATTGGTATTACCATTTTCATTTCAACTCAAATGATATAATTGTTTAAGTCAACTTTTATTAACAAAACTTTAAATTAATGTATCAATCTAAATTGTAAACCTAATATGCCTAAGTGGATAAAGATTTACTCAAAGTTTCATGGCTCAATCCTTGATTGTTGAACAAAAGAAATATTTCTTTAAATTATAAACTACTAAGACAAAGTCTAAAAATTTACGTGACTAAAATTAAATAAATATGAAAGTTTGTTACTAAAGTATCCTTTAAACCATGCTTTCGAGATGAAAAACAACTTTATTTAAATTCCCAATTGGGAAGAATACCAAAAAGAAAAAGGAAAAAAAAAATTAAAACAGAATCCCAAAAGTAATATGAAAATTAAATTAAAGTACACACAAAACGAATCCAACTTTCTACAACAACAATGGCGATCTCTAGTAAATTAGAGCAACCACAATCGCCAAACCGGCGGAGAGGGAGAGTCCGAAACCGGCGAAGGAGTTGGCGGAGTTGGGCGGCGGCGGAGTAGGAGCAATGTTTGACGGCGGCGTCGGGGCTGTTTCCGGCGGAGAAGTGGCTGTCGGAGGAGAGGCTTTCGGCGGGCGGCTGGAGTGTGGCGACGGCGTCGGAGAAACGGGAGAGCTGGATTTGGGGGAGGGTGAAGGGGCGGTGGTCGGCGGCGAAGAAGATTGTGATCGGACGGTGACGGTGAGCTTCTGGCCTAAGCTGCAGTGGGTGGGAAATGAGCAGATGAAGTGGCGGGTTCCGGCCGCCGACAGTGTAATATTCGCTGGGCCGCTTCTCACGGCGGAGATGGGGTTGGTGCTGCTGCAGGAGTCTAATGCGGCCTTCGTCACTTCCGTCACGTCGTGCTGTCCGGTGGTGAAATTAAAAACTACACCAATTTTAAGAAAAAGTTGCAATTAAAATTTTGAAATTTTCTTATAAATTTTTTCAAATTATTTTAAAAAAATAGTAAAAAAAAAATACCAGAGAAACATAAAAGTTTATTAATGAAAGAGACGGTTGGAAGATACAAACCTATGTAAGTCTTATATATTAAATTTTACTATTTTGTATAAATACTTTCTTTATTTTTCTATTTTTGAAAACTTTCCTAATTTTAATATGTAATTTGCAATTATTTATTTATTTATTTCTTTTTTCTTATATATATGAGAGAAAGTTATTAGTAATGATGATGAAATGTTTAAATATTTTTTAATCATAATTTATTATACAAGACTTCTTTTTTTTCAAGAATATTTTTTTAAAAAACAAATGTATTTTTATATATGTCACTCTCATTACATACATAAAAAAATATTTAAAATACTTAAAAAAAGTAAAAAATATTTATTATATAACAAATTATAATTAGACAATTTAGTAGGTCGTATAAAAAAAATATCTTTCCTTAAAAAAGAAAAATGTGTTTGTTTGGTACACCCTAATATATAATAAATAAATGAACATGCATTATGTTTATGCTATCTCATCCATCTAAAACAAAATGTCGCAAGAATCAATAATAATTAAATTTGAAAATGATTATAGTTTAAGATAATAGAATCAAACATTTTTTTTCACTTCAATAATTACAACAATGAACAATAAAATTGGTTTAATTTTAGCTTTTGTATTATCCATAATCTAATTTTAACCTTTATATTTTCAATAAATTTTAAATTAAGAATTATTTTATTGTCTATAACATTTTTCACATATTTTATTATAAATACAAGATTAAAATTGAACATATTTAAAGGAAAAAGAACTCACAGAGAATGTCGCCGACGAGAAACGTTTTGGTGGAGGCCCAATCGGAATAAGTAGAAGGACTAGAAGGGATGGTCCAGCCAAGCGAATCGCCAACGTTGTGAGTTGCGGCCGCCGTCCTTCGCAGAGGAGCAACCACCACCAGTAGCAAAAACACCGCCGCGAACATCGATTTCGCCGCCATTGTTAGTTTTTGTTTTCTCAGATCGCCGCCGTTGATTTTTGAGATCCGAAAGGTAGTTGGTTATTTATGGAGGGAAAGAGCCGTCTGATGGTGAACACGTGTCCATCTGATCACTGATGTGCAGATCAACCGTTAGTTGAAATTATAAAAATATTATCAACTTGCTGCTTGAGTTTTTTGGAGTTTTAATGTTAAAGGGTTGACGGGTCTTTTTTTTCAACTAATTTTTTTTCTTTTAGTTACCATCAACTCATCTTTCACAAAATATGAAATCTAACATTCTACTTATGTCAGAACATATTACTGTATTTTATAATCTATCGTAATAGAGATAATCATGTCTATTGTTAACTTAACAGATAACAGTAGAGATGATCATGTTATCCCTAACGTGATATGTTATAAAATATTTTTTTATAGTCGGTTGGAATCTATTAAAAAATGAAAATTACAACCATCCTCATATTAAGTTCACAATAAACATATCATCTTTAATGTAATAAATTATAAAATGCAATAGTACATCTTGATATAAACAGGAAATTAAATTTTATTTTTGTAGAGGATGAGTCATCAATTATAATGATTCTTTCAAAAGGATATCTTAAAAAAACTATTAATTTTATATACATGTTTTTTGTTTTGGATTTATTAAATTTTTTTTTTTTTTGGGTGCTTTGGAATCAGAACAACTTTTATGGGAGAAAAAAAAAAGGAGGAGAGATAGGGAGGGAATAAATGGGGGAGAGAGAAAGTGGTGGGAAGCTTGTTTTCTTTTTATTTTTTATTTTTTTAATTTTTTTAAGGATAATTAAAAGGATTGTTTTTATTAGAGAGGTGGGTAGCACTAGCTAGCTGTCTACAAGTGTACAATTTGTGATAAAATGTCAAAAATGGTTATGGTGAAGTTTCACATGGGGAAGAGAGAGTTTTAAATTAAAGACTTTTTCTTTAGGGTTTAGAATAAATATGACTTGAAATATTATAGGAGTTGAAAATTCAACTGATGTGTTTAGATTATATTGTTAAGTGTTTAATTTATAAAGTAAATCAATTTAAAATAAATTAAAGTGTTACAACTATTTAAAATAGTTTTTAAGTATATTTTAATTAATTTTATCAAAAATATTTAAATAAAAATTATTTTTTAAAAAAATATTTTTTCTTAAGTCAATCTACATTGGACCAAAATCTTTAAGGATAGGGTTCTTAATCACTAAGCCATGAGTAAGAAGAGACTAGAAACAAATTTATGAAAAAGAAAAAACTTATAGAGTATGTTTGATATATAGAAGAATACACCTCCTCTTGATAAATAGAAAGAAGTTATTTGAGTAGTTACCAAACACTCTGATTTCTTTCAAAATGATTTATTTTAAAATTAAATACTTGAAAATGTATTCTAAACACACTCTAAATCTTATGAATGTTTTCAAAATTAAAACCACATTTTGAAAACTAAGAAAAAATAGTATTCAAAAACTTGTTTTTTAAAAGAAAATTTGGCTAATAATTCAAATCTTAATATAGAAAATATGAAAATCATAATAAAAATGGTGAGAAAACAAATACAAATCTCAAATATACCAAACGAATATATATATATATATTTTGTAAAAAAAAAAAAAGGAAAAAAAAAGGGTATTTTGTTAAAATTTATAGAAGTGGGTAAAGGAATTTTTTTGACCCATTGAATTGTTTTTTCTGTCTAGAACCTATCATCAATAATTAAAGGTAATTTAAAAAGTTTTAAATATAGATTTAAAAAATGCTTAAAACATTCTTAATGAAAACATTAAACTAATTTTCTTCCAAAAATATAATTTTTATATAACAACAAATCATATTAAGGAAAGTTCAAACACACACACTTAATTCTTTGTGTGTATTAATGTATGTGAAGTTGGGACTTTATTAAATTAAAAATTGAAACACATCTCATTTAAGACTCATATTTCTCTAAACATTTACAACTCAGAAGTAACAAATAAATTTGTAAGCAAAAGCAAGAAGGAGAAATATTTATATCATATGTATACAATGAGGGCAAAATTGTAAATCACTTAAGTATCCAATCTAATCTTAACTTGGGCCAAGTAATATCCAAAAGCTCCTATACCTTTCTTAGTTAAAACCTACCCAACTACAGATTTTGGTCTCCATTTGATTTAGACAGTACCAAAAAAAAAAAAAAAAAAAAAAAAAAAAAAAATTCCTCTTTAAAGTATTATTTTAGTGTGTATTTTTTACTGTTTGTAATTTTAATTTTAGTTCATTTTCATCATTCTACTTTCAATTCTAGTTTATTTTGGTGCTTGAACTTTCTAAAAGTGATCTTTTTTAAACTATAGGACCAAACCAAACACTTTAAAATTAAGGATGAAAATATTCGTCTATATATCGATGTATCCGTAAATCGAATGATTCGATATCGATATTAAATATCCATATATATCTCCAACATCTTTTATTAATTCTTGTAAAACATAAAAATGCCATCTATTTAGTCCAATATGAACTGAATACTAATAACAATATTGATAACTTAATTTGAAAGTAAAAGCAATTAATTATTAATCTAAATAAATTTGATAAAAGTTCGTGGTTACAAATATATCGATATTTTAATCTTTATTTAAAGTATATGGGAATATTTACACTTTTTTTTCCCAATATTCACTTGATTAGTTTTATATATTTCCTTGGTGCATGTTTAAAATTATTAAAAAATTTCTAAAAACATTTAGGTGGATGATAATTCCAAATCTATAAAATAACATTTCTTTTACATGAAAAATTATATATAAGATTTGAATATTAGTTTTGAAATAAATGAATAACTTTTAATTAGTTTTGAAATTATTGATAAAAAAAAATGTTGGCCAACGAGGGGAGTGGAGGACACGACACGTGAACAACTGGATTTATGTCAACATTCGTCGATATTATTAAACATCATTAAAACCCATCATCTTTTAATTAATTTTTAGATTGCAGTTTAATTATCAAAATATTATCTCTAATTTCGTTTAATACTCTCTTACATATTATATTTAGAAAAAGTATATATATATTCACCTACTTTCTATTTACTTATTTATTTATTATTGTTATTTTAAGTTTCAAGGTAAGCTTGAGCCTTTTTATGATTAAGAAAAAGCTATATAGCGTTGTGGGGACTATACATATGTTTTTGTCCGGTTAGATGATTTTTCTGTCTAGACTTGAAATTTGAGTTGAATTTGAATTTGAGTTTTATTTTATTTTATTTTATTTATTTGACTTTGTGATTTTTTTTTTTTTTGACTATATAGGGTGGGAAGAATCAAATCTACCTGTTTTAGATAGTAAAATAATTTTTTTGTCATGTGAAGAAAAACAACATACTTTGATATATTTAAAAAATGTTAAATTACAAATTTTGTTTTGAGTTTGACGTTTATGTATATATACCATTCCTCAACTTTCAAAACTATAAATTAGTCCCGGAGCTTTCCCAGTTTTTAAAGTTGAAGTATCTACTAGTTACAAGAAAAAAAAGTTTTTAACCTAAAATAAATAAAAAAAGTAAGAAATACATATGAAAAATCTCAAACCCAACTTTTTTTTCTTTTTTAAATAATGTTATTTGAATAATTATTGACAAAAATAAAGTTAACTAAAAGTATTGAAAAAAATAGGATAGTGAAATCGTGGACTCGGTACACAATTACTGAGTAAGCAGCCGAATCGTGAATGGGTCCACGACTTCCTTCTTCATCACTTGAATCTGGCACCTAGATTGCCACATGTCAAAGACTAGGCAATCGTGGATCGGGTCCACGACTACCTAACTCGTGTACCGGGTACACGAGTTAGTGGTCTCAAATCCCTACCCCACGATCTCTCCCTTATTTATTCCCCATCTCCAATTTTCTTTCTGCCTTTCTACCTCTCTTCTCCCAATCCGTCGTCCGTTGTTCACTGTCTGCCACCGTCTACCGTTCGTCGTGTGCTCTATTGTGCGCCGTTCTCCCCACCGCTGCCAATCGTAGTTTTTTTTGTTGTTCAATGTATGAGGTTGTGCCTTGAATACCCATAAATCTAGTATTTTAGTTAGATATATGCATGAAAAACTAGAGTTTTGAACTATTTTGATTAAAATTTTGGACGGTCTAGTGTGCGAAGTTTGTTTTGTATATGATTCGATTTTTTTTATATAGTTTAATATTGTAAGTTGGACGGAAGATTTGGACTGATATAAGGTGTTTGAAAAGTGTCTTTAATTTGTAGTTTATTATTGTTTTGTCTATGATTTGAATTATGTTGGATTGGGCTGTAGGTTTATTATTTTGGTTTTAAAAAAAAACTTTTTGGATTGAATTATAAAATAGAGTTTGGATTATCTTTTGGACTGATGTTGGATTGAGTTGTTAGTATTTATGTATTAAGTTGGACTAATTTTTTGTTACCTATAACAGTTGTAAGCATTTGAGTAAATATATTGATGCATCATGAAGATTTAGTCATTCTTGAACTTGAAAATTCTGGGGACAGTGATATGTAGAACTTGATGAATTATTTGGAAACGATAGAAGTGCAGAACATGATCTTGAGTTGGTATCATCAGAGATATTCACCCAAATAGATTGGGACATTACTAACTCAACCTGTGAACGAGGGTTGACGTTGGAGGGAAGGAGTAGATGTATAAATAGTTCTAGTTTAATACAAAAAGGAGTGTTATTTGACACTAAGGAAGATCTACAACTAGCCCTTAAAAAATACTACGTGACAGAACACTATGAGATTTTTTTAGTAGAATCGAACCAAGATATTTGGTATGTGAGATGTAAATAGTGGAAGGATGGTTGTGATTGGAGGTTACGGGCTTGTGAGATGTTTGAAATTACTAGATTTGAAGTGAACCACTCATATTTGTACTCAGAATTGACACAGGATCATTCATAGCTTGATTCAAATTTTATGAATACTGAAATCCAAAATATGGTTAGAGCTAATCCTGGGGTTTCTGTGGCTTTACTCTAAGAATCAATTAAAAAACAATATGAATATAATTTAATTATAGACGTGTGTGGCAAGAAAAGAGAAAAACATTGATTGTTGTGTTTGGTGATTGAGAGAAATCATATTCAGANTAAATAAATTTGATAAAAGTTCGTGGTTACAAATTTTTTTTTTTTTTTTTTTTTATTTAAGATTTCACTCAACATTTGTAATATTTATTTTAAAAATGAGTTAGTTAAGTTTTATATATTTCCTTGGTGCATGTTTAAAATTATTAAAAAATTTCTAAAAACATTTAGGTGGATGATAATTCCAAATCTATAAAATAACATTTCTTTTACATGAAAAATTATATATAAGATTTGAATATTAGTTTTGAAATAAATGAATAACTTTTAATTAGTTTTGAAATTATTGATAAAAAAAAATGTTGGCCAACGAGGGGAGTGGAGGACACGACACGTGAACAACTGGATTTATGTCAACATTCGTCGATATTATTAAACATCATTAAAACCCATCATCTTTTAATTAATTTTTAGATTGCAGTTTAATTATCAAAATATTATCTCTAATTTCGTTTAATACTCTCTTACATATTATATTTAGAAAAAGTATATATATATTCACCTACTTTCTATTTACTTATTTATTTATTATTGTTATTTTAAGTTTCAAGGTAAGCTTGAGCCTTTTTATGATTAAGAAAAAGCTATATAGCGTTGTGGGGACTATACATATGTTTTTGTCCGGTTAGATGATTTTTCTGTCTAGACTTGAAATTTGAGTTGAATTTGAATTTGAGTTTTATTTTATTTTATTTTATTTATTTGACTTTGTGATTTTTTTTTTTTTTGACTATATAGGGTGGGAAGAATCAAATCTACCTGTTTTAGATAGTAAAATAATTTTTTTGTCATGTGAAGAAAAACAACATACTTTGATATATTTAAAAAATGTTAAATTACAAATTTTGTTTTGAGTTTGACGTTTATGTATATATACCATTCCTCAACTTTCAAAACTATAAATTAGTCCCGGAGCTTTCCCAGTTTTTAAAGTTGAAGTATCTACTAGTTACAAGAAAAAAAAGTTTTTAACCTAAAATAAATAAAAAAAGTAAGAAATACATATGAAAAATCTCAAACCCAACTTTTTTTTCTTTTTTAAATAATGTTATTTGAATAATTATTGACAAAAATAAAGTTAACTAAAAGTATTGAAAAAAATAGGATAGTGAAATCGTGGACTCGGTACACAATTACTGAGTAAGCAGCCGAATCGTGAATGGGTCCACGACTTCCTTCTTCATCACTTGAATCTGGCACCTAGATTGCCACATGTCAAAGACTAGGCAATCGTGGATCGGGTCCACGACTACCTAACTCGTGTACCGGGTACACGAGTTAGTGGTCTCAAATCCCTACCCCACGATCTCTCCCTTATTTATTCCCCATCTCCAATTTTCTTTCTGCCTTTCTACCTCTCTTCTCCCAATCCGTCGTCCGTTGTTCACTGTCTGCCACCGTCTACCGTTCGTCGTGTGCTCTATTGTGCGCCGTTCTCCCCACCGCTGCCAATCGTAGTTTTTTTTGTTGTTCAATGTATGAGGTTGTGCCTTGAATACCCATAAATCTAGTATTTTAGTTAGATATATGCATGAAAAACTAGAGTTTTGAACTATTTTGATTAAAATTTTGGACGGTCTAGTGTGCGAAGTTTGTTTTGTATATGATTCGATTTTTTTTATATAGTTTAATATTGTAAGTTGGACGGAAGATTTGGACTGATATAAGGTGTTTGAAAAGTGTCTTTAATTTGTAGTTTATTATTGTTTTGTCTATGATTTGAATTATGTTGGATTGGGCTGTAGGTTTATTATTTTGGTTTTAAAAAAAAACTTTTTGGATTGAATTATAAAATAGAGTTTGGATTATCTTTTGGACTGATGTTGGATTGAGTTGTTAGTATTTATGTATTAAGTTGGACTAATTTTTTGTTACCTATAACAGTTGTAAGCATTTGAGTAAATATATTGATGCATCATGAAGATTTAGTCATTCTTGAACTTGAAAATTCTGGGGACAGTGATATGTAGAACTTGATGAATTATTTGGAAACGATAGAAGTGCAGAACATGATCTTGAGTTGGTATCATCAGAGATATTCACCCAAATAGATTGGGACATTACTAACTCAACCTGTGAACGAGGGTTGACGTTGGAGGGAAGGAGTAGATGTATAAATAGTTCTAGTTTAATACAAAAAGGAGTGTTATTTGACACTAAGGAAGATCTACAACTAGCCCTTAAAAAATACTACGTGACAGAACACTATGAGATTTTTTTAGTAGAATCGAACCAAGATATTTGGTATGTGAGATGTAAATAGTGGAAGGATGGTTGTGATTGGAGGTTACGGGCTTGTGAGATGTTTGAAATTACTAGATTTGAAGTGAACCACTCATATTTGTACTCAGAATTGACACAGGATCATTCATAGCTTGATTCAAATTTTATGAATACTGAAATCCAAAATATGGTTAGAGCTAATCCTGGGGTTTCTGTGGCTTTACTCTAAGAATCAATTAAAAAACAATATGAATATAATTTAATTATAGACGTGTGTGGCAAGAAAAGAGAAAAACATTGATTGTTGTGTTTGGTGATTGAGAGAAATCATATTCAGAACTTCCGTATTGGTTGAGTGTTGTTGTGCATTACAATCCTGGAACACGATCAGATTGGTATTTTCTTCTGTCTTATGTGCCAAGTATGACTAGTTTTGTCGAGTTTTTATTTTTATCGAGTTTTCTGGTCCTTCGGTCCTACAAGAGAAAGGTTCAAATATTATAGACCATTAATTCAGATTGATGGGGCTCATCTCTATAGAAAGTATAAGGGGAAATTATTGACTACCTTATCTATTGATGCAAACAACATATATTTTTCCTTGATTTTGCTATTGTTGAAAGAGAAAACTCATCCAGTTGGTCATGGTTTCTATGGGCATTGCGTGAATATGTTACTAAACAAGATGGTATTTGCTTGATTTCTGATAGACATAAAGGCGTTCTTGCTGTAATTAACAATGAGGAAATAGGTTAGAGTGAACTTAGAGTGTACAATCGATATTTTCTTCATCATATTGCTAGTAATTTCAATACAAAATAAAAATTGAAGAAACTAAAAGATTTGGTGTTTAAGACAAGAAACCAACACCAAAGGTGCAAGTTTACTAGGTTCATGAAAGAGTTGAAGCAATTGAACCTTGAGTGCTAGGGGTGTTCATGGGTTGGGTTGTGTTGGGTTGAAGGACATTTTAGACCTAACCCAATTGTTCAATTTGTTAATTTCTTCAACCCAAATAACTCTTATTAAAAATTTATCACATTCATGTTATTTATTTAAATTTATGCTTTAAAAAGAAGTAGGATGTTAATATGGAAAAAAATATATATTTAATTATTTTCATTTATTGAATTAAGATTTGAACATAATTTCAATTTATATAATGAATTTTTCTTTCCAAAGTGTTAAAAAAATATTTTTAGGAGTTATTGGAAAATAAATTATAAAAAACCTTAAATAAATATATGTATATATAATTGTACCATAAGTTAATATATATATATATATATATATATATACACACTAAAGTTAATAATAAGCTTGGGTTGGTTCGGATTATTTTAGGTGAACTCATATGAAGGAATTCTTATACAAGAGTACCTATGAGTAGAAGCGGATCTTTCCAATTCATTGTGACAGAATTTCCACATATACATTCAAACATACAAATATGCATTCACAACGCTAAATTACTGGTATGCTTAAAGGATAAATAAATAAGAGACCGAGAGAACATACCGGTTGAAGACTTTTCTTCACTTGAAATCTCGCTTTCTCCACGAACGACCTCTTGCTCTCACTAGACCAACAAGTAATTGTCCAGCGACAACCTGGTCGTCTACACGAATAACTTCACACGAACACAAGGAAACGAGGACGACATCACCACTCGAGCCCTCAGTATTCTCAGAGTGAGAATCCAAAGGGTGGGCTTTATTCAGATTTGGTAAAGGGGAGGAGGAAAATATATCGTATACAACGATTAAGCAAGTGGGAGAAAGACTCGTCTATCATATAGACAAAATGTTTGATCGTTTAGGTGAAGTATATGATTGTGTAGGGAAAGCTAAGTGATCGTCTATACGATCGTTTAGTAAAGCTCTGGCGCTAAACGATCATTTAGTAAAAGATAAGCGATCGTTTAGTAACTTCATGACTCTGATCGACCTACTTACGAGTGTAAGCAATCATTCAGTAAACAACACTATCATATAGGCTCTGATTTACTAAGCGATGACTCTCTTTTAAATCGCAATACACCTTGAGCTATTTAAGCGTCTCAAAATGATTCTTCGTCTTACTCATCAGTTACGAAAACAAAAGAGACGCCGACCAATTATCCCATAATTGTCCAATTAATAAATAATAAATATAATCACATTATATTCACAACCTATGATTTAATATCATATATTAACCATAGTATTTTTTTCTCCACAAGATATAAATCATATTTATATCCAATTTCCTCCAAATTAATGTATTTCATACATAAAGTCAATTATATCATATATAATCGAACTTCCTCTTGTCAATTCGAACATTTCAAACTGACTCAATAAGCTACCAAGGTGACCTTATCGACCTATGGTTCGAAGCTCCAATGGTACGTGAATAACTGACTAAACTCTTTAGCCACGATATCCACCATCCGTTAACTACCAGACATTCCACTAAAAACCGACAGTTGAACTCTTCCTACTACAAATATATTTCTATGTCCATCGGATATAACCAATCATCAGTACGATAACACTTCACAGATGCTCGTAAGTACAACTGGGACAATTTACCATTTTTCCCCTATAGTTACATCTTACTCCTTAAGTACCACTGATCCCTCTAATGAACAATACAACATAGTCCTATTATGTGTGAACACCTCTCGGACCATAAGAAGGTGTGTGACGCCACATCGTTCAAGCCCCAGGATCAACCATTAAGGGAGTAATCTATCTATTTACCCATGCTTCGGGCAAAGAGTGAACTCCATCTTGTGTAGCTGAGTTCCCAGCTCCCAAATCAGACGAATCCTCAAAGTGGTAGGTTTGAGTCGGCGCTTTGGCCACTCGCACCCAAGCAAATCAAAGAACCGCCCTCGATGGCAGGAGTTTCCAACTCAGTAAGGATTGAGGTCATGTTACCTATAGTCATCCTAGTGAAGTGAAGTCTCTGTCACGAACGGGGTTATATGACGAGACGTTAACAATTCGTGGTCAGGTCTTACAAACTCTTTGTATAGGACGCCCCCGCTTGCACGTCCACACATGAATGATCAGGATCAAATCATTTATAGCAAGTCACAACCTTTGTAACTATTCCACAAAGCAGGCTATATCCGTAGTGTTATCAGGATAAGGTTTCCTTCCTATATCCATATACTACAGGCCATTTTGGTTGTCACTTAAGACATGATCCACTTGTATGTCACCACATACATGCTTAAGTTACATAATGAAAACCAGGGATTTTAGTTTTTTGGTTTGTGGTAAAGCAAATAAAAGATCAAATATGTAAAGTCAAGAAGTGAAGTAAATATCATATATTATACATCACAAACGTTCATACAAAATGTGTTTACAAACTACAGAACACGAGACTTAAGGCATTATCCCCAACACCATGAACTAACCCAACCTACAAAATTTTCATTTTTTGAACTCAACCTAACCCAAATGAGTTGATAATCCAACCTAAACCCATGGATTAGGTTGGATTGATCGGTTTGATTGGGTCATCGAGTTTTTTGAACACCCTTACTGAGTGCCTTGAATATTTTTCTGATATTAACTTGAAAAATTGGAAACAATCCCATGATGGTGGGTACTACTATAGATGGATGACAAACAATGTAGCTGAATGTACGAATGAGATCTTTAAAGTTGCTAGAATGTTACGGATTACTTCTTTGGTCAGGCTAACATTCTATCACACAATACTATATTTTGAACATCAAAGATAAGAGATAAGCGAAATACTCAATCGTGGGGGCATATATACAAAATATGCCATGAAAAAGCTTAAGAGGTGAGAAAAACGAGCATCTGTACATATAGTGACATCTATTGATAGAGAAACCCAAACTTTTGAAGTACAAACTGGCATAAGTATGATTTATCTCTATAAAGGCCAACACACACAAGTTGCGAGCTTGAAAGAAGGGGCTTGTTCTTGTAATAAATGACAGTCATTGAAGATTCCATGTTCTCATATAATTGCGGTTTATAATTACATGTGTTTGACATACCTACCTCTTATTGATGAATGCTACAAATTTCAAGCGATGCTACGAATGTCACTTCCATCCAATACAACATCCAGATTATTGGTAAGGACTATCATTTACAGAAGTTCGTTCAAATGTGGACTTACTAAAAGATTAGGGTCGCCTAAAAAGTACGAAAATTCATCATAAAATGGATTGGAGAGAGACTAGCCAAAAAATTTGATGTACAATTTGCAAAGGAGAGGACATAACAAGAGTACTTGTCCACAATGTACAAGATGCTTCCTCTTTGGGCCATTGATGACCTTGTTATGTAATGAACTTTTTTATGTAATTGAATTTGTTATGTAATGGATTTTGTTATATAATTAAATTTGTTATGTAATGGAACTTTTTATGTAATTGAAATTGTTATATAATGGATTTTGTTATGTATTTGAATTTGTTATGTAATGGATTTTTTTTATGTAATAGACTTTGTTATGAAATTGACTATATTAATATATGTTTATACTCTTTCAGTGTTTGTGCATCATGGATCCTAGTCCTTCTAATCCTTTGTAACTAAATCAACAAAATATCCATCGTTCACAACCAATATAGGATAGTTCTTCTACTGTTGTTTTGGACTATCGAAGAAGGTAGCATCTGCACAACGTACTATACCATTTGATACACGTATTATGCCTTACGTACAACAGACTGGTTTTCTTAGGGTTGCACAAATTGGATTTATCTAACTGGATTGACACCCCATTACTACTTTAGTAGAGTGTTGGAGACCTAAAACCCACACATTTCACATGCTTGTGGGAAATGCATAATTACATTGTAGGATGTTGAAATTAGTTTGGGCTATGAATGGGCGGAGAACTTGTGAAAGTTTCATTGTAATATGATTGAAAAATTGTTTGTGACAATCTTTGGGGCGTTCGACCAGATGATATGAAAGGCTCAAGATTGAGTATCCCTTGGTTAGTGTCTAAATTTTCAAATTTGTCTCCCGACGGCAACAACATTAGCTTACGGAGGTATACACAAGCATATATTATGCAGTTTATTGAAGGATTTTTGTTTGTTGACAAGTTAAACACTATGGTACATCTTATGTTTCTCCGCTGCTGGTTGATTTCGAGCATGCTGATACGTACTCCTGGGGTGGTGCCTGTATTGCATGGCTTTATAGAGAACTATGTCGAGCTATTAATGCACAAGTTTTGAAAATAGCGGCGCCACTGATACTTACAAGTATGGGTTATGAAAGATTTAACATTATAACACCACAAGTTCAGTTACAGGCCCCAGATCATCGTCCACTCAGTGTCATATATATATATATATATATTTATTTATTTATTTATTTATTTATTTATGCCACTATCATTTTATGTAATAAAATAATTTAATTGTATTTTTTTAAAAAAACTTTAAATGGGGTGGTGTATTAGCTGCATTTGAATAGTCATCAAATATGTTGCTAGTATACAGAAAAATATTGATTGATGCACAATCAGGTAAAAAATGAATATACAAATGAATATTACATACTTTTTAGGTGTTTAATTATTTTTTTTTCCAGATTAACTGGACACCATACACACAAGCTATTTGGTCATTACTATCTGATTACTGTTGTGATGGTCAAGACATTTGGTTGACTATTAGCCCTCTTATATGCTTCCATATAGTAGAGTGACATCAAGATCGTGTGTTGAGATAGTTCGATTTACGACAACTAGTACCATCGTTGTGCTATAACGTCCCCGACACTATGCCAGATTGATTTGAGAGGTAAACACGAACAAGATTGACATCAAATTCATGCATAATAATATCGTACTGGCGTGCACGTCATGATTATTGTGCACAAGGAGAAATAACAAATGGACAACTATATCAGATGATTATTTTTCCTAGTACGATTCAATCTCGGGACAATTTATCATACCTGAAGAAACTTACTATTGATGCATGGTAAGAGTTTTATTGTCTTACATTTCCCAAATGTATGATATGAACATTATTTAGTATTATTTTTTTCATCATACAAAATAACTATGCCCAAGATATACAGTAGTATTCAGTATAACACAGTTTACTAGAGTTGGATTCAATGTATGACCAAACCTTAGTAAATGTAGAAAATATTATTTAGTAGATAAGACGACTCAATGTTGTTAACATTGATCGAAGACATATTCGTCGTAGACGACAACGATAATAAGGAGAAGTTAATCTGGAAGCACACGAAGATGACCACCATGTGGAAAATTGAGTGACTTGTAACTCAAACTTTTTTTTCAGGTGAACTTCTCTCTTGAAATTAAAAAACTAATGAAATTACATTTTATCATGAGATGTTAAATCTAGTAAATGAGTATGATATAAGAGATCAAGAATAAAACAAATAAGGAAGAAAATTGTTAGTCAAAATTTATAAAAGAAAAAAAAATCAAAATAAAAAAAAGTAGTAAAATCATGGACGGGGTCCATGAGTTTGGTCCTTTGATCAGTCCACATGGCTGACATGACAGTCATCTAGTGTCCACAGTGTGTTGACAGGATAAAACCATAATTGTGTATCCAGTACATGATTTTACCTCCACACAAAACTACCATATTTTTGTCAATACTTTTCCCTTCAACCCTACTTTTTAAATTTCTTTCCTATTTATCCAATTTTTGTCATTGCTGAACTTAACCCCTCAAACCAAAAAAAAAAAAAAAAAAACTCTTCGTAGGAAAAATCTAATATATATATATATATATATATATATATATATATAAAAGATACCTTTTACCGAGTTCTATTGAGCTAGAGAGAAAAGAAAATATTTTTAAGAGAATAAAAAGGAAAGAGATGCCTATATATAGTGTAATTTAGAAAACTTGTTATACGAAAGAAAAGAGATACCTTCAACAAATTTTTATAAATGTTTTTGCCCGACTTATTTTGAATACCAAACTCTTTTATTCATCAATTAAAATTGTATTATTAAATTTCTATGTTTAAGTTATTTTTTAAACTTTATACACGACATGCAATGCACATACTGTGAAACTAGCTTTTCTTAAAGCAAAGCTGTCCACAATTCTTTTTAAATGTATAATAATCTCAAATTAAGCGAAAATCTATTTTAGTTCATATAATTAAACTACACAAATTAATCATTAATTTATTGAACATTGAAACTACTTTTAATTTAAAATTAAAATTTACTAACCGTTATTAATAATTTTCTAATTTAAAATTAATTTACCTAACATCGTAACTAGTTTTTTTTTATTATCGTTACAATTAATATAAGTCATGGATTGATGACACCAAAAATAGTCATAAAAAGTTGAGAAGTTAAAAAATTATCGTCTTTTCCTATTAAAACCATTTTTTTAAAAAAAGAAAAGTATCCATCTATGACTCTAAAGAACTGTCACTCTTTAATGACTGTTAATTCTAGTCATAAAATGGCAACACAAGAAATATGTTAAAATAGTTGAAAAATATGAATTTTCCATCTTTTCCTGCAATATTGTACCTATTTTATTTTCTTATATTTAATGGCTATTATTTTTCGTCATAAATTAGTGACACGTAAAAACTATCATAAATTTCGGAAAACAAGTGGTTTTTTTACTCTAATGACTGTTTTTTCTTTCTCTTTCCTATTTTTGTCATTGTTCATTCATCAAGAAAAGTCAATTTTATTGTAGTATAACACAAAATTAAAATTTTAAGGTTTTATTAGATATAAAATTCAAATTTATATATTTAATAAGTCAATTATTTTTTACAACCCTGAATTTGTCAGAATTCTATTCGACACAAATTAAAAGTCTAGAGACCTATACTAAATACATATTTAAAAGGAGTTTTTTTTTTTTAAAATAGTTTAGAGATTTATTAAATAGTTTTACAAATCTCAAAGTTTAGGTATTGAAGGTGTAGTTAATAAAAAAACCTATAACTTTTTCAAAAGAAGTAGAAAAAAAAATAGATATGTAATCTTAATTATATCTTAGAATAATTCTTAATCTTAATTATATCTTATAATAACTCTTGGAAAACATTAGAAACACCCTAGCAACAACACATATATACATTGTTTATAATTTAAAATGATCACCACATATGAAACTAAACCAGAGAAATGATTATTTGCTTAAAACTGTAAACAAAAATCTTTGAATGATTCAAAGTCACATTTTTATATTTAAAGTAATATACTTCATCAACTACTAGACAAAATGAAATTGTTGGTTTATTTATTTATTTTTTTTGAAAAAAAATTTGTTAGAAATTAGAATTTTTTCTTAAAAAAAAAAACCCAAAATGTATGACAAAATCAAATTTAGGCAAATTTCTGTCCAATATTGATTGGAAACATTCTCAAATGTTCTATTCAACATTCTTTAAATTTACATAGAAATTTGAACCTATAACCTATATATTAACAATAAAATAAAATAGATTGGAGAATAATTAAAATCAAATATCAAACAAGAATTTTATTTCTGACACCACCATATTTTACAAAACTGTCATGCAAACCCCTCAAATTGCCCATTTGAATTAATTAGAGGTGTTCGTAGGTTAGGTTGGATTGGATTGAAATATTTTTTTAGATCCAACTCAATTGTTCGAAATAACCTTGATTAAAAAAATGAATCCAATTCAACCTAACCATGAAATATTTGGGCTAGATTGGATCGAATTTACTCGAGTCATTTATTTAAATTTTTATTTAAAAATAAGTAAAATATTAATACGTAGAAATTTGATTTTGTTATTTTTATAAACTGAATTAAGATTAACAACTTAATTTCAATTTATATAATACAAGTTTTTTTTTTAGGGTGCTCAAAAATTACTTTCATGAGCGGTTAGAAATAAATATTATAAAAAAATAATGAAATTAAATAAAACAAAAATAAATATATGTATATAGTTGTATCATAAGTAAAATATATATATATATATATATATACATTTTAAAGTAAATAATAAATTTAGGTTCATTTGGGTTATTAGATGAACCCTTGAATTAACCTAATTCAAAAAAATTTCATTTATTTGAACATAACTCAATCCAAATGAGTTGATAATCCAATCTAAACCCTACAGGTTGGGTTGGGTTGATCGATTTTTTTCGGATTATCGAATTTTTTGAATGCCCCTATTTAAAAACTTATAACTAGAGATCAAACAAAACCTTTAGATGGGATTAAATTTCAATTAACATGTCTAATGTTGTTCATAGTTTCATGGACAATAAAATGAAAGGTGAATTAACATTTTAAATATATTATGGAGAATCGATTATAACTAACAAAATAACATTTTCCCAAAGATAACATGAATAGCCTGAAAGTTTAACTTATATAAAAGGAAAAAGTAGTAAAATGCTTATAAATTTAGTTTGATTGCATTTGGGTTAGCTTTTCAAACTGGATATTCTAATAATGAGGTTGGTGAACATGGTTTTTTTTTTAATTAAATTTTTTCCCATAAGAAAAAAATTAGAATGGTTAGGATCTTTTGCTATTGGTTAAGTATAGTAATAAAAAAGCCAAAACGAACTTATAAACTCAACTGACATAATATTTAGACTATCAATTTTAAAGTTAGAGGTTTAATTTTCCCATCTATAAAACTTGAGCATTGGAAAAAAAAAAAACACTTTCTCAAATATCTTTAATTTTCCCATCTATAAAATGTTAGGGTTGAAACTTAGATCTAAAAGCAACCAAAGTCAACTTTCATAGGTGAAAATTTTTCAAAAAAAAAAAAAAACCCACATTATATCTTTATTCCATATATTTTAACAAGATTGAGATTAAGCCACTTATTAATTAACATACATTCATTCACTCGAGATTGTCACTTAACTTACCATCATATACAGATGTTAAACCTCTCACACAATTGTTTATTAAGAAATGAGACTAAGGAGTATTTGATTCACTAACTTGGTCGGTCATATACACAAAATCAATTAAAAAAAAACCCTTAGTCGATGGAAGTATTTTTAGACACAAATTTGAAATTATTAGTTTATATTGATGTCACTTGTCTTTTAAAATAATTTTAACATCAACATAAACAATTTGTGTATTTATTAAACCAAACAAATTTATATATAAAAATGTTTTTGATAATATGTAGCAAAAAAATATGAAAAAATGAAAATGACTTTTGAAAAATACTTGTTCCTAGGCAATCCAAATATATAAACCATAAATCAAGTTTTTAAAGTTAAAAAGAACATGTATAGTTTTTTTAAAATGTGGAGATTCCATATAAATTTCATAAGAAAAACCTCAATAGTACATACACATTATTATTTCTTTTTTTTAAAAAAAAATTGAGATGTACTTTTTATAATACAAATAGATTCAGTTTTTAAAATAGACATTCTCAATTTTGGATATAATGGTGGTTAAATTTCCTATGTCATGTTTAGGAATAAATGCTTTAAATCAATCAACATATATATTACATACATAATAAACTCTAACCTACAATTTGACATAGATACCATAGAATCCCTAAACCCCTCGATGGTTTAATTATTTTTTGGTGCATTTTCTATTTATACATTCCACAAATTTGAAATTATATGGTAAATTTGTTGATTTAATGAAAAAAATAATATTTTGTCTACCTCATACAATCATAACATGTAGAAAATTGTAAAAAAAGTTGAATCAACTTAATTAGTTTAGACATGTGCTCTCACCATGATTAGAATCTTAGATCCTATTTGGTAACCATTTGATTTTTTTTTTTTGAAAATTAAATCTATAGACACTGTTTCCACCTCCAAATTTCTTCATTTGTTATCTACTTTTTACCAAAGTTTTAAAAAACCAAGCCAAAATTTGAAAAAAAAAAAAAAAATTTAAAACTTGTCTCTGTTTTTTTAATTTGGATAAGAAATCAACATTGTACTTAAGAAAGATGCAAATCATTGTAAGAAAACGGGAGGAAATAAGCTTAATTTTTAAGAACTAAAAACAAAAAACAAAATAGTAACCAAACGGAGCTTTAGTTATTAAGGTATTTAAGTTAGTTCGTTTTTCTATTTGATAAAAACAATAATAAAATAAAAATATATGTTTCTTTAAATGAGATTTTTTTTTTTTAAAAAAAAATTCTAACCTGTAAAACAGGTAAATATAAAAAATACCAGTCATTGTAATTTTCTTGTCATCTTGAAATATGAGTATTTTGTGTAACTCAAGTATAAAGGTTACATGCATGCACAACATATTGCGTATATATGTAAAGTTTTTAAGTAGGTATCTTAATTAAATGTTGTAAACTTAAAAAAATATGTGTGTAATTGAATGGTTGCAAAAAAAATATTAAAAAAAAAAAATAGTTACTTTGTTTGAAATGAGAAAATTTTGAAAATGATGTATTTAAATTTTGTGTTTGGATCGTAACCAAAGAAGAAAAGAAAGGTAAAATTTACTAATATAGACATTGTTTTAAATGGTAAAACTATTAAAAATATTTTCAAGTATAGTAACATGCTACTGTTTATCAGTGATAAATTGCAATAGACTTCTATCATTGAGCGATAGATTGTAATTGACTCCTGTCACTCGATGATATAAATATATTGCAATCTATCGTGGTCTATTACTCATAAATAGTGACATTTTGCTATATTTGTATAATATAACAAGATGAAATTCATTCCTTGGGAAAGTAGATAAATTGCTCCTTTAATAGCTGGTTCTGGGTCTTGAACAATGAGGCCTCAACTTCTCACTGGCCTGAGAGGTGCTAGTTTATAGTTAGACTATAAACTGCTTGTTCATTATAGGATAAGTGGTACTTAAGAAGTTAGATGTAACTATAGGGATAAAATAATATTTTGACTCAACTGTAGTTATGAACATTTATAAAGGGTCATCGTTCAGTTGATTGGTTATGTCTATGGACAATGAAATATATCTACAGTGTAAAGAGTGCAACTATCGGTCTTTAGTGAAGTGATTGATACTTAATGAATATTGATTATTTGGATTAAAAGAGTTTAATCAATTAATCTCATATTATTGGAGCTTCTAATTTGTAGGTCCACAAAGTCCCCTTGTTAGCTCACTAAAGCATAGTAATGAGAAATGATTTAAATTGTTCAAATCAAATAAGAGAATTTTATATTAATGAGATTAATATATAATGATTAATTATAGATATGATTTATAATCCAAATCATGTAAGAGAGATATATATGAATAAGATTCAAATATTAGATTTGTATAATTGGATTCATAAAGAGATGTATACATATAAATATGTAATATTCATATGTTCAGTAACTCCATATTAAATATGATTTAATATAGTTATTTAATTGCTTAATTAATGGTTAATTAATTAATTTAGAAATAATGAAGATTGGAGGTTAGTATAAATATATGATATTTATGATAATTAATTAAATTTATATTAAATAGGATTTAATATACTGATTATTTAATTAATGTGTCAATTAATTAAATAAGGCTTATTTAATTAATTAGCACTAAGGGTATAAATGAAAATTCTTAGGGAAGGAGTTAACCTTCTCCATATAAATATTTCCTAATAGTCCATTTAGTGCAAGAGGTTTTTTTTATTACACAAAAACCTAGCCTTCAAGCCTCTATCTTCTCTCTAATTTCTCTCTAGAAATTCTCTACCTTTTTCCTCCTAAAAAATTCTTGGAGACCACTTTTCCAAGTTCTTTGGAGCCATAGAGAATAGCAAGGTAGCTTTTTTGGTGATGTCCTTCTTCTTAGAGAAGTTCAAGATCATTAGCGATGGAAGAGGAAAACTAGAGGAATCAACAAAGGTGAATTTTGATTTCTTCTTTTCATCCTCTTTTCTAGCATGCTTATGTTTTTGTTTGAATGTTTATCCTACAAATGCATGTTTTGTTTTACTGTTTTTGTTCCCATAAGAAAAGAATGTCCAAATGCAAGCCGTTCATAAGCTTATGCAAAAATTCGATTTCTTCATTTACCCCGTCAGGTTGATCTACAAGATCCCAAAACGAACTAAAGTACATAGACTCCAATTCGCGATCTATAGCTTTGATCAATTCATCTTTGCTAATATCCTCCACTGCCTTCTTGTAAGGCAATGGATCCTCAACGTCACCATCAGATATGCCAACCAAGGTTTCCATTAAACCCATATAACGTATAGGCAGGTTCGCAACCTTCTCACTACGTCGAGGCTCCCTCAACGGTTGAGGTGGATGTGACCTAATTGATGAACCAACATCTATAACTCTTGTCAATGTACTTGGCTCTTCAATAACTTTTATTGAAGTTTCAGTAATTTCGGTGGAAAGTTTAGTTAACATTATCTTACTGCGTGGTTTATGTTCCCTTATGTGGTTCTCTTCTAAAAATTTAGCGTTTTTCGATACAAACACTTTATTATCTTTAGAATAGTAGAAGTAATCACCTCTCGTTCCTTTGGAGTAACCTATAAATATGCACAATTTTGAACGAGGTTCCCACTTCTTAGAATTAGCCTCAAGCACATATGTTGGGCAACCTCAGATACTTAAATGGTGCAAAGTACCTTTACGACCCTCCATAACTCCAAATATGTTCTAGTAACACTTTTGGTTGGAACACAGTTCAAAAATAGGTTGCAGTCTATACTGCATAACCTCAAAACAAGTCAGGTAAGAAATCGTAACTCATCATAAACCGAACCATGTTCAACAGGGTTCGATTTCTCTTTTCTGATACATCATTCTATTGAGGTGTACCAGATGTTGAGATTTGAGATACAATTCCATATTCTATCAAATAGTTTTGGAATTTCAAATCCATATTCCATATTCTACAATATATAATTTGTTTTTACAAACTACAAAATATATGAGATTTAAGATACAAAATCCAACAATCTCCCACTTGTCCTAAAGCGAGTGGAATGTACAGTATCAAATACAATACAATAAACTAGGGCATACAATATACCCAATAAAATCTCCCACCTGCCCTAGATTAGATGAATCATATCCAGTAGACCCAGACTTTCTATGTGGCCCTAAAAAACCTTAGTCCTGAGAGCGTTTGTAAATGGATCGACAACATTGTGCTTCGAGGCGATCTTTTGATGATCACATCTCCTTGTTGCACAATCTCTTTGATAAGATGATATTTGCGCTCAATTTGTTTGTCTCTTCTATGACTCCTAGGTTCCTTAGAATTTGCCACAACACCACTATTATCACAATAAAATGTGATGGGCAAATGCATATTGGGAACGAATTCCAAATCAATAAGGAACTTCTTTAGCCAGACAGCTTCACAAGCAGCTACATATTCCGCCTCTGTAATGGAATCCATAATACATCCTTACTTAATGTTATGTCATACTATAGCCCCTGCATTCAGAGTAAACACTGATTCGGATGTGGATTTACTAGAATCTTTATCAATCTGAAAATCAGAGTCAGTGTATCATGTAAGGATCAAATCCTTAGCTCCAGACACAAGCATATAGTCTCTCGTTCTATGTAGATATTTAAGGATTGTTTTGACGGCTGTCCAGTGATCTAATCCTGGATTGGATTGATATCTACTAATAATCCCTATTGCATAGCAAATGTTAGGTTTGATACATAACATTTCATACGTAAGGCTGCCAACAACCGAAGCATAAGGAACTCGTCTCATTTCCTTAACCTCTTAAGAAGTTTTAGGACATCGTTCCTTAGACAAAAAAATTCCATGCCTGAAAGGTAATAAATCCTTCTTGAAATTGTGCATAGAATATCAAACAAGTATCTTGTCAATATACGATGCTTAAGACAAGGCCAATTTTTGTTCTTATGACCCTTGATGATCTGGATCCCTAGAACAAATTCTGCTTCACCAAAATCTTTTATTTGGAAGTGGGCGGCTAGCCATTTCTTTACATTTGTCAGAAATCCTACATCATTCCATATGAGTAGGATATCATCCACATACAATACAAGGAAAGATACTTAGTTGTTGATGATTTTCTTGTAAATACAAAGCTTATTAATATTCTGATCAAAGCCATAAGATTTGATCGTAGTATCAAATTTTATATTCCAAGATCGAGATGCTTGTTTCAGTCCATAAACGGACCAATTAAGCTTACAAATCTTTTGCTCACCTTTTTAAATAGATCCCTATGGTTGATTCATGTAAAAGGTCTTTTCAAGATTACCATTAAAAAAGGAAGTCTTGATGTCCATTTTTCATATCTCATAATCATAATATGTGGCTATAGACGAGAGAATTCAAATAGACTTTAACATGACAACAAGTGAAAAAGTTTCTTCTTAGTCTACTCCCTCAACCTGGGTATAACCCTTTGCCACTAGTCTAGCTTTAAAGATTTGTACCTTTCCATCCACACCCCTTTTTCTCTTGTAAATTCACTTGCAACCTATAGGTTTTACCCCATCAGGTTGATCCACCCACTCTGAGATAGAATTGAAGTACATTGACTCTATTTATTGATTCATGGCTTTAATCCATTCATCCTTGTCAATATCTTCTCCATATAAATATTTCCTTATAGTTCATTTAGTGTAAGAGGATTTTTTTCCACAAAAACCTAGCCTTCAAGCCTCTACCTTCTCTCTAATTTCTCTTTAGAAATTCTCTACCATTTTCCTCCTAAAAAATTCTTGGAGACCATTTTTCCAAGGTCTTTGGAGCCATAGAGAATAACAAGGTAACTTTTTTGGTGGTGTCCTTCTTCTTGGAGAAGTTCAAGATCATTGATAACGGTGGAAGAGGAGAAAGCTAGAGGAATCAACAAAAGTGAATTTTGATTTCTTATTTTCTTCCTCTTTTCTAGCATGCTTATGTTTTTGTTTGAATGTTTATCCTACAAATGCATGTTTTATTTTACTGTTTTTGTTTCCATAAGAAATGAAGGTATAAATGTAAGCCGTTCTCATGCTTCCGTAAAAATTTGATTCCTTTATTTACCCCGTCAGGTTGATCTACAAGATCCCGAACCGAACTAAAGTACATAGACTCCAATTCGATATCCATAGCTTTGATCCATTCATCTTTGTCAACATCCCCCACTGCCTTCTTGTAAGGCAATGAATCCTTAACGTCACCATCAGATATGACAACCAGGGTTTCCATTAAACCCATATAACGTATAAGCAGGTTCGCAACCTTCCCACTACGTCGAGGCTCCCTCAACGGTTGAGGTGGATGTGACCTACTTGATGAACCAACATCTACAACTCTTGTGAATGTACTTGGCTCTTCAACAACTTTTGTTGAAGTTTTAGTAGTTTCGGCGGAAAGTTTAGTTAACATTATCTTACTGCGTGGTTTATGCTCCCTTATGTAGTTTTCTTCTAAAAATGTAGCATTTTTCGATACAAGCACTTTATTGTCTTTAGGATCGTAGAAGTAATCACCTCTTGTTCCTTTGGGATAACCTACAAATATGCACAATTTTGAACGAGATTCTAACTTCTTAGGATTAGCCTTAAGCACATATGTTGGGCAACCTCATATCGTTAAATGGTGCAAAGTACCTTTACGACCACTCTATAACTATAAAGGTGTTCTAGTAACACTTTTGGTTGGAACACAGTTCAAAATATAGGGTGCAGTCTATATTGCATAACCTCAAAACAAGTCAAGAAAGAAAGCGTAACTCATCATAGATTGAACCATGTTTAACAGGGTTCGATTTCTCTTTTCTGATACATCATTCTGTTGAGGTGTACTAGATGCTGAGATTTGAGATACAATTTCTTATTTTATCAAATAGTTTTGGAATTTCAAATCCATATCCATATTCTACAATATATAATTTTTTTTTACAAATTACAAATTATATGAGATTTAGGATACAAAATCCAACAATCAACCACTTGTTCTAACGCGAGTGGGATGTACAGTATCAAATACAATACAATAAACTAGGGCATACAATATACCCAATAAAATCTCCCACCTACCCTAGATTAGATGATTCATATCCCGTAAACCCAGACTTTCTAGGTGGCCCTAAAAAACTTTAGTCTTGAGAGCGTTTGTAAATGGTTCGACAACATTGTGCTCCGAGGCGATTTTTGTGAAATCACATCTCCTCGTTGCACAATCTCTTTGATGAGATGATATTTGCGCTCAATATGTTTGCCTCTTCTATGACTCCTAGGTTGCTTAGAATTTGCCATAACACCACAATTATCACAATAAAATGTGATGGGCAAAGGCATATTGGGAACGAATTCCAAATCAATAAGGAACTTCTTTAGCCAGACAGCTTCACAAGCAGCTACATATTCTGCCTCTGTAGTGGAATCCACAATATATCTTTACTTAATGCTATGGCATACTATAGCCCTTCCATTCAGAGTGAGCACTGATCCTAATGTGGATTACTAGAATCTTTATCAGTTTGAAAATCAGAGTCAGTGTATCATGTAAGGATTAAATCCTTAGCTCCAGACACAAGCATATAGTCCCTTGTTCGATGTAGATATTTAAGGATTGTTTTGACGACTGTCCAGTGATCTAATCCTGGATTGGATTGATATCTACTAATAATCCCTATTGCATAGCAAATGTTAGGTTTGATACATAACATTGAATACGTAAGGCTGCCAACAACTGAAGCATAAGAAACTCGTCTCATTTCCTTAACCTCTTAAGAAGTTTTAGGACACCGTTCCTTAGACAAAAAAATTCCATGCATGTAAGGTAATAAATCATTCTTGAAATTGTGCATAGAATATCAAACAAGTATCTTGTCAATATACGATGCTTAAGACAAGGCCAATTTTTGTTCTTATGATCCTTGATGATCTGGATCCTTAGAACAAATTCTGCTTCACCAAAATCTTTTATTTGGAAGTGGGCGGCTAGCCATTTCTTTACATTTGTCAAAAATCCTACATCATTCCATATGAGTAGGATATCATCCATATACAACACAAGGAAAGATACTTAGTTATTGTTGATTTTCTTGTAAACACAAAGCTCATCAATATTCTGATCAAAGCTATAAGATTTGATCGTAGTATCAAATTTTATATTCCAAGATCGAGATGCTTATTTCAGTCCATAAATGGACCAATTAAGCTTGCAAACCTTTTGCTCTTGACCTTTTCCTTCTGGTTGATTCATGTAGAAGGTCTTTTCAAGATTACCATTAAAAAAGGAAGTCTTGATGTCCATTTTTCATATCTCATAGTCATAATATGTGGCTATAGACAAGAGAATTCGAATAGACTTTAACATGACAACATGTGAAAAAGTTTCTTCATAGTCTACTCCCCAACCTGGGTATAACCCTTTGCCACTAGTTTAGCTTAAAATAATTGTACCTTTCCATCTACATCCCTTTTTCTTTTGTAAATTCACTTGCAACCTATAGGTTTCACCCCATCAGGTTGATTTACAAACTCTCAGGTAGAATTGAAGTACATTGACTCTATTTCTTGATTCATGGCTTTAATCCATTCATCCTTGTCAATATCTTTCATTACTTGCTTGTCAGACAATGGATCCTTAACCCCATCATCAGATATGATGTCTTAGGCTTCTGTTAAACCCATGTAGCAAACAGGTGGGTTCACAACCCTCATACTATATCAAGGAAATCTTAACTCTTGAGATAGATTAGCTTGACTAGATGAATCGACATCAACAACCTTTGATGTACTAACCTCTTCAATAAACTTTGTTGAAGTCTCAATAGTATTATTAGAAATCTCACTTAAAACTATTTTGCTTCATGGTTTGTGGTCCCTCATGTGGTCTTCTTGTAAGAAGGTAACATCTGTTGATACAAACACTTTATTTTCATTTGGATCAAAGAAGTATCCACATCTCGTTTCCTTAGGGTAGCCTCCAAATAATGACGTTCTAACTTTTTGAGATTTTTCATAAACACATGAGTTGGACATCCCTAAATCCTGAAGTGGTGTAAACTACCTTTACTACCTCTCTATAACTTAAATGTTGTTTCAGAAACACTTTATGAGGAAATGTTGTTCAAGATATAAACAACAATCTCCACTGCATATCCCCAAAACGAGTCAGAAAGTTGAACATAGCTCATCATAGATCGAACCATGTCTAACAAGGTTCCTCTCATTTCTGATACAGTCATTCTGCTGAGGTGTGCCAGAGACTGAGAGTTTGAGACATAATTCCATGTTCTACCAAATAGTTTCGAAATCTTAAGTTTATATACTCTCCACCTTGATCAGATCGTAGTGTTTTTATCTTTTTACCTAACAAGTTTTCAACCATAGTCTTATACTCCTTAAACTTTTCAAGTGCTTCAGACTTGTGTTGCATTAGGTAAAGATACCTGTATCTTGAAATCATCTTAGAAAGTGATGAAATATTCATACCCTCTTCTTGTTTTTACATTCATCAAACTACAGAGATTTGAATGTATAAGCTCCAAGGTCTCTTTGGCTCTATAACTTTTTCTAGTAAAAGGGCATTTTGTCATCTCGCCTTTAAGGTATGACTCACATACAGATAAAGAGTTTTCTTCTAAACCATTTAGAAGTCCACTTTTAACCAATCTCTCAATCTTATTGAGATTAATGTGTCATAATCTTAGATGTCAAAGGTGGGTATTTTCTTTTGGAGAAACTCTTGGTCTTTTAGTAGTTCTTGTCGTTCTGGACATTTTAGTATTTTGGACAGCCTTTGTAACTAACAATCTTAGTATATATAAGTTGTTTTCTATTTAAGCAAAGCCTATTTCCATTCCATTCTTAAAAATAAACATTTTACTTTTTGATAAGGAAAGAGCATACTTCTGTCCAATTAGACGAGGAACAGAGATTAAGTTCCTCCTGATATTAGAAATTACATAAATGTCATCTAATAACATAAATCGTTTCTTGTTCAAAATAACTTAAGCCTGCCCACGACAATAGCTGTAGTGGCCTCACCAGTGCTGAATCAAAGAGTCATCTCTCCAGCTTTCAATTGTCTCCAGGAATTAAATTCCTGATAGGAAGGGAAGAACATACATAATCAGTAGCCTTTGAATCAACTGTCCATGCAAAATCATCATTCTCTACTAGGCACGACTCCAAGACAAGTGAATCAGATTTACTGCCATTGGATTTCTTTCTTTTCTGGAGAGTAATGAGATCAGCTTGAAAACTCTTATTATCAACTCCAAGTTTTTTCTCAGAGGATGAACCTCTTTAATAAACTTCACTAGAGTTAGCAACATTTGACTCCTCTATTAGTCCCTTGACATTCAGTATGGACTGGAGTTCGATTAGGGAGCTGACATTACTTGTTTCGTCGATATCAACCTCATTTTGCTTGAATTGTAAGGACACTTGCTCAAACAATTTTTACATTGATTTCATGATCTGAATTGTAGTGACCATGCTCTCAAATCTTTTGGCTAAGGTATCAGGTATGCTTACCAAAATGTGAACTTACGCCTTATAATTGGCCTTCGTCCACCTTCCGTATGCATCACGAACACTTTTGTTGCATTAGGGGTTAGAACCGTAGGACATTCCTCAGTATGATGAAGTTAAGTTCATTAACCATGAAAATAGTTTTAACTGATTCTTTCCAAGTTGTGTAATTAATTTCGGTCACTTTTTTAGCTTTAAGAAGGTTCAGTGTAGTGCTAGTGTTTTTTACTAATACAAAACAAATTACTTATATTAAAAACTTATCCAATCAGTTTAGAGAAAGAAATAATGAACCCCAACATCATTTTATTTTTTCATGATGCTTCAATGGTTAATACAAAAGCCACCGAAGGGTGGTCAGTCGCCCATTCACTGAATAGAGACATTCTCAACCAATCATTACACTAGAATAACTCTTATTCCTATAATAATAGTCACCATTAATTTGGTCAAGAAATCATTAACTTACTTAACAATTTCTTGTAAGTTTGACTTTCAATTTTAGACCCTAGAATTCTGTTCCAATGAGCCCACGAAGGGAAAAAATCGATTGGGGCAAAAATTAAAGCAATCCTATCCATTTCTGGAGTTCACCCTGATATTGACCTAATTCATAAACCATCGGTAAGGGGACACTTCCAGAGTTCTTTGAGGCCATGAAGAAGGTCTCACGATGCAAACCAATGAAGGAGATCGTAGGACATGTTGACACACATCCTTTTCCCACTTACTATAAATACTCTCCATTCACCTTCATATTGACCCATGTAAATGCCATCCGAAGAGGGACGCTCCTAGGGCACCTCAAAGCCAAGCATGAGTCTCACTGTGAACATTGAGGGAGAAACATGAGTGGAAAAATTGATGTATCATATACATCTATTTCTTCCCACTAAGTATTTTAAAACTTAGGGTTCCTTACTTAGGTAAATCCGAGTAATTAATTTATCTGAATCCTTGTTAATTTTCTCAATATAACATTTATATTGAATATTTTAACAATATGTGATTTTATTTGTTAAACTCTTTCATAAAAAAAAATAATTTATTGCGTGCTTATAAAATACTTGCCTAATTCACTTTCCAGGTCAATTCCCAGGTAGTGGTATTCAATTTCTGTCAGCTTAAAAACCTCAGTCTAGACAGAACGTTCCTTAGACAAAGCTCCCTTATAGGCAATTATTTTATAAATTTAATCTCTTACAGAATTCATTTTAATCCTATTAAAACAAATTAAAAGATTAACCTATTTCTAATCACATTAGAAATACTTTTAACATAAGTCTAAGTGAATTAATTTTAAACCAATTTTGATTTGGACCTATGTTTGCATGTAATTCTTGATAATAGATTTTAATGTATTTCATTAAACTTATAACCATTGTAAAATAATGAAATTAATAAAACATATATTTTTCATCTAATGACATTGATAAAATATAACCATTATATTTATCTAAGTAATGTCATGCTTAATGCAAAGTTTACTTTCATCTAATAAAAATAACACTTATAATTATCATCTAGAAAATCAACTAAAATATAAAACACTAGATTTTAAAAAACTCTACAAGAAAAAAAAAACTGCTTTTGTATAATTTTGAATATTCCCTTTTCTTAATGACTTCCTCTCCTTTGCACATGAACAAATTCGAACCTCTCAACGAACAAAGAGATCACAACAAGAGTTTCCTCTTTATGCTCTAGGATTCCAAGGAGCTAGATGTGTGGGCTCTAACAGGGGAACCTTATGATTCCCTATTACTATCCTTACCGAGCTAACATGGGGACTTTATGGACTTACAGATTAAAAGCTCTAATGATATGAGATTAATTAATTGAACTCTTCAATTAAATTAATTAATATTCATTAACTACTCGTAACTCCACCAAAGACTGATAGTTACACTCTTCGTACTACAAATATATTTCTTCGTTCATGGATATAACCAATCAACAGTGAGTCGATCCTTCACAAATTTCTCATAACTACAACTGGGTCAAGTTATCGTTTTATCCCTATAGTTACATCTAACTCTTTAAGTACCACCGATTCCTCTAATGAACAAACAGTTTATAGTCCAATTGTAAAATAACACCTCTCGTGCCAGTGAGAGATTGAGGTCTCATTGTTCAAGACCTATAATCAGCTGTTAAGGGAGCAATTTTTCTACTTTCCTTAAGGTCGAGAAGGGGTAAATTCCTTCTTATGTAGCTGCATTCCCAGCTCCCCAATCAGAAGAATCCCCAAAATGGTAGGCATATTGAGTCTGCGAAATTGGCCACCCTCATCCATGCAAATAAAAGGACCGCCCTCATAGGCAGGAGTTCACAACTCACTCAGGATTCAGGTCAAGTCACCTATAATCATCTTGATAAATTGTAAGTCTCTTCTAGTAACGGTGTTATAAAGAGAGTCTATCGTATAGACTTGCTACTCGATCGTGTAGCAATGAGTAAGTATTATATAGTAAACTCGATACTTGATTGTTTAGGCTGTGAGATACTATTGTTTAGTAAAACTCTTTTACTCAATAGTTTTTCTTATTGTGAGACGATACAAAATGAATCATCACTTGATTTGGAAAACTATTTTCCTTTTTATCTCATAATTACCATACACTGCAAATAACCTCTCACTCAAGTCGGTTATTGAGAAAAGAATAATTAATTATCACATAATTAATATATTATAAATAAATATAATAACTAACTTATCATATTATATTTATAACCTATAGTTTTAATAATGCATCATATGCAACATATAAACCATAGTTCTTTTTCTATTTTATGACATTTAATATAAATCATATTTCTATTAATTCCTCCAATCATATAATGTATCAAATACATCATAATAATTATATCTCATATAATTGATTTAATTTAATTATTTCATATATAATCAAATTCCTTTTGTTAATTTGACCATTTCAAACTAACCCAAAATCTGATTCCCAACTTGAACCCATTGAGCTACCAAGGGGACCTAATGGACCTATAACTCCAACGGTACGTGAATAATTGACTAAACTCTTTAATCACATTATCCACCATCCGTTAACTATTAGACCCTCTACTAAAGACCGACATCTGCATTCTTTGCACTACAGATATATTTCTGTGTCCATTGGATATAATCAATCAACAGTACAATGACCCTTCACAAATCGTTCGTAAGTATAGTTGAGCCAAATTACCGTTTTGCCCCTGTAGTTATATTTAACTCCTTAAGTACCACTGATTCCTCTAATGAATAATATGAAGGAACTCTAAATAGAGAACCAATGAGCAGAAGCAGATCATTCCAAACTCCATTGAGAAAGAACACAAACAATTACAGTCTAGAATAACATATTATGCATAACGAGTAAATTACAACATGCTTCTTTTAAGAACAAATAAGGGATAGAGTATGTCATACCTTTTGAAGAACTCTTTCTTTAAGTATCCCTTGATCATTCAGCAACACGAAATCAAACGCAACGATCAAAACTCAATCTCAACAAGCAACTGAATGAACCTCAACCCTTGAACAGAACTGAACACCACCACAAAGGTTACCTTGGTATTCTCGGTGTGAGAATCAATGAGTTGTGGGCTCTATATAACTTTGGATAGAGGAATGGAGGAAGTGAACAATCGAGTATGCGACAGAATAAGGAAGTCTATCATATAGACTTGATACTCGATCGTGTAAAAAAAAAGCCTATCGAATAGACTTGCTACTTGATCATGTAGCAATGAGTAACTATCGTATAGTAAACTCGATACTTGAGCGTTTAGGCTGTGAAATAATATCATTTAGTAAAACTCTTTTATTCGATAGTTTTTCTTTTTGTGAGACGATACAAAATGAATCATCATTTGATTTGGAAAACAATTTTCCTTTTTATCTCACAATTACCATAAACCGCAAATAACCTCCCACTCAAGTCGCACTACAACAATCTTGGGCTTCAATGTCGGTTGAAAATAGTAGTCTGGGATGTATAATGTCGGTTAAAAAAATGGATCTTTAATGTCGTTTTTAAACCGACATTGAAGATGGCCTACAATGTCGGTTTAAAACTGACATTAAAGACCTCCCATTATTTTTTTTTTTATTTAATTTTCTAAAAATTTCATTTCCTTCGTCTTCTCTCAGCTCGCACTGCCTAAACTTTACCAAAATTACAAACCCTTGACCAACACTTTACCCAAACAAACTTTCTTCTCTCTCAGCTGCTCGGCATTGCCTTCAGTTCAGGTTGTCGTCACCGGTGCTCTCAGCTTGGCCGTGCACATCATCGTGGGTTGTCGTCACCGGTATTCATGGGTTTTCAATTGGTTTTCGTGGGTTCAGTTCGGGTTGTCATCACCCTTCGTCGTCGTGGGCTTCTTCTGGTGGTGGGTCATCATCGTGGGTGTTCTACGGTCGTTTTCGGTTGGTTTCCGTCAGCGCGTGGGCTTTCTCGGAGTGTTCTTTATTCTCTTCATACATTTTTCATTACTCTCTCAAATCAGAGGTTTGAAAGTTGTTCTCCTCGCACATTCGTTTTAGATCTATTCATGTTTTACTTGCTTTTTTTCTCTGTTAGATTATGGAAAGATTTTGTCACAATTTGATATTAGTAGTGATGAAGTTACCCATGATGCCAATTACAAAGAAGAGGCTCTTCCTCAACATTTGTGCCTTGCAAAATAAAAGAGAACGTGAAATCCTCATATGAGGTCAGAGAAAGAATGAAATTCCTATTTATACTTATCTCTGCCAGGGTTGTCAATACTGTTTTGGCTCTTAAATCTTATGGTGAGTGGAAACAGGGTGGAGGCTGTGGAGTCTGGAAATTCAGTGGAAATGTAAAACCCACTACTACTATGTCCGCTACCAAGTCCTTTGCGAGGAAAAATTCAAAGCCATTCACAAATTCCTTGTCAAGAACCTCCTCTTTGAATGACAAATCTTTCAATTCTTCCAACATCGAATGGAACAAAACGGTTAGTAATGTGGACTTTTCAACCTTGCGTTCTTTACTTGTTTGTCTCAAGTTTATTTGTTGTAACCTTTTTTAAACTCTGCATTTTTTCTTATCAATTATTCATTGTAGCAGAATAGTTCTCGCACCTCGCTCATTCGTGCACTTTTGACGGATAAAAGGCCTGAAGAAATCCCAATGGTAATGACTGAATATGTTCTTGCTTTTTGAGTAACTTTGTTTAAGTAGCTTTCTTCATAGAATGTCTTGATGTGCTTGGTGGTAGCCTTACATCAAGATAAATGGATATTGTTAAAGAATTAAAGGCTTTATTCCACAGATTGTAAGGAGTTATTTGAACATGATTCCTTACCTTGAGAGTATTTCTTAGCTTCTCTACTCCCCCACCCACACACACAAATACTAGGCTATCATCAATGACAATTGTTCCTGCTATTATAAGAGTATGTGTAGTTGATTGTTCTATTTTGTATAAAATGGACGGTCCACAACTTTTTCTAAATTATGTTCCTCTATCTTCTTGTAGTTTGTGGAATCATTGCTAAGCAAGCTTGTGGATGAAGTTGAGAGTAACTTTTCCAGCCTTGAACTGGTATGTAGATTTAACAATCTTGTTTCATTTGTTGCTTCGCATTTTGTTTATTTCCCTCCTATTTTGCAAACAAAAAAAAAACAACTCCAAAAGATGTAGTTGCGACTACTTCGCAAAGAATGAAATCCTTATATGAGGTCAGAGAAAGAGAACATGAAGAGATTGGATTATCATTTTCTCCCGTCTTTCTTCTCTTTCTATTCCTTTCCTTTTTTATAGGAGTGCTTCAAGATCGTTTTTAGTGTTGATGTTATAAAATTCTTATTGGTTAGTGTGGTATTTTGTATTTAGGACATGGAAGAAATGAGAGGCAATTCCGATAGCTTATTTTATATGCAGCTACTACTGGAGAAAATGATGCTTGCGGTCAATTTTTTAGATCATCCATAATGTTCTAACTTATCAAGTTTCAATGAACAAATCTCTATTACATCTCTTATCAGCTGCTTGAATTATCTAACTGTGCTTCTTATGCCTTAAAAAAAAATGCAATTGCAAAAGTGCATGACTTATTTAACTATGGTTCTTATGTCTTAAAAAATTATATGTAGCATGCTAATAGAAGGAGATGAATCATTACCCATTTTATATTTTATGTTACCGTAGATTTTTTTTCTCTTTGGAATATAATACTGAAAATATCATATTAATTGTTGTTTTTGTTGAAGGTTGAGTTAACTTGCCTCTCTCTTTTAGTACAACTTAAAACATCATTAATTGCTAAGGAAAATGGTGCTAAGTTTTAGTTTGATCTATCTACTAATAATTGTACTATTTTTCTTATTGCAGTTTCTTTTTCAAGTAAGAAATGGAATTATCTTTGATTGGGCTTCAGAATACTAAAAAAAAGTCATTTTTTAATTGTCTTTCTTGTTGAGGCGGTGTATTCATTTCAATCGTGCAGATCATGAGATTTTTCATAAAACTACAGAAGAACGAGTAAGCTAGAAGAGAGGGCTGCTGAATTGATTGAAGCTCTGGAAGTTAAAAATTTCGATCAATTTCATAAGTCAGCTCAAAATCCTGTAAAAACGGAGGATCTTGAGCTATTGAAGCTGATTTAGAGCTCTTGAGTGGTTTTTTAAGCTTCAAAACTTGAGATTAGTTAGTTTAGAGGTTAATTTGAAGTAATATATGTGAAAATCGAAAACTGAAATGAAATTGCTAAAATTTGAAAAAATTAAAGCTACTATTATTATTGGACAACAATCGAAAATTAAGGGGTAAATGGGGGCTGTAGTCGACTGGAGGTTAAAGAAGTCCTCGCACCAGTGGCCTGCTCATGTGCCCACCATACGAATAACTAGATTACCAGAGACAAAGATAAGTTTAGGATAAGTTTAGGTTTCCTGAAGGTGGTACACAGGTTTCTTTAAATTCATGTTTTTTATGTGCCAGACTTTGTTTAGTTAAAGTATTTGTCTAGTGAAGCTTTGTTTTTAAGCATATTTACTTTAGATGGAATTTTTAATCTTCAACTTCGTATGGATGAAGGATACTTTGCATGGGCAGCACAACCAGTTTATAATCATGAAGTAGTTCTGGAGGAACAATGGAAAGGTAACTATTAATTTTCTTAAGATCACATGCTGATGATGTGTTTTAGCTTGTGAAGTTTGGTCTGGATTAGTAATTCTTAGTTAGCGGTGTTAATTTTTGCACTTTACACTTATCTCTATTTGTGCTCTTAGTAATACAAAACCATTCTCTTGCAAGCTCTTTTTGTCTTTTTCAAGCTTAGTTGTTTATGACTTCCATTGAGTGGTTTATGGTAGTGGAACTTCTTAGGCATCCTTTGTTGTCGAAATTTTTTTAAAACATAAGAGTTATAAAGTTAGTTGTAGGTTAAAATAGGATCATGTTCCTTAGTTTAGCATTAAAATTTGGGATCATTACAATGACAATTGTCCAACTATGGTAGTTATTTATGGGTTGAGTTAATTTCTTTCGTTATTTATAATTTGCTTATATTAATGCAACTTATATTTTTTTGTTCATACATTCTCATATGATATCGTTCGCACGAGTATAGGGAGGTTCTGGATAGAGGGCATAACAAATTCATAGAATATGATTCATAATCACAACCCCTACGCCATTGAATCAATTTGAAGGTGTTGAGATTGGAGTGTTAAAATATTTAGGGCACACATCACTTGTTTCTGATGCTATCAATTCTAGTTTTTAGCTTTGATAGTTGTTTATTTATTATTATTTGTGTTGTTTGCTTATTGAAGGGGAAAGTATATATTCTTTTGTGGTTTTGGGAGGGGTTCATGTAAAGATTGAGTGGTAAAAAAATGATCTTATAAATACTTGTATCTAGATATGCTTCATGTATAACTGATGGCATTAATTCCCAGTGTCCTTTTAGTTACATGTGCTTTTGTATTTGTTGTTATGTGCAATCATTTTGAAAAAGAAGATTCTCTCATTTATTCAACTATTGAGTTTTCTTGTTTTGCAAGTGCAACAAAAAAGTAAAGATTTGGTATCGCAACCTCTTTATGCTTTTTCTTGAGGAACTCTAGATCCAACACATTCACTATAAGAATTTTGTCTTGAATGTACCATTTATGCACATTCCCAATAAACACGGTTAGTTGAATATGAATTCTGATCATATTTTCACTTTCAATCCTTTGTCTTAAACCTTTTTTGTTTGTAATCCTTTGAACAACAGTGGTCAGACAAAGATGCCTATAACTAGACACTGCTGAAGCTGGAGGGGTCTGTTCAAGAAGGATTATGAAGGGATCCATACTTACCAAGTGGAGAGAGGGACAGTAAACTCATAATGTTTATAAAATCATAATGTTTGTATTACTTATAATTTGTATTTTCAAGGCCAGAATTATTGTACGACCTTTTAAATTATAATTTTATAGCAGAATATGGATTAAATGTAATAGATTTACAATCCATACATGAATAATATGTCATAGCTACAACGTTCGATGATGATGTGTCATGTTATACTTTTTGACCAAAAAAATGGATTCGACAACGAAATTTTAAAAAAAAATGGACAGATTCGGGCTGTAATGTCGATTAAGAATTAAAAAAAAAACACAGGCTTTAATGTCAGTTGAAAATTTCACTGAAGGTCTTTAATGTTGATTGCAACCGACATTGAAGGCTGTGTTATTGAAGCCCTTTAATAACACTATCCTTAATGTCGGTTTAAAACCGACATTAAAGCCTAAATTTCTTCTAGTGTCGGTTATTAAGAAAAAGAATAATTAATTATCACATAATTAATATATTATAAATAAATATAATAACTAACTTATCATATTATATTTATATCCTATAGTTTTAATATTGCATCATATGCAACATATAAACCATTGTTCTTTTTCTATTTTATGGCATTTAATATAAATCATATTTATATTAATTCCTCCAGTCATATAATGTATCAAATACATCATAACAATTATATCTCATATAATTGATTCAATTTAATTATATCATATATAATCAAATTTCTCTTGTTAATTTGAACACTTCAAAATTTTATTCTCAACTTGAACCCATTGGGCTACCAAGGGGACTTTATGGACCTGTAGCTTGAAGCTCCAATGATACGTGAATAACTGACTAAACTCTTTAATCACGATATCTACCATCCGTTAATTGTCGTTCACTTTACTAAAGACTGACAGCTGCATTCTTCGCACTACAGATATATTTCTATATCTATATAACCAATCAACAATGTAATGACCTTTCACAAATCGCTCATAAGTACAATGGGCCAATTTACCGTTTTGCCCCTGTAGTTACATCTAACTCCTTAAGTACCACTGATTCCTCTAATGAACAATAAGTCATAGTCCCACTATGACTGAGTCATCTCTTCCCAAGAAAGGGTGTGGCCACTATATTCAATACCCGAAATCAGCCCTTAAGGGAGCAATTTATCTACTTACCCCTACTTTGGAGAAGGAGTGAATTCTGTCTTGTGTAGCTGAGTTTCTAGCTTCCCAATCAGACGAATCCCCAAAATGGTAGGCTTGTTGAGTTGGCAATCTGGTCACTCTCACCCATTCAAATCAAAGGACCGACCTCATATGCAGGAGTTCCCAACTCACTCAGGATTAAAGTCATGTCATCTATGGTCATTCTAGTAAAATGTAAGTCTCAATTATCAACGGCGTTATATAAAGAGACTAATCATTTCGTGGTCCGATCTTATACAAACTCTTTGTATAAGATGCCCTGCTCACATGTCTCCACATGAATAGTCAGGATTAGACCATTTGTAGTACTTTACAACACTTGTAACATCTACAAAATGGACCGTATCCATAGTGTCATCAGGATAAGGTATCCATCCTTTATCCATATACTATAGACCATTTAGGTTATTACTTAAGGCATGATCCACTTGTATGTCTCCACATACATGCTTAAGTTACATAAAATAATCTCAGATCTTAGTTAATTAGATTGAGTAAATGCTTATAAAATAACACTTATTTTATTAATAACAATATATTTACAGAATGTTTACAAACTACGAGACTACTAGGAGATTTAGGACACCAATCCCAACACAATAGATCATAGTCCCACTATGACCAAACCCTTCTCGGGCCAAGAGAGGGTGTTGAAGGAAATCGAACGCGAAGATTTCCATGAGCAGCAGAAAAAAGATCATTCCAAATTACAATCATGTATGAACATTACAATTACAATCGTTAAACAAAACATACAGTTATTCAATCCATACAGAAATTACAGTATGAAACAACAATTGAATAAGGAGAAAAACTACGAATGTTTGTCGACTCATCTCCACGCTCCTTGTTCATGAACGTTCGAACATAGCAACCTCAAACGCTTGAACAACACGACCGCTCCGCAGCACGAACACTGCGTACTCATCCTCTACGATCGCCTCAGTCACGAACGACCTCCACAGAACCTCGATGGTATTGAATTGAGTATAACACCATCAAGAAGGGTACCTTGGTATTCTCGGTGTGAGAATCCAGAGGGTAGGCTCTGTGTGGACTTGGTATGAGGCAAACGAAGGAGGAAACTACAATCGTGTACACAATTGTGCAAGTGGAAGAATACAGAAACCTATCGTATAGGTCGATGCCCAATCTTTTAGCAAAAGCTAAGCGATTGTCTAACAAAAGCTAAGCGATTGTTTAGCTCATCGTTTAGCAGCGTGTCTGTCGCCTACAAACACTACACGATCGTTTACTAAAAAAAATTGTTGCTTAGTAAATCGGTGTTTACTTGACAAGCTTCCATGAGATATTTTTTCAAGAGAAATCTTAAAACAATTTTTGCCAAAACTTTTCAATACTTACTAAAATTAGGAAAACAATTTTTCTTTTATCTCACGGTTACCATGAACCACCAATAACCTTCCACTCAATTGGTTATTAGAGAAAAGATTTAATTATCCAATAATTAATATTATTATAAATATAAATGAACTTATCATACTATATTTATAACTTATAGTTTTAATATTTCATCTCATGAAATATATAAACCATAGTTCTTTTTTATTCTATGGTACTTAATATAAATCTCATTTACATTAATCCTCCACTAGATGTATCTCATACATCATACCGATTATATCATATATAATTAAAAAACCTCTTGTCAATTTGAACATTTCAAATCAACACCAAGAACTGATCCTCAACTGAATCCATTGAGCTATCAAGGGAACCTTATGGACCTGTAACTCGAAACTCTAACGGTACGTGAATAACTGACTAAATTTTTTAGTCACGAGATCCACCATCCGTTAACTGCCAGATACTTCACTAAAGACAGATAGCTGAACTCTCCTTACCACAGATATATTATGTGTCCATCTTAACCAATTAGAAGTGCGACAACCCTTCACAGATCGATCATAAGTACAACTGGGCCAATAACCATTATGCCACTATAGTTATATCTTACTTCTTAAGTACCACTGATCCCTTTAATGAACATAAGTCATAGTTCTACTATGACCGAGTCCTCTCTTCCAAAGAAAAGCTGTGGCCACTATGTTCAAGCCCCGGAATCAACTCTTAAGGGAGTAATCTCTCTATTTATCCCTGCTTTGGGAAAATAGTGAATTCTATCTTGTGGATTGAGTTCCCAGCTCCCAGATCAGACAAGTCCCTAAAAAGGTAGGCATGTTAAGTTGGCAATCTGGCCACTCTTACCCATACTAATCAAAGGACCGCCCTCAAAGACAAGAGTTCCCAAAACACTCAGGATTGAGGTCGTGTCACCTATGGTAGTTTAGGTGAGATGTAATTCTCTAGTATCAACGACGTTATATACCGAGTTTAATCATCTCGTGGTCTAGGTCTTATACAAACTTTTTGTATAGGACACCCTCGCTCGCGCGTCTCCACATGAATGGTCAGGATCTACCATCTGTAGTAGTTTACAATACTTGCAAACCTCTACAAAGTGAGCCGTATCCGTAGTATCACCAGGATCAGGTATCCCACCTTAATCCTTATACTACAGACCTATTTAGGTTATCACTTAAGGGATGATCTACCTGTATATCACATATACATGCTTAAGTTCACATAAGATAACCAAGGAGTTTTGTTTATTGGATATGAGTAAATTCCATAATTAAATAACATTTATTTTATTCATCAAACAATGTGTATCTTTAAAAAACAACGAGACTTCAGGAGAATTATGACACCAATCCCAACAGGTGTGATGTTACATTGTTCAAGCCCTAAAATCAGCCCTTAAGGGAGCAATTTATTTACTTACCCCTACTTTGGGGAAGGAGTGAATTCTATCTTGTGTAGCTGAGTTCCCAGCTCCCCAATCAGACAAATCCCCAAAATGGTAGGCTTGTTGAGTCCGCGATTTGGCCATTCTCACCCATGCAAATTAAAGGACCGCCCTCATAGGCAGGAGTTCATAGCTCACTCAGGATTAAGGTCATGTTACATATGGTCATCCTAGTGAAATGAAAGTCTCAATTATGAAGGACGTTATATCACGAGACTGAACATTTCATGGTCCAATCTTATACAAACTCCTTTGTATAGAATATTCCCGCTCGCATGTCTAATATACGAACGATCAGGATCAAATCATTTGTAGTACTTTACAACATTTATAACACCTACAAAGTAGACCATACTCGTAGTGTCACAAGGATAAGGTATCCCTCATTATCCTTATACTACAGACCATTTAGATTATCACTTAAAACACGATCCACTTGTATGTCTCCACATACATGTTTAAGTTACTACGATAACCATGGATCTTAGTTTGTTGGTTTGTGGTTAATGCAACCAAAATATCAAATATTCATAGACTAAAGTGAATAAAGTATCATATATTATAAATCACAAAATGTTTGTTCATACAAGTGTTTACAAACTACAGAACCCTACGAGATTTAGGGCATCAACCCCAACAATATGATCGTGTAAAATATAGTACACGATCATGTACCTAATGATATAAGATCGAAAATACAACGGGATTGATGGTACATGATCAGAAAAATAATACTGAATGAACTTCTTAAAACTTTCGGTTAACAACACTTACAATATTCATTTCTAGGTATGTAGAATGATCTCCTATGAAAAATGTTCGTTCTAGACCCACAAAATAAATTGATTGGAAGAATGATCTCCTTTGAAAGCGATCTATGTTCAACTAAAAGTGATAGAGCAATGGAGAACCGGATAGTGTTCGAATGAAACTGAAGAGGTGAAAATGATATTCGTTTACTTGTCCCATAGTCAAGATCCAATAGCATTGAATTCTATTGTATAATATTGGTTGAGAATAAATAGTTGAATTAAATTGTAGACGATTGGTGGTTGGAAGGAAAAATCAAAAGATGAAGAAGAGTAGGAGAAAAGTATTTAAAGTTGGAGGTAAAAATGACATTTCACATGTGAAAAATGTTGAGAACAAAGTTTTTAGGGCCTGTTTGGGGGCCCAATATCCTATGTGAGGAGATGATATAACTCCTATATCACTATTTGATTCACTAATATACCATCTCCCTTTTTAACTTCCTTCAACATGTGCATGGTAACCCTTATTTAACAACTCTTCCAGCTTCTCCACCCCCCATTTCCTATGTCCTCTCCCTTCTCATACCCGATCTCCTTCCTTCATATGGCCCACTTACATTTTTATTTCTTTATTCTTTTCTTGAGTTTATTTCATTATACTTCGAGTGTAATTTTTTTCCCACTATATCTATTTTATTAAGAAACCATGGTATTTCAATTAGTTTCATGCACCCATTTTTTACCTCCAATTTACATTTTTTCTTCCAGTGTCCCGTGATAGAATATATTAATAATTTATTATCTATAAATTATGTCATTCAAGTTTTCATTTTGATTTTCTTAGTATATCATTTATTTATCTATATAATGCCCATTAAAAAAATCACAATATTTTAGATTAAATCTTTGTACACAATTTCTCAAAAATAAAAAAAATATCTTCCTATACAACATCAATATTCAAAATTTACTATTCAAAAGCCCATTATAAAAGTTCAATAGAAGAATCATCCATGAATATATACGAGAAAAGCCTCAACGAAATCCCTAAAATCAAATAGAAGCAAAACCGATCATTCATAACTCTTTAGTTTTCTATAGTTTTTAAAAGTTGAATTTATAAATACTACTTTCCCTCTTTTATTTTTTATTTGTCTTAAATAATTCTCGATAGTTTTTAAAAATTGACTATTTATGATAAATCTTAAATTTTGATTGATTTTTTTTTTTAAATAACAATAAAAAAGAATTATTTAAAAGACAATAATCGAATATAAAAAATAGAATTGATACAATAATTAATTCTAAGATTTAAAAAAATAATGTTTATACAAGAAAATTATTTTAGAGTATAAAAAACTGAGCTAGATATCAAACTTTGTACACTCAAACACATACATATGAATTTAGACCATAAATTCTGTATCTCAGACATTAAAACTTCCAGATATTCTATAACATCTCAGCCCCAAACAGCTCTTTGGAGAGAGATTATCACAGAAAAGTTTTTGCTTTTTTTTTTTGGTTATGAAAATTTCCATTTAACTCGCATAAAATTATTAGCTGCTGTACGTTTAAATCTGACATTTTGAATAGATTCGTGTTTTTCGTGCTAGTACACCCTCAGAAGTAGAGTGCAGAAGCCGTGACGGAGACCACGAAAGCACCGAAATAGAGGCGCCCGCCGCCGGTCATCGGTGCGGCGGAGGTGTTCTGTGAAGGAGGTTGAGCTCCACCAGCCGGGGAAGAAGGAGAGACCGCAATGGAGGGTGGGTGTGCAGTGGCCGGAGAAGGAGAGATTGTTATGGAGGGTGGGTGTGCAGTGGGCGGAGGAGAAGGGACGGAGCCGGAAGTGGCGTGTCCGGTCACATTGATCGCGAATTTCTGCCCTAATATGCAGTGTTTATCGTAGGTGGAGGTGTAGTAATGTTCGCCGGTGGCATTCAGGGCGATGTTCGCTGGAGTTGAGTTGAAAACTGCTAGAGTTGAAGTGATGTTGCAGGAATTAAATACTTGTTTTGTCACCACAGCAACGTCGTCGGATCCATTTAAGAAGTTGAAAACTGCAAAATAAAATTTCATTTCAATGATTAACGTATGTCCACCAAATGTTTGATAAATTGCATCAATGAAATTGACACTTACCTAAGGTGTCACCAACTAAGAAAGTCTTGTTATAAGCCCATGATGCATAGAAGAGATCAAGAGGACCTGCTGGAGGGATTAGCCATCCGAGTTTGTCGCCGACGGTGTAGTTTCTCGGCCCTCTCGGAGCCGGGGTCGGGGTCGGGGTCGGGCTGGGAGTCGGTCCAGAATATGCAGTGACATTGATGGCCAACCTCTGTCCCAAGATGCAGTGCTTGTCCAAAGTGCCAATGAAATAGTACTGCCCCAGTGAATCCAACGTAAAATTGGCTGGACCAGTGGCTTTGAGGGTGATTGGATTGGTTGAATTGCAGGTTAGAAATGCTTCCTTTGTCACTCTAGCTACATCTTCTTGTCCAGTTGTGAAATTGAACACTGAAAATGTTGCACAAAGATTATTATGCAATGTCTTATGATCTTCCCATATAGGATTTTTGCTTATAGTTACTTGTAAATCACTATTAGAAAGTTCATTTGATAATCAAGACAAGATTGTGAAAGTAAAAATTAAGAAACAAAGATCAGAAATGATCTAATTTGATTGTCAGTACCGTCTGTCTCGTTTCGGATGGTTTGAACAGTTATGGATATGCTAAAGATTCAGAAACTACCAAAATTGTCAAAACAAATAAGAAACCAAGATCAGAGATGATCTAATTTGACATCCACCTCATTTGGACCACTTTAATTTTACCAATTAAAAACCCACTTGCTTTGAACTGTTCTGGATACACTAAGAATTCAGGAACTGCCGTAACTTTTGACATTGGAAATTCTAAAGGATCCAAAATCTCAAAACAAATGGATTCAAACTGCATAAGAAGATTGATAGGCAAATATTTGCTTACATAAGATATCACCAACTAAGAAGGTGTTGGAAACAGACCAAGTGGCATAGACAATGGGGCCTCCAAGGGGAACCACCCAGCCCAAGCTGTCTCCGACCACATGGGTGGTCCCTGCGGTTGTGGTCTGTACTAAGGCACAGGATGCCACTATGGCTACTACCAGCAGGGCCAGTGTTCTAGCCATTGTTGTGCTTTAGAACTTCTTCCGATCTGCAAATGGTGAAAGATTTTCAAGTCAGAATGAAGGTTATGGCCTGTCATTACAGATATTTTTATATACAAATGGGTTGGAAAAGTTGGAGGGTAATACTTGATTTTTATGATTATTTAATTCGGGGCGGGGAGATCCAGATTACTTCCATTTCCATCTCTTGCTCTTTTGGTCAGTTTGAACTTATGGTTGGAATTCAAAGCCTAACACTGAGCTGCATATATGGTTTTTTTCAATAACTAGAGCATTGGGGCGCTTTTTGTATTATGTTCATTGCTTAACACAGAAATTCCTGGGAAGATTTAGTCCACGCCACGCTAATACTGATAACTTTAAATCCAGCACCTTGGAAGATATTTCTAAACATTCCAAATCTTTACCTTGAAGGTGGCATATCTAGTTTAAAAAGTTTCTGTACAAAAAAAGTCCCATGATCTCGCCTATCTTAAATGTTGATTCGGTTATAAGTGTAAATAGTTGTATTTCATTGAAGGATTCATGGTAATAAGTTTAAAGACTAGACTTGTAATTTGTCATTGTTTTAATAACTAGAGCATCGAAGCGACTTTTGTATTATGTTCATTGCCTAGCAGAGTAATTCTCAGGGAGACTTTTCCACACTAATTCAACTTTTAGTCCAACATCTTGGAGGGTATTCCTATACACATCCCAAATCCTTACCTCGAAGGTGGCATATATAGTTTAAAAAGATTTTCTCTTATAAAAGTCCCATGATCTGCCCTATCTATGGTTTAAATCTTTCCTTTTAAATGTTGATTCGTTTGGTAAAGTAAATAGTTATATTTTGTCGAAGGATTCGCTGTAATAAACATTTGCTCTAATTCATACTGATTGATGGTTTATGAACATCACTCAAATATCGTTATATGGTTTATATTTCAGTTAGAAGAATACATAACAGGGGACTTTACTCTAATATATAAACCGAATGAAATGGCTCAAATTTAATTATGGTTTATATTTCAGTTAGAATAATAGTAAGTATTCATTTTGATTTCCTATTGTCTTAAATAACAGGGGACTTTCTAAGGAAGGTGCATTTGTCAAAATATAATGGAAACAAGAGCTATAGTCTGGACAAAGGGAGGAGACTTATTCACAGCGATGTATGATGCGCATGGCATTTGTATGTCAACGGAGCACATTACTTAAACTTACACATGATTCTTAAATAATGCATTCTTTGACCATTTCTTTGCCTCATCTGATAAGTTAACAGAATTTTTGGACCTTGCTTTGGCCATCATTTTGGTATTTTCTATGATTGTGTTGTGATTTACCAGTCTTTGTCAATTGTTTCAATTGCTTGTTGGTTGATAGAAGAAGCTTCCATTTCATTGTCATTGTGTTCTCATGTTGTATATTCACCACTTTTCTTTAGATCCAATCATCCCCCTTTAGAATTGTAATTGGTGTCATATCTACGACTTTTGATTACAATATTTTCAATGTCAAATGTTAATTATTATTATTATTATTATTATTATTATCATTCTTAGGTCAAAATACCATTTTGTCCCTTTTTTTTATTTGTTTTGTACAAATGTTCAAATTTAATCCCTGTATTTTCAATAAATCTTAAATCTATGAGTATTTTCATGATAAATTCCAATATATTCACGTGTACTTCAAAATGTCCAATTTTTCCACAATTTTATCAATATTCCCCTGTCTCATTGAATATAAAATTTATTACGTTCAGTTGTCTCCAACCTTAAATTTTACCAACAACAAATGATTCTTTATTATTCTTTTACATAATAACTTCTCATCTTTTTGCTGCCTTGTCCTTTTGAAATTTGCAAGACTGTTTTGTATATTGGTATCTAACAAAGTTTCATGAGTCCAGTTGGTTGAACACTAGAAGCATCAGCGAACTCTTAAAATCCTTCATAATTTGATGGTTTTAACATGTTTCACCAATTTTTTTGTTGAGAATAGGAACAAAAGCAACTGGAAAGTGATCTCTTGCCGCTGCTATTTAAAGCATAGTTGAATGTCTAGTAATGTTTATCATCATGTTATGTGATACTATGATTGCGTATTGAGATCGTGACCTAACACCATGATCGCAGTCAAGGTTGGACCATATTCAGTGCAACAATCATACAACATATTTCAACCACCTTAAATTGTAATAAGTTGAATTCTCAGATTGTGACAAAAATAACTATAATGCTCACGCAAGCTCATATGCTTTTCATGTAACTTATAATGTTATTAGGGGAAAGTTCAAATATGGAAGTAAGCAGAAACCATAAAAATATATATGAAAAAGCAATGAGAATTGAATCATTGCAAATGCTTTTCATTCGTGAACAATGAGGAAAGAGAGGTGAACACAATGAACGAAGAGAGGAAAATTCAAATGGTTGAGAAACAACTCATCGAAGGGCGTCTAGTATTTGAATCATGTTTAGTTTGAGGGCAAAAAAAAATAATTTTACATATTGAAAAAGGTTAAAATATATGTTTTCCAAATTTAAGTTACTAAAAATTAATATCATTACTAGGGTAATAGTAGATAATATATAAGGTAAAAAAAAAATGTACCCCACTTTTCAATCTTAAATTTTATTCCTAAACATGTGTTGTAATTTTTAAATAGGCAGATTAAAACAATTAAGCAAAGGTTGTATTTGTTTTTTCTGGTGTAAAAACAAAGGTTCTTTTTCAGATATAAAGAAGAAAAATCCAAAACAACTGAGAAAGGCACAATTCCGGAAATCATAAGCATATATTTGCTTTATTTTGCCACTTTCATTTATAGCTCCATCTCAAACTCAACCTTGTAGAAAATTGGGATACAATTTATAGAAAATGGGGGTGGAAATGGAGTGTTTCATAATGCAAGAGGCAAAAGAATAAACAGCAACTATACCAAAGTATGAGATGAACCAGCAGAAGATGTAAATTGCTTCACAACAGCTACTGCAGGTTTTCCTTCCTAACTTAATAAGTTCTCAGACATTCTAATTCCATTGCTCATCTCAACAATAGTAGTAGTGTTACGGCCGATATCATAAATGAGAAAACATGGTTTGCCCAAAGCCCTCGAGCTCGGAAATTCTGTTCACATAAGCAAGCAGAATGTTTATGGATATCATTAGAGATTGCATTAGTACAAACTAAGAAAGCAGGATTAGAACACAATAGCTTTTGACGTTGCTAAGTAACGATATTAACTTGATTCTCAGATAACACTTGTGTAATTGGAGATAAACATTGTATTAGAAAAAGCTTTTTGCTATTGAACTTTTGTTCTTCAAACTAGGTAATTGACTTGATAACGATCTTTGAAACAAGTCAAAAGCTAAGAAGCACAAACACTTTAGTTCAAACATTTGGATACTCTAACACACTTGTTGGACACATATTGGATATCTATTAGTGCAACAAATGTGTTAGACATGCAGAGAACACTTTGCATAGAATATTGGTTGAGTAAACTAAAAAGACAATGATATCACAATAATAATAAACTGAGTGTGAAGTGGATCAAACTAAGTTTTGTAAGCATATAAATACATCAACCTATTTACTTCGAATTTTCTTTTGGTATAAATATGATATATGTTTTTAAAAACATATATTTTAATGAGTGTGTCCTTGTCATGTCATGTCCTAGATTTTTAAAATATGACGTGTTGTCATGTCCTTGTCGTTCACATCTTTGTCTTGTATCTGTATCTATGCTTCTTATAAGGTTCAAAGGAAGTCCAGTATAGTAAAGCTTCCATTGGAATTCAGTACAATAAGCTTTGCTCTTGCAAAGTTTTATGCCCAAGAACACTGGCTTTTGTTTCGTCGTTAATCATGTTGGGTCAAATAATTTGGACAAGAGAAGGGAATAACATAGTTTCAACAGATATAACATTTTTCATATGCTGTGATAAATTACATACCTTAAGAGATAAATAAGATGAATCTGAAGAAGGAGCTTTAAGTCCATGAAATCCAATGTCATATGATATACTCCCATCAGCTTGGAAAAGTCCAAAATTTCTCTCAGAAGTCGGCCCTGGTTTCAAATTTTCGTTAAACGTTGCAAAAATATATGCCTTCAATACATTCTTTGGCCTGAAGGGAGTTCCTTTCTTCTTAGCAAGCCTCTTCCTGAGGTTGTAATTAAATATCCTAGCATTATTTGCAGTCGCTGCAGCTTCATTTTCATCCCCATGAGAAGCCCAACCGGTCTCTGTAACTATGACTTCCATTTTCTGATATCCAGCATCTGCCAATGCTGCATACGCAGCGTCGATCTGAGCATCGAGCATGTTGTCATAATGTAGACCAGTTTTGGGATCAAAAATACCTTTAGTTGATTCAAAAAGTGCATAATTGATATCAATATTTTCAGGGTCACTCATATAGGCTAGAAAGGGGTAAGCATTTAAACAGAAAGGTGAACCAATCTCTGAGAGAAACTGCAACAAAGGCTTCATATACTGAACAACATTTTCTCTAAATATACACGAAGAAGGCGGAAACGAGTTTGAAAAAACGGCCTGAGAATGTGCGGTTGTGATCTGAACGACACCGTCTAAGTTAAGTTTCTTTACTGCCTTATAGATATTCTTTGCAGCACCCAAGAGTGCTCCCCACAACTCAAGGTCACTTCCTCCTAGAACTTCATTACCTATGGCAATTCCACAAATGTGCGTATCAGGAAGGAATGCTTGGACATTTTCTTTGACCCAGTTCATCGCGTGTTCCTCGCTCGCACTCATTTCTCTCAAGAAGCCATTTGGAAGACCAATTACCAATTCAAGCCCTGTCCCACTAAACGCTTTCAAAACCTTATGATCAGCATCATAAATCCTAACATTCTTAATTTTTGCTGCTTTGAGAAGCAAAACAACTTCATCAGGTGAAGGAATGTTATCAGCAATTCTTCCATAATTTATTCCATAAGTTCCAGTAAATGCTTGTACTGTCATTGTCAAGGAGGCTGGAGAAAGATAAGGAGATGTTTTACTACAAACTTCCCTCAAACGGATGACTTAACAAGAAACATCAGACTTTTAAACATACATCTACTCTCAGTACTAAAACAAAATCTTCAAGAATGATTGAGAGAAGCACATAACAGAACTTAAAGAAACATTCAAATCCAACCCAGAAAACAACTCTTTCCATATACCAAGCAGTCAAAATAGTAGCCCATCAAATAAAATAAATAACAATTGATGCAGGCACAAAGTGAAGAACAATCTGAAAACTTGCAAGCTAGAAACAAGATAAAGAATTCTGATTGTCACTGTCTAATATAATATAAATTGACCTTGCTGACTAAATCAACAAAGAGAAATGGAGGAAGATCCATAAAAAATTCTGAATATAAGTCGAACGAAAGCAATCTTTACAGAAAATAGAACACACAAATCAAAAAGAATATTACAGAAACGATCTACAATAGAAGAAGTTAAAAAGAACCCAAAACTCAAAACCCAAAACCCAAAACTCAAAACCATCTGATTACTAAACATTAAGAAACAGAAAACAAAAAGAGAAGAAAAAAAAGTACAATACCAATGGCAGAGAAGACGACCCAGAAACCAGGAAGCGATTGAAAACAGAACCAGAAGCATTTCCTGGCCATTGATAGAAGAAATCGCCAAGGGAAATCGAACTTCCAAAAGATATGGAAATGGGAAATGATCAGATGGCTTAAAAACCAAGCAGAAACAGTGGATTTCTTTCAAAACGTTCCACAGTTTCTACTAATCACTCCACTGAAACAGATGAGGAGGAAGAAGAAGAAGACAACCCAACAAAATTAAAACACATAGACGAATGCCCTTTTCTCTACTTTGTCCAAAACCTTATGGAAACTGTTTGGCAGTGAAGAATTTTCATGAGAGAGAAAGAGAGAGTGAAAGATATGAAAAGGGTTTTAGGAGGGTCGTTTTCTTGATGAGAGCAATAAGGGGTTTTGATTTTGATAATTTGATTGGAGATTTTTGTTGTTTCATACAAATTTTTCCATTCTTCTAAAGTCTTAACGCGTAAGTTTGAAGATTGAATGAAGATTTGTCTCATCTCATTTTCATCTATTCAGCAAAAGAAAAACCAAAGATTGGTTGAAGTATGAGTAAATATCACACATTTGATTATAGAGTGAAAATTACACTTTTTTGGAGGTTTTGGAGAAGTTTGTTCTCTCCATTCATTATACTCATTGTTGGTATGATTCAATTATTTTTTCCTATTTATCTCTGACATTCCTCTTTGTTTGATGGTGGATATAGGAATTGTTGAGATTTATATGAGCAAAAATAAAAATAAAAAGTATGATTGATGAAACTAGTTGGTGGGTCAAATTATCCCCCAGAAAAGAACTGAAAAAAGAGACCAATATTAAATTATAAGTTTGATTTTTAAAATTTAAAAAATGTAGGGTAAGTTTCTAAACTTTCAATTATATAATAATTAATCAAATTAGAATTTTTTTTATTTTATAGAAAAATGTTATATTTATGAACGTATTAGACATGAAATTAAAAATTTAGCACTTTTCTATTTGGTTTGTTAATTTTTGAAACTGAATATTTTCTTGTTTTTTATTTTCCATGGCTTTTTTTTTAACCTTTGAAGTTTTAGTCAAATTAAAAAATATATATATTAAAAGAAATATTATTTTAGTTTTCAAAATATGTTTGGAATTTAAAAACTCATAAAAAGTAGATAACAAAATAAAGAAACCAATATGTGAAAGTAATATTTATCAGCTTTATTTCAAAAACTAAAAAAAATGGTCATCAAAAAAGAACGGTAAGTTTTATCTAGACAAGAAAAAATTCAATATATTTTATAGATTTGTTAATTCAAAAAAAATAATGTCAAGAATGTTAGATGGCCTATGGATGGAAAATCAAAAGTTCTAATTACCTATTAAGTATTTTTAAATTTAAAAGCTTTTTTTTTTTAAAAAAAAACTAAAATACAGGAGTGGTTAAATAAAATACAAAATTAAAAATTGAAAATTTATTACACATTTTTTTTTGCAAAGGTAAGTGTGGGGTGGGGAAATCGAACTTTTGACCTCGAAGTCGATAGTACAAGCACTGAGCTACGCTCATGTTGACATTTATTACACTTTTTAAAAAGATATCACACGTAAACTGTATATACTACATTTAATTCACGTTCTAATTATTAAGAAGCCTTTTTTTTCTTTCATAAAAATAGAACTCTCAAACTACATAGTAAATTGGTAATATATGACTATTTTTCTTTGTTGTTGCTTGGAATGTGTGGTTGGTTTTCATTTGTCCCTTGTGCCCCTACTTTAATTCATTAGCTCTTGTTTGTTTCTTTTATTTCTTGTGAAAAATCTAAATTTAGAATAAATTATTTCAATGTAGTTGAAAGTCAAAGTTGTTTGGTTTAAGGTTAGGTGAATTGATTTTGGGTCGAGGGCTATAAATAATGATCAAATTCATAATCTAACAAAATGAAAGAATTCTCAATTTGAAAGTTACAAACCCACTCAAACAAATGAAAGAATTCTCACACATGTTCAAGATCTTATGGTAACCTTTTATGTCAAAATGGTAATTTAATATATATTTACGAGTAATTTTAAAACGGTTAAAATCACTCTCAAACACATATTTAATCACTCAAAATTCATGACTTGGAGGTAGAAGGGTCAATGTTCAATCCTCCATCCTCCTAATTATATTGAAACAAAAAACATCCAAAATCCCCTTCCATGTTTAATTTTACATTTTTAAAAGAAAAATTTAAACACAATTTTCATATTTCAAAATAATTGAAATTGATTTTGAATGATTAAAATCATTTTCGAAGTAATTTTGTAAACAATATAAAAGAGATTTATCCAAACATGTCATTAAAAATTAATTGTCATTGACCTTTGAGATGATAATATGTATACTCTCTCTTGAGTTAGGCTCACATTTACTTTTGTTCCCTTTTGTTTATAATTTAGCTAAATTTCTAAACACTACATTTCAACTCATATCTTTTGGTTCTTGCCATAAGTTTTTCATTACTATAGTTGGGGTGATAATCGATTCGGTTTTGTCGGTTTTGGAGACAACCAAACTAAATCAATGGTTTTATAAAGAATGGATCCAAACCAATGTTTAATAAAGAAAAAAAAAATCAGTGAATTGATTTTTATTTGGTTCGATTCATTGTCGATTTGATCGTCGGTTTATGACTTTTTTCCTGCTAATTTTAAATTAAAATTGGATTTATTTTTTTTATATAGATTGAAAAATGATATTTTTATTTTTTGGCACTTTTTTTTTTTAATAAAAGACATATAAATACCATAATAATTGGTCTTTTTTTCTAAATAACAAATATTTCTACACCATAATAATTAGAATTCTAAAAGATACCTACTGTTAGAGTATATCCTCAGTTCGGTTCGATTCTGTTGGTTTTTCAAATAAAAGAAATCAATCCAAATCAATTGTACAATTTTATACTAAAAAACCAAATCGGATTGGTTTGGTTTTTCAATTTTTTGGTTTGTTTTATTGCAATCCAAACTGTAGCTAACATAAAGCTTACTTAATCAAGTACTCATATGATCATGAGCCAATAATTTGCTAATACAAGTGTGTGAATCCTTGGCAAGTTTGAAAAGGCTATATATGCTTTAAAAAGAAAAGGAAATGGGATGATTGACCAATTGGAATGTATTTTTCTAATAAAAGACAATTTTATGAACCTTTCTTTGTCAATATTAGTTTATAGGTACCCCATGAACAATTTTATATCTCCTAAAAAGCATTTCTCTTCTGAATATAATTTAAACTTTAATTCCATTAAAGATAATAATAAGTGAGAGTTCATCATGATTCAAAAAAAAGCATATTACACTCAACTAAAGCTATAAGATGATATGAAAGCAAATTAGATTTTGCTAAATTCCAATTACTTCCAAGCTGTACTAACACTAACATAAAAACAAGACAATTGCTATATATTTGATTAATAATAATAAGTATGTAAAATTTGTAAAGTTTCTCAAACAATATCATGACCAAAGAAATGTATCATTTAATTAGTTAGAATGATCTAAAGTGTGGAATGCATGCAACTTTATTATATAATTTAAATCAGTGTAAATAATATTACTTTACTGTATAAAAACCCCTTGCGTGATTAATTAGGAACTTCTTTTAGTTAAAGTTAACTTCATAAACATTTTTTTAAAAAAAAATTCGAAAAATGGGACAGTGACAAATATGACAATCAAGTCCAAAATATTAGCAAATATAATACAATGTAAAAAAAATTACAAATATAGCAAAATTTAGACTTGGCTCCCAAAGTCTTTTAATGATAGATTATATTGCTATAGGAGTCTCACTAATAGATTTTACTATACTTACAATTATTTACAAGTATTATTATACACTTAATTATTAGCATTAAAAGTGCTACGTATTGCAATAACATTAAAAAGATAGATTCTAATTATTCTATAGGATTAAATTCAAAATCTCATCACATAGGTCTCATTTGGTAGACATGTGGTTTTTTGTTTTTGGTCTTTTAAAATCAAGTCCGGCTATTTTTTTAAAATCAATTTCTTACTAAGATTTTCATCTTTCTAAAGTAAGAGAGTTGAATTTTTAACCAAACTTCAAAAACAAGAATAGAGATGTAAGAAAAAGATTGTGAATGATTCAACTTTGATACAAGTATGAGAGTTTATGGAAGTTATTTCGATAACAAGACAATAGCATAAGTGGAAAATGAGTTGGATTTTGTGAAGAGCGAAAGAGAGAAACGTAAAAGAAAATCTTGTTTGTTTTTTTTTTAGTACAATTCGGGTTAAGAGATTAAACCACAAACCACATAGTCAATAAAACACTTATATATAAGTTGAGTTATGCTCGCTTTGACTTGTTTTTTAATATGTAGGAACGAAGAAATTCAAACCTCATTAACCTCTTGGTCAAAAGTACATGTCTTACGCGAGTTATGTAGGATCTTTATTATCCAAGTAACTGAACATATGACCTTGTTTGATAACTATTTGATTTTTTGTTTTAATTTTTAAAAATTAAGCGGATAATCACCCTCTCCACCTTTAAATTTCTAGTTTTGTTATCTAGTTTATACTATTATTTTAAAAACTAAGCCAAATTTTGAAAATTAAAAAAAGTAGTTATTAAGAACATATAGTTAGTATGTGAACAAAACTCAAACATTTATAATCTACCAACCATATTATAAAAGAAGGGGTCTAAAAGGGCATTAGAAAGTGTAAAAATTGCATCATATGTGACTGTAAAGAGTTGAAATGAGAGGTGTGGCTTTGTATCAGTTAGATCAGTTGCATCAAAAAGTGTTATTAAAAGCATAAGCACCAAACCAAAAGAAAGAACCTTTTTCAGCTGCCAACGACAATGATGCACGTATTCAAAGGGAATCTCTCTCTCTCTTTTTCCTTAAAACACTTTTTTTTCTATTTGGGTTTTCAAAATTTTCTATAAAACTAAAGTCATGCTGACTCTGAATCACTCTCAACCCATATTTTTGGTCACTAAAGCAATCCTTTTTTCTTCTTTTTATGGACTAAGTTTATCATATTGGTTAGGGACACAAGACCCAGATGATATATTATTCATCATCTAGTTACAGGTCAGATGTGTTTATTCTAATGCATTTAACTCTTTATTAGGCTAGTTCATTTTCACGAACATTACAACTATGTGTTATTGAACACGTCAAAATAGCTAAGCAAGGACATAACTCTGTTACCACTTGTTAGAGATGTTGGAACCACCAACATGGATATTCTACAACAATTTTGAGTTTACATGACATATAGAGGAATGTTAAATCATGGTAGGAGAGAGAAAAGTGTCATAAAAGTCACAAGTGCGCATTTCCAAGGGGAAAATGGGAGATTTTCGAATTTTCAAAAACTTATGATGGTTTTTCACCATTACCAACTTATGATTGTGATTAATCATCATTAAATAGAAACCATTTAATTCATATGCAGTTTTAAGAAAGAGAGAGGTGCATTTTTGGGGGGAAACCAGCGATATTTTTTGAACTTGCAAAAATTTATGACAATTTTAAAGAGTCACGGATGGCTTATGACTTTATTTTCATAATCACCCAAGAGACCTCATTCAAAATGGTGTATTATCCTTGACTTATGTATTCATGTTGTTCTTCCTTTTTTCTATTTCATATGGAACTTTGAGTGCCCACTTTTGATAATTTTTGTAGAAGGTATGTTAAATTTTGATAAAGAAAGAATTTGGTTGGTGACTAGTCAATAATCTTTCAAGCAAGTGGGTTTTCTTTGGTGCCACCAAATAAGGAAAGACTATACAAGCATATACTTTCACACATGTTTTTAAAAGTCCCAATCTTGTCTACGTTACAAGAGAGCTCTGATTGAGCAAATGTGAGGTTGCATTGTAGAATCTAAAAGGTATTGTCTTTCACTTTCAAGAATTTCTATATGGGATTACAAAATTTATGGTTCCAAAGATGCATATTCATAGAAGGGAACAAAAAATAAAGTCTAAGACATGGTAGGCTACAAAAGTTTTCCAAGTAGATTGAAACAAACTTGTGTCATGTATGTGTTTAATTGAAGTGGGTTATTTTAGTTATTCCCAAGGTATTGATATAATTAATTAAATTTATAGTAGCCCTTTAATTTCTTTAGGTTAAGGGGTGATTTAACATATATCAAAGGAGAAATTCGTTGGTATTTGATAGTATGTCATTCCCACTCCTTGGATCCAGTTGGTTGGGCATTTTCTATAGTGGATTCTTTTGATAATTGGTCTAGATTATTGTCTATGGGTCTAGATGTGATGGAGGACCCTTCCTCTAGAGATTTTTAAGGTGAATTCTGATGTAGCTATTGGAAGCGAGGAAGTAGGCCCTAGAGTTGTTGTTTATGATTCTAATAGTGAGACCCTAATGATGATGGAATAGTTCCAACCCTTCATTAGTTCAGCCGAGCTTGTTGAAGCTATTGGTCTCTATAAAGGTTTTTCTATAAGGCTTTGAAAGCTAGTATATATCCTCAAGGGCTGAAACTAATTCTTTAATTTTGTGGTGTCTTCTAACGAACTCATCTCAATATTCTAATGAGATTCAGTATTTTGTGGATTCTCTACGTGCTTTACATGGTTGCAGAGCTATTGAAGTCTTCTATTTCACTAAATACACATGTAATTATATGGCTCACGAGCTTGCGTCTCACGCCCCAAGATCTCGAACATTGTCAATTTGGCTAGAAAACCATCCCATGGGTGGACTCTTTTTTATTGTTAACTGTTGTTTTCCTTAAGTTCTATTTTATTATTATGTCTGAAATCTTGTAATATTGCTTAAGCATAAGCTACATTAATAAAGAACCAATATTAGAAAATGAAAGAAAACCAACCCTTGTATTGTTGCTTAAGCTTGTGATGTATAGAGGTTCTGCATAGAGATGTTCATTTATCTTATAAGGCCTCAACCTGAAAGAAGCGGAAAATCTCCAATTAAACGGATAATGATGAAGGAGCGGGGATAATTTTGTTATCCTTAACAAACAAACAAAAGCCACATGAGCAAACTCATTCAACATAGTGGCTAGACACATCTTTGTTCAAATTTATGTCCTAAAGCCTTGTAATTTATTAAATATGCAATATTAAATTCCATTAACAAAAAAAAAATAAAAAAAATAAAAGGTTATTGCATGAAGTCTTGAACATGCATGTAGTTGACATACGAGTGGATCATGTTCAAAAAATAACCTAAAGGTCTGGATGTCTTCTTCTGGTGACACTATGGATATGACCTATTTTATAATGGTCAAATGATTTGATCCAGACCATTTATGTAGAGACATGTGAGTAGGGGTATCCTATACAAAGAGTTTGTATAAGAATGGACAACAAGATATTTAATCTCTCTTTGTAAATTCGTTAATTGATGAGATTAATATTTCACAAGATGTTCATGTACAACTTGATCTCTTAATCCTGAGTGATTTATGAACTCATATTAGTGAAATCAGTCCTTCGAATTGCATGAGTATGAGTAGCCCAAGTTGTCGACTCAATAAGTCTACTATTTTAGGGGCTTAACTAAATAGGGAGCTGAAAACATAACTTCACAATATGGTATTCACACGTTCCTGCATAGGATAAGTAGATGAGTAGTTCATCTAAGTGTTGATTTTGAGTCTTGAATAAGGGACCCCACCCTCTCATTGTTCGGAGAGGGACTTAGTTCATGGTTTGTTCATTAGAGAAATCAGTGGTACTTAAGAAAAAAAGGTAATTACAGGAGTAAAACGAACATTTAATCCAGCTGTAATTTTGAATAACTCGTGAAAGATTGACTTGCTTATATTGATTATATCCATAGACACAACTTGTTCTACATTGCAAAAAAGTTCAACTAGGGGTCTATAGTAGTTTTCCCTATAGTTAATGAATGAAAGTTAATTTAATTAATCTTGAATCAGTGGAGTTTATAATCTATAGGTCCATAAGGTTCCCTTACTAGCTCACCACGGGCTAACAAGAATCAACTATGTTGAAAGAGAAATTTGAAATGTTTATATTTATGAGGGAAAATGTTAATTGTATTGGGTACAATTAATTATATGATTTATTATAAAGTTTATTTGAATGATATTCAAATTATAACTTTATAACATGGATAATTAATTTATTTTGAAGAAATATTTTCATAGATAGAAAAATGTCAAATTATTTACAGAAATGACAAAAAAAAAAAAAAAAACACTGATAGACAGTGATAGACTTATATCAGTGTCTATCAATGATAGGTTTGTATTAGTTTAGATTTCTATCAATTTCTATTACTGATAGACATTGATAGACTTTTATCAGCCTCTATCAGTTTCGCGACAAGACAACGACGATGAGGATTCGGCTGTACGAATTTAAGAGTTAGAGGAAGAGAGAGTGAATGGGGTAGAGAGAGAAAAAGTGACTCACCGACAACTACGTACAACCAAATCTGCAATATAGACCCAAACGACAGTGGATCGACGGTTGGACATGAATGTGGTGGCTACTGGACGTTAGAGTGTGTGAGTTAGAGAGAGAGACCGAGATCGGATCGAAGGAGAAGAAGAAGAAAGTGTGTGGGTTAAAGAGAGAGACCGAGATCACTGAAGAAGAAGACGACGGAGAAGTGGAAAAATGATTAAATTTTACTATTTTTGTAAAATAATTTTTCTTATTTTTCTATTTTTAAACCCCCAATTCCTCAAATAGTTGTCTATGTATATGTGAAACCAAAACCCTTTGGAGGAAAATGTATGGACAAGCTGACGGAATCCACCAACCTTATCCACCAAAATTCCAAGCACCCAATGCCTCTGATCTTGCCCCAAAGAAAAAAAAACAAGAAAATTAGGCAAAAGAGGAGAAAAAAGGGGGAAAAAAAGGAAAAGAAAAACAAGAAAAATAGAAAAAACAGAGATGGCAACATCCTTCCTATCAACAGCAAACACATTCCATTCTTCCACACCTTCTTCTTCTTCTTCTTCTTCTTCTTCTTCTTCCTCTTCTTCACCTCCATTGTTGAGATCAAGATTTGGTTGCCTTCATTGCCATAATAACACTAAACGACTGGTTATCTGCAAGGGAATTAATGACCCACCATCTCAAATTCCAGCTTTAACTAAGAGAAGCCTTTCAATCTGCTTCATTTCCAGTTTCATTTTCCCTCTGGTGGGTCAAGGATTTTCCGATGCAAATGCTGCGATTCTTGAAGCTGATGATGATGAAGAGCTTCTGGAGAAGGTGAAGAAGGATAGAAAGAAGAGGCTCGAAAGACAAGGGGTTATCAGCTCTGCCAATAAAGAAAAAGGTTTTTTATGCATTCTAACTTTTTGTGTTTTGTTCTCTGTGAAAGTTCCAACTTGAAAATTTGATCGTAATACTGGATATGTTTTGGTTTCCCCAATTGGGTTATTTGTTTGAATTAACAAGTGTGCTCATTTTTGTTCCTTACAATAATTGCATCTTTTTTCTTGCAACTGTAAGAATGAAAATGTGAGAGCACATAACACCAATCTTTCTCTGTGCTGGTGATTGTTAGGGTTGTTATATGGTAGAGGAAGATTTTGAGATAAAGTTGTTAGGAACATTCAATAGAGAACAAGAGAACAGGACAATGCAGAACCAATTACTTAGGTCACTTCTGTGAGTTTTTGAAAATTATGAACACTACTTCCTCTTATAAGTTTATGTGTTGTTCTCCACTTTCCACTTGTGCCTTTTTATGAAATGCCGAAATGCTTACTAAAAATTATGAGAAAACAAACATACTGTTTAAAAAACACAAAACCAAAACAAAATGACCGGAACGTTATTGCTTTACCACTCTAATTGCAGGAAAAATCTAATTCAACAATACATAAATGGACATAGAAAAGTAGAAATGTGGGGATATAAGAAGAATTGTGGAGACAAACAAGAAGAATAATTAATTTTTTAAATAAACAAAATCCACCAAATATATCCATACACATATACCAAAATTCACCATATATATACATCCACCATACATATACATACCTAAACCCTATTGACTGTGGCCATCCATGGAGATCGTAGTTCCTCTTTCTTTTGATAAATGGAAAGATACATCAAATTATAAAGAGGACTGAAAGTAATTTATTAATACCTATGAATATCAATACTCTTAGCATAACTTTAAGAGGTATTTGATAATTGGTTGTGTTTGGATAGCCTAGAGTTCTAAAGCCAAGCATATGATTTAAATGTGTGCTTCCTTATCTCCTGGCTATAGGTTTGCTAATCCCATGTGATACTTAAATCTAAGTTTTTCAAACTCACTCTTCAAGCTATGTATTTACTTTTGCAAACCACAAACCCACAAGTCAGACACACCCATATCAAACTCAGGTTTCGACCACTCAAATCCTTCTTACAGTCTATGCAAAATCAAGCTTTTCAACCTCATTTGAAGCAAAACTACACTTGAAACGGTCAGTCAAACAATCCTGTATGAAGTTTAGTATGGTCTTGGTTTCTGATATCATGGGGCTTAATTCTTCATGTGAGTGGATCACAAGTGTTCTTGCAGTCAATCATAGAGTTTATTATAAGCTATCAAAGGTAAGCTATGAGAGAAGGCATCTACAACAAGCTGAAACCTTGCCATAATCATTTGGTCTTTTGCAGGATACCTCCAGGAAGTTGTGTACAAGCTGAGCAAAGTAGGTCAAGCCATTGATAACAATGACTTCTCAACTGCAAGTTCGGTTCTTGGGGGTAGTAGTGATGCAGATTGGGTCCGGAATGCCAATTTAGCCTTCAACAAGGTTAGCAAAATATGTATCAGGACTGTTTATAATACTTTCTAGAAGTTAACTTCCATCTTTGGCTAGAAAATGTACGTTTTATCCTTGACTTACGCACCTAGATATATATATATATATATATATTATAAGAAACATTTCATTGATTAATTTTTCAGTTTGATAAATTTTGTGAATATGATGTCTATTGTCAAAATTTCATTGTAACGAATGTCGTGGTTTCTTCTTTTCTTCTTTTTTCTTTTTAGGCACATCAATCAAGCTCAATATATCACATCACATACCCTGTTCTTTTCTTTTTCAAATGAAGTAGAACTAAGACCATCTAAAATAAAACAATTTATTAGTCCAACATGATGTTCAAAATTTCAAACTTATAAGACTAGAATGAAAACAAGCATATAATTTAAGGACAAATATATATATTTTAGCCTTAACTAATTGAACCAGTTCATCTTTCTAGCTATCAGCCCTTTTGATGTGATAAGATGAATGGTAAACAGGTGAACTCAACATGTTTGTCAGGTTGGTGAGAAGTTAAATGATTCTTTGAGAAATTTCTTACTCTTGTGTAACTTCTTGAGCAGCTGAGCTCAAGTCCTGAAGAGAAATCTGAGGTGGACGCATTCAACTCCTCTCTAGCTTCATTAATCTCATCAGGTGGGTTATCTTTTAATAAATTATGCAGTAGGCAAGATAAAACAGAATGTAACATTTTGCTCTGGATAAAACTACTAGGGATTGAAACATTCAACCCCCCAGACTAAACAATGCAACATTTTTGTATTGCAGTTACTCAGAATGATGTTGAATCCTCCAAAACTGCCTTTGTAGCATCTGCCAGTGCACTTGAGAAATGGACAGCCATGGTAGGGCTTGTTGGACAGCTGAAGGGGCTTTGAGTTGAAAAAACAACCATCTACATTGATCTCATTTATTCTAAGAATGACCAGCTGTATTTTTATAATCTCTCCAGCTATTTTTCCCTTCCCAAATCTTTGCAGTTAAAAGTCAAGAAGCTGATTTTCTTGTCATCTTCTAACTGAGTTTCTGGTGTCAATGTTTCTGAACTTTGAATGGATAGATTCCATTGGTTATTTTGAATGTTATTATCGATTTATCCAAGAAAACCTATACTTATGTTTATGAACAAAACTAAATATCATTTCAGTTAGCATTCACCAAAACACTGGCAGAACTCTTTATCATTCATATAGATGGTGATTGACAAGAATCAGGAAAGGAGTTCAAGAAATATCCAACAAGTTTTTATTTTTAAATCTTCGTAATAAAATTATCTTTTGATGGCTGCTGACTTGACCAATTAGGTCAACTGGAGTAATGCACTCTAAGGGGGGACATTTGGGATGCTGAAATGATTATTATAGTCAGTGGTTATTATTGTTAGTGGATTATAATAGTTAGTGTTTGTGGTATAGATTATTTTAGTCTGGATTATAATAATTTGTATTTAGGGTGTAAACTATTTTTGTTTGGGTAGGTAATGAGAGATAGAAGAAGAAAACACAAGATACGTTGAAAACCCTAGTACAGGGAGAAAAAATAATGGTAGAAAGACACTTTTTATTATTTTCAACTTACACACATACAAGAGAGAATAGGCTCTAGAAAGCCCTAATACAGAAAAGGAAAAAACTAGGGCAAAGTAAAAATACTAAAATGCCCTTAGGGCTAAATACATAAACAACCCCTTATTTTCAACACTCCCTCTCAAGTTGGGACATAAATGTTGATTAGACTCAACTTACTAACACAAGAACCAAAACTTTGTCAGAGTAATCCTTTGGTGAGAATATCAGCAACTTGTTGACTAGAAGGGATATAAGGAATACAAATACTGCCACTGTCCAATTTTACTTTGATAAAGTGTCTATCCATCTTCACATGTTTTGTTCTATCATGTTGCACAGGATTGTTGGCTATGCTTATAGCTGCCTTGTTATCATAATAGAGCTTCATAGATAGATCGTTGTCTTGATAAAGATCAGACATAACTTTCTTCAACCAGATTTCTTCACAGATTCCTAGACTCATAGCTCTGTATTTTGCTTCAACATCGCTTCTAGCAACAACACCTTACTACTTACTTCTCCAAGTAACAATGTTACCCCACACAAACGTACACTACCCAGAGGTAGATTTTCTATCTATAATAGATCCTGCCGAATCAGAGTCGATGTAAGCCTCATTACATTTTCTGTCAGTTTCCTGAACATCAAACCTTTACCTGGAGTTATTTTCAAGTCTCAGAATCTGATTCACAACTTCCATATGTCTCTCATAGGGTGCCTGCATAAATTGATTAACCACACTGACAGCGTAGGATATATCTGGTCTAATATGAGATAAGTAGATTAGTTTTCCCACTAGACGCTGGTAATTTTCTTTATCAACAAGAACTTTGTCAACAGAATCTCCTAGCTTAGCATTGAATTCTGTGGACAGGTCTACATCCAGTTATACCTATTTCTTTCAACAAATCAAGAGTGTATTTCGATTGAGGGACAAAAAACTCTTCTCTTGATCTCGCCACCTCCATTTCAAGGAAATACCTTAGACTCTCAAGGTCCTTAATCTCAAATTCATCAGCCATTTTATTTTTAAGCCTGATAAGCTCAGCAACATCATCTCCTAATAAAACAATATCATCTATGTACACAATTAAAACAACAATTTTCCTTGATTTTAACCTTTTTGTGAACAAAGTGTGATTAGAGTGCCCCTGAGTAAAACCTTGGGACTTAACAAAGGTAGTAAACCTATCAAACCAATATCTTGGAGATTGTTTCAAACCGTAGAAAGATTTCCTGAGTTTACAAACATGATGGTCAAATTGAGCTTCAAAACCAGGTGGAGGACTCATATAAACTTCTTTTTCTAATTCACCATTCAGAAAATAATTTTTCACATCAAGTTGATGGGGAGGCCAGTCTTTGATAACTGTCATAGAAAGTAGGACTCAAACTGTATTTAGCTTCGCTATAGGAGAGAAAGTTTCTAAGTAGTCTATTCCATAGGTCTATGTAAACCCTTTAGCGACCAATCTGGCCTTGTACCTGTCAAGAGTTCCATCATACTTATATAGTAAACACCCATTTGCACCCAACTGTTTTATGCCCTTTAGGAAGAACCACACAATCCCACGTATTATTTTTTTTCAAGAGCTCTCATTTCTTCCATGACCACAACCTTCCATTCAAGGACTTCCATGGCCATATATATGTTGTTTGGTATCGTTACTTTATCTAGGTTAGTAGTGAATACCCTGAACTTAGAAGACAAATTATTGTAAGATAGAAAGCTATACATGGGATATTTAGTGCATGACCTGGTACCCTTTCTCAAAGCAATGGGTATATCAAGAGAGGCGTCATAACCCCCCATTTTTCCTGACCCTTCATCAGTAAGAAGACGGTGGTCACACTCAGTCCCCTGAGGCAAAGTTTCACCTTCCTTTGTTTCTCCTAATGACTTATCACTGCCTGCAACTCTATCATCCTCTGGAACTATCATATCAACTCTCTCACTTTCAACCACATCATAAATATCATCCTCAACACATACATCAGTATTATCAGGAATAGGAGTACCTTGAGCTGGTGTTGGTTCCGATTCATGGACCAAAGCCGGTGGAGCTACAGGTGGCACTATTTCCTTTATGAGATTCTTCTTGTAGTACGTTATCCATGGGACTTGTTTAATAGGTAGGATAGTATCATTTGTACCCAAGATGAGTTCGGGAAGAAGATCAGTGGGAACTGTAAATGTGGACCGGTTAGTCTCTTCACTAGTATTCTCCCCCTAAAGAGGACTAATAGGAAAGAATGGTTTATGCTCAAGGAACGTTACATCCATAGAAACAAAGTACTTTCGTGAGGAAAGATGGAAGCACTTGTAACCTCGCTGGTAAAGAGGATACCTAACAAAGCCACATTTCTGAGCACGAGGGGTAAATTTAGTGCGATTAGGACCATGACTATGGACAAAGGCAGTGCACGCAAACATCCGAAGAGGAACACCAAGAATAAGATGGGTTGTTGGGTATGACTCTTTAAAGCATTCAAGAGGAGTTTGAAATTAAAGAACACGAGAAGATATCCAATTGATAAGACGGGCTGTAGTCAGAACAACATCTCCCCATAAGTAAGAGGGGAGAGAAATAGAAAGCATGAGAGACCGTGTAACCTTAATAAGGTGACGATTTTTTCGTTCAGTCACACCATTCTGTTGAGGTATAAGCATAAGAACTTTGATGGGAAATGCCTTTAGAAGCCAAAAACTCACGAAAGGTGGTGTTAAAGAACTCACAGCCATTATCACTATGAAGGGTGACAATTTTAGTATTAAACTGATATAAAATTGTTGGAATATCAATGGTACCTCTGATTTATCAATGAGAAAAAACATCTATGTAAGACGAGTGTGATCATCAATAAATGTCACAAACCAACATTCCCTGGAGGAAGTAATGATGCTGGAAGGGCCCTAAACATCATTATGGATAAGGGTAAATAGCTGGGAAGGTTTGTAAGGTTGGGATGGAAAGGTGACCCGATGCTGTTTTGCACGAATACACACATCACAAGAAAAAGAGGAGATATCGACATTATGAAATAAATAAGGAAATAAATATTGTGACCAAGAAGAAAATGCCATAACATATAATCTTTTTCAAAAGTTTAAAAACAAGAAGACAACAAACTAGTCCTGCATCTAGTATCCACAGTTTCTTACTATTAATGTTGAGAAGTACCTGATTGGGCAATAACATTGACCCTAACAGCACCAGAGTCATTCTGGTTATTCACCTGAGATTGAGATTGCGAAGCACCATACGTAGAATCACTCACAGGTGCTCGACCAGAGTTTGACTTGTCGTTTGGAGAGCGATGTCTGCTATTCAAAGGTCGACCATGTAACTTCTTGCACTAATCCTTTGTATGCCAAGGTTTCTTGTAATGTTCACAAACAGGAGGTGGTTTTCCATTTTTCTTGTCACCATCAACCCCAAATGGTTTTACACCAAATGCAGCAGAATCAGTGGCAGAAACAATAGGGTTGTTCATAACACTCGATCTATCTTCCTCTAAACTAACCTTAGAGCATACTTCTGAAGGAACTCTTATTCAAGAGTACATACGAGCGGAAGTGGATCTTTCTAATTCATTGTGACAGAATTACCGTATATACATTACTTTTATAATGCTAAAGGGATCAAGAAATGATACTAGATGAAGATTTCTCGAGTCTGAAGCCCAAACGTCTACCTCGAACAGTCACCACTCGAACAGAAGGAAACGGAGAAGACAACACCACTTAGAGCCCTCAATATTGTTGGAGTGAGAATCCAAAGTGTGGGCTTTGTTCAGATTTGGTAAAGGGAAGGAGGAAGAGCGACAGTACACAACGATCAAACAGGTTGGAGATGCGGTTGTCTATCGCATAGACAATATGCTTGATTGTTTAGGTAAAGTGTACGATCGTGTAGTAAAAGTAAGCGATCGTCTAAACGATCGTGTAAGAAAAGGTAAATGATCGTCTATACGATCGTGTAGGAAAAAGGGAGAGCGATTGTCCAAAACGATCACGTAGGAAAAACTAAGCGATCGTCTATACAATCATTTAGTAAATACCGAGAGCTAAACGATCGCTTAGGAAAAAGGTAAACGATCGTTTAGATAATAATGTGCGATGGTGTAATTGGTATGCGATCGCTATCGTATATGTAAGCGATCGTGCAGTCTTATCGTATAGGCACTGATTTTCTAAACGATGTCATTATCTTCTTTACAATATCCGCGCACACCGAGATCAACATACCGTCTGCTATTTATATTTCACTCATCCGTTTTTTTAAACGAAGAGGCGTCTTCCCATTTCCTTTATAACCGTCCAATTAATGTGATCTTATCACATTCATAACTTATAAATTAATATCAAATATTAATTATAATATTTTTTCTTCTACTAGATATAATCTCATACATAAGGTTAATCATATCATATTTAATTAACTCGTTCAATTATATCATATATAGCATCAACTCACTCTTGTCAATTTGAACATTTCAAATTGAAACCCAAAACTGACTCTCAACTTGTGTCCAAGCTACCAAGGGGACCTTATGGACCTATGGCTCGATGCTCTAACAGTATGTGAATAGTTGACTAAACCTTTTAGTCACGATATCCACCATCCATTAACTACCAGACATTCCATGTAAGACCGACAGTTGAACTCTTCTTGCCATAGATATTTTCTATGTCCATTAGGATATAACCAATCATCAGTACGATGACCCTTCACAGATGCTCGTAATTACAACAGCCCAATTTACGTTTTTTCCCCTATAATTACATTTCCTCCTTAAGTACCATTGATCCCTAATGAAACAATACAACATAGTCCTACTATGTGTGAACAACCTCTTGGGCCATGTAGAAGGTGCGTGGCGCCACATCGTTAAGTCCTGAAAATCAGACCCTTAAGGGAGCTATCTATCGACTTACCCCTACCTTGGGGAAAGGAGTGAATTCCATCTTGTGTAGCTGAGTTTCCCAGTCTCAAATCAGACAAATCCCCAAAAATGGTAGGTTTTAAGTCGGCGTTCTGGCCACTTGCATCCATGCAATCAAATGATCGCCTCAATGGTAGGAGTTCCCAACTCATACTCAGGATTGAGGTCAATGTTACCTATGGTCATCCTAGTGAAGTGAAGTCTCAGTTATGAATGGTGTTATATAACGAGACGTTAACACTTCCTGTCAGGTTTATACAACTACTTTTGTAATAGGACGCCCCCGCTCCGTATGTCCCCTACACGAATGATCAGGATCAGATCATCTGTGACAAGTTACAACACTTATGACCATTTCATAAATAGCGGGCCGCATCTGTAGCTTGTTTACCGGATTAAGGTTTCCCTCCTATATCCATATAACTACAAGACCATTTTGGTTATAACCTCAAACAGGATCCACTTGTATGTCACCACATAACATGCTTTTAAGTTACATACAAATAACCAGAGATTTTAAGTTTATTGGTTTGCGGTAAAATGAAAATATCTAAATGTGCAAAGTCAAGTAGTGAAGTAAATATCATTTATATTATAATCAAAGTGTTCGTACAAAATTTTGTTTACAAACTACTGGACACAGAGAACTTTATGGCACAAACTCAATAATTTCCAAAAGAGAAGGTATCTGTCTCTGTCCTAGTATTCGACTGCGCACTTGCATCAAACTTGGAATTCAGACGAGGCAAGAAAGTCACAAATGCGATCAACTTACCTCAATTTTTGAATATTGAACTCCACTTACATGAAAAAATCCTAGACAACTTCATGACATAATCCATCTCCTGTTAGATTAGAGATGGTTTATTAAAATAGGAAGTTGTTTGGGATTTGGTGTGTCCTAATTCTCTCGGAGTCTCGTTGTTTTTTAAAGATACACATTGTTTCCAATGAATAAATAAATGTTATTTAATTTTGGCTTTTACTCGTAATTTAATAAACAAAGCTCCTTGGTTATCTTAATGTGAACTTAAGCATGTTAATAATGAATATACAAGTGATGGAGTCATGACCTTAATAGTGATGAACCTAAAAAAATCGTCTGTATAAGTTATAGGATTAAAGGTTGTGTGATTTACACTAATCCTGTGACTTACACTATCGGATAAAAAACCCGCCTTTGTAAAGAGGTTTTGACAAAAGTGTTGTATATATAACTACAGAAATGGATACTTATGCCTGAACATGATATCATGTGTGAGGATTGTGGAGCGGGCGCGTTGTAACCCTACTACAGAAAGAGTTTGTATAAGGTAACTGAGAACCATGAGATGACATAGATATAAATGTAATATCAATTGCACGTTGGATTACATGAGGACTTGCATCTCACCTTAATATGAACAATAGGTGACACGACCTCAAATCTGAGTGATTTTATAGAATACTCCTGCCTTTTGGATGGCGGATCCAAAACTTATATTGAGTTTAGTGGGGTGAGAGTAGCCTAGATTTGCTACATCAACATGCACTACGCTTTTGGGGACTTGTCTGAATTTGTGAGACTGGTTGAGTCTACCAATTCATCAATATGAAAATTCTACTTCATTTCTCAAATGCAGGGATAAGTAGATGCAGATTGCTCTCTTAAAGGGACTGATTTCCGGAGGCTTGAATTCAATATGTGACCGTACGAACTCTTCTCTTTGGATGGTAAGACTCATTCTTAGGACCATGACTTAGTTATAGATGGGATACAGTACTTTAATGGATGATTTTAGAGTAACTAAGGGAATTAAGTTGATTCGAACCACTGTATTACGAGAGTGATCTTGAGGAAGGCGAATTAGTCTGCACTTGTACTTACGCAGTTTGGTTTAATGTCAATGTAATGTGTGAAGATGGAAACATAAATATAATCCTTGTAGTGAGAGAGTTTAAGCTGTGATCATTTAGTGTGTACGTTGACCTGCAGTTAACGAATGGTGGATCCGTGACTAAAGAAGAGTTTAGTCAGTTATTCACGTACCGTTGGAGCTTTGGATCTACAGGTCCATGAGGTCCCTACTTGGTCATAGTCTTGGATTCAATTTTGATTATATGTGATATAATCGGTATGATGTATGAGATACATCTAGTGGAGGATTGATGTAAATGAGATTTTATCCAATTCTATACAATGATACATGAATAGGAATAGACGACTATTGTTAATTATGTTTATGAGATGAAATATCTTAACTATAATGTTTGATAATCAGTGACCTTTTGTATGATAAGTTAGTTATCATTCTATTGTTCTCATATAATATTGAATTATTTACGTAAATTAATGTATTTTTGCTTTTCAATAACTAAGTGTGTAGAGGTGATTATTTGATCATAGTAACCGGTGAGTTTAACCAAGGAAATTGATTATTGCTTATTTTGAAAAGAGAAGTGTTCACAAAGAGTTTTTAAAAAGAGATTCTGACGTTGTCTATCATTCGGACAAAAAGAACTCACATGGAAGTTACTTTCAAGTAATAACAGATTTAACTAATACGACGGGCTTGACGCTAACGTACGTAGGCAGGCTAACAAGATCGATGAAGCAGTTAGTTTAAATGATCATACAACTTGTTATAATGTTTGGCAATGACTTTGTCTAGACGATCGCTGAGGCCCAAGTAAACGATGTTAGTTAGATATCGGCCGAGCTTAAAATGATAGAGCTGAAACGAATCACATAGCTTTTGCTAAGCGGATCGATGCTTTATGTGATTGAATTGGGCAACTACGACCTAGTATAACGATAGGTCTTCCGACTTCTTCCACTCGCGCAGTCATATAATGCACCGATCGTTGTTTCCGAACATACAACGCATCGTCTTGGCTCATCACCATAGTCCGAACGGCTATCGCCTCTGTGATTTCTCTCACTACCTAAGGATACAGTAGTGTGCCCGTGTTGAATCTGGTGTCAGATCACACTCGGGACAACGATCGAGTTTCCCGGAGGCCGTTATTCGTGGTGCTGTGGAGGCCGCTTGTAGTGGAGCATTCTGAAGACATTCGTTGTTGACGCGGAGATGAGATAGTTGGACTGAGGAGATCGTTGCAGGTATGGTGGTGACAGGATGGTGTGTTGATGTTTGCGTACGTGTAGATTGGTTGCTTTTGTGTTCGCTATTATGTTTGAGTGGTGTCTTCGGAGGTGGGGAGACTTTCTGCCTTGTTAAGTTACAGTTTTTCCGTGCTAATATATTTTGATGTTTATGATTGCTGTGATTTATTTCTTCTTGATTTATAATTGCCATATCGCAGTTTGTGTTCAAAGTTACTGTAATGTCTGTTGGTATGTTGACATGTATGATTGTAATTTGTGAATCGTACAGTCTGCTTCCAGCTATACTCATGGAAGTGATTCTCATCGTTTTTCGATATATCACTATACAATTGAGCGCTAAAGAGCGAATATTCTATTAAATATTCCTAAATATTATCATATTTAAAAAGTATGTTCTAAATTGAAACATAATGAAATCTATTGGTTTTTTTAGCATGTCGCGGTGGGTTTCTGCATTTTTAGTTAATCGTTTTTTTGCATTTGTTGGCTGGATTTGAATGATATGTTTTGGGTTTAAAATTGTTTTTTTTTTTTTTTAAAGCTTTTCGTCATCTATCATAAGTGTTCCAACGATATATCGGCCTCTTGCATTTTGGCAAAATTAACTTTGCTCGATCGAGTCTGGTAATTCGAAAAAGTTCGAGTTCGTCGAGTCGTTCATGATGAATGCTTCGGCACATGGCGATGCAAGTTCATGAATGAAGAAGATGACAAGCATTGATCAGATCGTGTATGCTCAGGTAAATGATTGTATGAAATTTTACTAGCGATCGTTTTAGATATTTTATTAGACGATCGTGTAGTATTTTCTAATCGATTGTTTAGCTAATGCTAAGCGATGGGGTAAATCGTTTACTAATATCGCGTGGCATTGGTTGCACGATTTGAGTAGGCGTTGGAGGTAGGTGATCGTAGTGGAAGCATGCGATGCTCGTCGTTTAGTAAAGGCGTGCACTAGACGATGCGTAGTTAACAAGCTTCTCTTGTTGATCTACCTATCGATCGCACGTATGCGATATGGAGGAAACGCTAGTGTAAAGCAATTCACTTAGGCATGGTGCTTCGCGACATCGTAGTCGCTTAGAGCGATCGCGGAAGGCGGGCGTCGTGCGGATAGCGCGCTAAGCGATCGTGTACTTCAAGCTTCATTGATTAGTAAAGGTACACGATCGTGTTGTAATGGCTAAACGATCGTTTGGATTTTTCTAGACGATCGTATAGTAATACTAAACGACTGTTTAACTCTAGGAGCGCTGGTAAGTGATAGAGCAAAGAATTTGTTTTATCGTGTAGACGATCGCGGGGTGCTTAGTACATGATATATTTTTGAAGAATCGATGCTTTGCCGAGCGGTTCAAGACTCGGTTCGCCTGTTTGAACCGGAGACTCCCTGTCTTTGTAATAGTTAGCTTTCCGTTTTGTTTTTTAAGGCAATTTTACCTGGTTCATCAACTTTTATTGCTTATACATGTGGTGTATGGTACTTCTATGTCAAAGTGTTTGTCATATAGTTAAAAACCCACCTTAGGTTTTGCAAATACTCATGCATCATGTCTTATAAATGTTATAATCTTGCATGAAGAAATTACTTGAAATCATGCGCATGCATCATGAAATATAAGAGTTATATTTTGCATGCATTGAGCATTATCATGCATCATTCTTTTATTACAAATGTTATAGTCTAAGGGTGAATGGAAGCATGTTTTGCTTGTTTCATTGTGGTTTTGTATGAGTGTTATATAAAAGAAGTAGCAACGAATGGACAATGCATTGAGCATGACACCTAGGCCATTTATAAGCGTTATGAATGCCTTGCATGTGTTAGCTTCGCATTGTGGTTGTTTTCGTTTATAAGTGTTATAAAGGAAATTAGACCTCAAATCAATAATTCAGAGTTGCATGCGAAATTAGGTTGAACTCAAGTTTTTTAAAAGGGTTTTAAAATTGAATTGAGATAGACCTAAGTTCAAATGGTTCTAAAGAGTTTAGTAACCTAGATTAATCTTTTAAAATCAGTTTAATAGGATTAAATTGGTTGAATAAAATATTAAATTTGTTGTAAATCTATCTATAAGGGGTCTTTTGTCTAAGGCAGGTTCTGGCTAGGCTGAGGTTCTTAAGTTGACGGAAACATAACACCCCTACCTGGGAACCTACATGGAAAGGTGAATTAGATAAATTTTCAACAAGCATGCGGCGCTTTGGTCAAAGACTCTGTTAAAGAGTTTAATGGATGATGATCAAAATTTGTTCAACTACCCAAGGTAAAAGTTACTCTTGGAAAAACCTAAAAGTCACTTAGTTAAAATCCTTAGCCGTGTTTTTTCTAAGTAAACTAAACCCTAGGTTATAAAATACTCAGTGGGAGGAGGAGGCGTATCAGATATGTCTACGATTCCATTCACGTTTCTCCCTGTATGTTCACACCGTGAGATTCATGCTTGGCCTCGAGATGCCCCAAGATGCATCCCCTTTCGGATGGTGTTTGCATGAGTCAATATCAAGGTGGACGGAGAGAGTATTTATAGTAAGTGTGTGAAGGGTGTGTGCCAACACGTCCTATGGTCTCTGTCATTGGTTCACACCGTGAAATTATTATGTACGCCCTCGTGTCGCCTTCGATGCAGCCCCCTTCGGATGGGTTTTGTGCAGTTGGTCAATATCAAGGTGAACTCCAGAAATGAATAGAGTCGCTTTAGGTTTTGCCCTAATCGGATTTTTTTCCTTCGGATTGGCCTTTTGGGACGGACCTCTAGGGCTTAAAATGGTGGGTCACATTTACGGGAGATTGTGAAGTAAGTTAATGATCTCTTGGCTAAATCATGATGGCTAGTCATTATAGGAACAAGAGTTGTTATGGTATTAATGACTGGTTGAGATCTTCTCAATTCAGAGGAGGGATAACTGACCTCCCTTCGGCGGCTTTTGTCCTAAACCTTTGAAGCGTCGTTGCGAAACTAGATGTCACATGGGGTTCATGTTAGTTTTGCTAAAATCTTATTGGATGTTGTTTTGTTTTACAATGGGTATTTGCTTAAAACCTAACGTAGGTCAATGTGTTTTTCTTTTCAGCAACTCGTTAATATTTCTGTTTAAAGCTTTTAAAAATGACCGATTTATTACAGTGGAAAGAATCGTGTGAAACGAAATTCGTGGCAAACGACCTCCATCCCACTACTCTCCAAAAGGGGAGACAAGACAGTAAATATGATTTATTAGTCTTTGAGACATGTCTGGTAGAGAATGATGATTCTGCCTGAATCCTTGATTCAGGTGCTACCAATCATGTCAGTTCCTCTTACCAAGGATTTAGTTCCTGGAAAACGTTGCCACAGGGAGAGATGACTCTTCGAGTCGGTAATGGTGAGGTTGTTTCAGCTGTTGCTGTAGGCAAGCTGAAGTTAATTGTTGACAAGAAATGTTATCTATTACTGGATAATGTTTTTATAGTTCCTCATATTAAGATAAACTTAATTTCGGTTTCTTGTCTCATTGAACAAGGCTATACCGTCCCCTTTTCTGAGAATAAAGTGTTTATTTTCAAGAATGGAATGGAGATTGGTTCTGGTTCAATGGAAAATAATTTATATGTACTAAGTTCGTTAGTCATAAAAGTCTTGTTTAACACTGAAATGTTCAATACGGCAAGAACAGCTAAAAGATCAAAGGTTTCTCCAAAGGAAAATGCCCATCTTTGACGTAGTGGTGGAGAGTATATGGACCTCCAATTCCAAAACTATATGATAGAACATGGGATTGCGTCCCAACTCTCGTCCCAGGTACACCTCAGCAGAATGGTGTATCAGAAAGGAGAAACAGGACCTTATTGAACATGGTTCGGTTTATGATGAGTTATGCTCATCTTCCAGACACGTTTTGGGGTTATGCAGTGCAGACTGCATGTTATTTCCTAAACAACGTTCCTGCAAAAAGTATTTATGAAACACCTATTGAGTTATGGAGAGGCCGTAAAGGTGGTTTACGCCACTTTAGGATTTGGGGCTGTCTGGCACATGTGCTAGTGACTAACCCAAAGAAGTTGGAACCGCGTTCGAAGGTTTACCTCTTTGTGGGCTACCCCAAGGAAACGAGAGGAGGATACTTCTTTGATCCAAGTGAGACCAAAAGTGTTTGTTTCCAATAATGCTATCTTCTTGGAAGAAGATCACATGAGGGATCATAAGCCACGAAGTAAGCTCGTTTTACGTGAGATCTCTAGTGAGACTGAGACTACTGAGGGTTCAACAAGAGTTGTTGAGGTCGGGACATCTAGTCAACCAGCTCAAGAGTTGAGACTGCCTCGACATAGTGGGAGGGTTATGAACCCACTGGATCGCTACATGGGTCTGACTGAAGCCCAAAACGTCATTACGAATGATGGGGTCGAGGATCCATTGTCTTTTAACAAAGAAATGGAGGATGTTGACAAAGATGAATGGGTTAAGGCCATGAACCAGAAAATGGAGTCTATGTACTTCAACAACGTCTAGGAGCTTGTTGATCCACCTGATGGGGTATTGGGTGTAAGTGGATCTATAAGGGAAAGAGAGGTGTAGATGGAAAGGTGCAAACCTTTAAGGCTAGACTCGTGGCAAAGGGTTATACCCAGGTTGAGAAAGTTTCCTATGACTCAGGAGACTAATGTATAATACAATATAAAAATGTACAATATACAATAAACTAGGGCATACCCCAGTATCAGAAGTAACATCCATTGTTTCCTATTTGCATTCATGAACCTGTTTACGCAAAGTGTACAAACGGGACGCATTCTGCCTCTTAGAGTACAATTTCTATACTGCATCCCAAATATCTCGAGCGGTTGCAACATACAGTAAGGGTTTTCCTATTTGTGGTTCCATTCTATTAACCAACAAAGATCGAAGCAAGGAGTCTTCTCCTTTCCAAATGCACTTCTGAGGATCTCTTGATCTAGGTCTTGGTATCTCACCAGTTAGATACCCAAACTTGTGATGCCCTTCAAGGGCCATCTTGATGGACCGAGACCAAGAGAAATAATTCTAGCCATTCAACTTCTCCCCTATAATTAAACCTGTAGAATTTCCCATAGATTCAGACAGAACACCTATTGTAAGTAAAGTAAGAAATTGAAAGAGTATACATACATGCAGCGGAAGAAATCAGAATCAATAAGCACTCAAATTACACTTAATTTGAGTTTAAAAGCATGCATGAAAACATTTCAAGGAAGAGGGTTTCAAGAACACAATACCTTTGTTGAATCTCTACAATTCATGCTCCCCTCCACAAATTGGATCTCTAATCACCCGTAGACTACCACGATGATCTTCTCTACTATTTTCTAACTTGGATTGAGAGGTGGAATCTTATATTAAGGTCAATTACGTGAAGAGATAAAAGGTTTGAGAGAGAATTCAGAATTTTTGGAATTCGGCTTGCATGAAGTGGAAAAATCTGAATGATTGAAGTATTTATGAATCTCATTCATGCAACCACTTACTTAATCAGCTAATTGACACTTCAATTAGCATTAAATGAGTGGGCTAGGTGTGTTAATGTGGATTAAACCACTAAACAATCCACTCAAATCTCAAAATTGGGATTTTTCCACTCACAATTTCAAAAAACAATCATTAATTAATTTATCTTAATTAAATTAAATTAAGATTTAAAATTCAGTTTTTGAAAATGAATTTCCTTAATTTGAAATTGATTTAAATTTAAATAATTAATAAAAAAATTTAATTAATTAATTAATTAATAATTTAATATCAAATATTAAATTAATGAAACACTTAATTTATACATGAATCCTATTCCTGTTAATTAATGTTTAAATCAATATTTAAATATTTTAATCTTTTCAATTACGTTTAAATTAAACGTTTAATTATATCAAATATAATTATCCAAACCCTAAATTGAATTTGAACACTTCAAATTCAAAACCCTAATTTCGATTTTGAACATCTAAAATTCGCTCAATATCCAATTCGTCAATAATTATTGAATGCTACATCTATATATAAATAAATATAATTATCCAAGGTGTAATTTTACGAGCTAATATCAAATTATTGGATATATTGGATATTACGAATTGGATATTAGCATTCAATATAATAATTATTGGATAAATATAATTATCCAAGGTGTAATTTTACGAGCTAGTAGAGGGACCTTATGGACCTACATATCATGAGCTCCAATGATTTGAGATTAATTGGCTAAACTTTTTAGACCGAATTAATCAATATTCGTTAACTACCGAGATACACCACTATAGCTCAATAGTTGCACTTTCCTCACTTTAGATATATTTCTGTCCACTTTGATCATAATCAGTAAATCGATCATTCATAGGTTGTTCGTATTTATAGTTAGGTCAAAAATATCGTTTTATCCCTGTAAATACATCTTGCTTCTTAAGCTCCCACTAATCCTCTTATTGAACAATTGGTTTATAGTCCAACTAATAAACCATATCCCTTTCGACCATGACCAATTTGTTCAAAACCAGGAGTCAGTACTTAAGGGAACAACCTATCTGCTAATCCTAAATTAGGTAGGAGAGATTTCCATCTTGCAGAACTATGTCTTCAGCTATCTATCCTGTCTTGTCCCCAAAATGGGAGGCTTATTGAGCAATGTTGAACTACTCTCACATATGCAAATCAAAGGATAATCTCGAATAAACAAGAGTTCATAGTTAGCTCAAGATTAAGATCACGTTACCCCAGGTCAACGAATTTGAAATAGTTAGTCTTAAAAGTAAACGGTCGTTATAAAGAAAAGTAACTATTTCGTGGTCCAATCTTATGTAAACATCCTTTGATAGGATGCCTTCACTCACATGTCTCCACATGAATGATTTTGGGATCACATCATTTGTATCTGTATACAAAGTGGGCCACATCCAATAGTGTCGCCAGGATGAGGTACCTAATCTCATTCATATACTTATAGACCATTTTGGCTATAAAGCTTGATCCATTTTTATGTCTCCACATAAAGTTAAAGTATTCATATTGTAGCCATGAATTTGTTTATTTTTATAATAGAATGAAATATCAATAACATTTTATTGAATGAATAACTCAATAATATTTGATAAATAGAATATGTTTCCAATATTTACAAACTACGAGTTTTAGGACGTTACCAACAGAAAGGCGGTTACCGGATTCTCTAAATACATCGATAGAATGGAAGATAAATTTGAATTTACAGGTTTCGATTAGAGGTTTGTGGTAGTCTCAAAAGCTTTCCCAAGGGCAACAATCTGTTGTTGAAGGTTAGCTAATTATTGTTGGACCACCATTGGAGACAGACCCATTGAACCCGAAGCACCATGGCTAGCCGACGCATATTAAGGGAGGCTTGTAGGCGGCTACATGTGACTGACTGTGGTTGACGCAAGGTTCGCAGCACCAGTAAGCTGCAGCACAAAATCAGACGACAACATAGGTGCTGGATGAGGTAGCGGTGATGCGGAACTGGGTGACATCACCGACGATGTAGGCAGTAGTGGCAACCCAGGCAACGGCAGAATCAGTGTCACACCCCCTTCCAAATTACCCTCTTAACCGAAAATGAGATGTGACGATAGTAGTTACCATACTTCTTGTTGGCATTTACTACCTACTAACTTGCTTAACATGTCTTAGAAACCCTAAATTATTCAAACATACATTAATGATGTAACCAACATTCAATAAACTTACATCAACAAGGTTTCATAACAACCATTTATAAACATGACATGTAGACATACAAGATCTTGTGGGCCCCAACTTGCTAAACTAGTCCCCGTATGAACAAAACATGTGTACAAATATTTACAGAACAAACACCTAGTTTTTTCCAAATTGAAGTCTTTGAGTGACAGAACAACAATAGAGTTATCTTCTAGGGAGTTGACCGCTACTTGTAAAAGGAAAAACATTTAAAACAGGGTGAGCTACTAGTCCAGTGAGTGGCTTCATAAAAACATAGTTCTCATGCTTTAATCTAAAAACTAGAATATTGAATACTAAATTCTGAAACTTGCCAAGCAAACATCTACATGAAACTTTTAATCATATCATATTTGAAAACATAGCTAAGTTAATCCTTAGTTGAGAGAGAACTCTTTTGTTCAATCCCTCAACGTCAAACTTTAGTTGGTGTGGAGTGATCTCATCACAACCTATTGGGATTGGTGTCCTAATTCTCTCGGAGCCTCGTAGTTTGTAAACTATACATATTGTTATAAATAAAATAGAGTTATTTTATTTGGTATTTACTCATATCCAATAAACAAAACTCCATGATTATTGTATGTAAACTTAAGCATGTATATGAGATATACAAGTGGATCATGCCTTAAGTGATAACCTAAATAGGTATGTAGTATAAGGATTAAGGAGGGATACTTGATCCTGGTGACACTACAGATACAACCCGCTTTGTAGGGGTTTGCAAGTGTTGTGAACTACTACAGATGGTAGATCCTGACCATTCATGTGGAGACATACAAGGGGGGGTGTCCTATACAAAGAGTTTGTATAAGACTGGACCACAAGATGATTCGTCTCTATATATAACACTGTTGATACTTGAGACTTACATCTTACCTTAACGACCATAGATGACATGACCTCAATCCTGAATGTTTTGGGAACTCCTACCTTTGAGGACGGTTCTTTGGTTAATGGGTGAGAGTGGCTAGATTGCCAACTCGACATGCCTACCTTTTTGGGGATTTATCTGATTTGGGAGCTGGGAACTCAGTTACACAAGATGAAATTCACTCCTTCCTCGAAGCAGGGGTAAGTAGATAGATTACTCCCTTAAGGGCTGATACCAGGTCTTGAACATAGTGATCACAACTTCTCTTTGAAAGAGAGAACTCTAGGACTATGACTTATGTTCATTAGAGGGATCAATGGTACTCGGTACTTAGGGAGTTAGATGTAACTATAGAGGCAAAACTGTTATTGGCCCAATTGTACTTACGAGCGATTTGTGAAGGGTTATCACACTGTTGATTGGTTGATATGGACATAAAATATATCTGTACTAAGGAGAGTTCAGCTATCGGTCTTTAGTAAAGTTTCTGGCAGTTAACGAATGGTGGATCCCATGACTAAAGATTTTAGTCAGTTATTCACATACCGTTGAAGCTTCAAGCTATAGGTCCATAAGGTCCCCTTGGTAACTCAATGGATTCAAGTTGAGAATCAGTTATTGGTGTTGATTTGAAATGTTCAAATTGATAAGAGAAAATTCGATTATATATGATATGATAGGTGTGATGTATAAGATACATTGGAGGATTAATGTAAATGAGATTTACATTAAGTACCATGAAATAGAGAACTATGGTTTATATGTTTCATGAGATGAAATATTAAAACTATAGGTTATAAATATAGTATGGTAAGTTGGTTATCATATATATTTATAATAATATTAATTATTGGATAATTATATCTTTTTCTCTATTAACCAATTGAGTGGGAGGTTATTGGTGGTTTCATGATAACCGTGAGATGAAAGGAAAATTTTTTTTCCTAAATTTAGTAAGATTTGAGATTTTCCATTCTCAGAAAGAGTCACAGTATCGCTGTCAAGTGAATGATAGCTGAAGAGAGACTAAACGATCATGAAATGACACTACACGATAGTTCACTTAGCTGGCTATTAGCTAAACGATCGCGGAGCATTTTCTATACGATTGCGGAGCATTTGCTAAACGATTGGGCATTTGTCTATATGATAGACTTGTCATCTCCCACTTGCTCAATCGTTTACACGATTGTTACTCCTTCGGTCTCTTTCTCTAACCAAGTCCACACAGAGTCCACACTTCTGGATTGTCACACTGAGAATACCAAGGTAGCCATTATGTTGGTGTCTTACTCAACTCGACTAAGTCGAGGTTTTGGAGGTCGTTCATTGAGTTCGCAGTGTTTGTGTGGTGGTCGCTGTGATCGTGCTGTGTTGTGGTCGCTGTGTTCGAGCTTTTGTGTGTTGCAGTCTTGAAAATTGAACAAGCGTTCGTGATCGAGAGAGTTTGAAGATGAGTTTTCAAAGGTATGATGCTTTATCCCTTGATCTTATAGTAAAACATGTTGTAATTTCGTTTTGTGCATGATTGGTTAATTTCTGTTTCTTGACTGTAATTGTGTATGTTCAAATATGAAGGGAATTTGGAACGATCATTTCGCTGCTCATGGAAATCCTCATGTCTGATTTCCTTCACAACCAATGTCGAATCTACCTACGAGCTCATAGTAATAGCTAAGTATCGTCATACCTTAAGTACTACTTCTCAGATACCTTCTCAAGTTCTTCAATATCGAGCTTAACTTAATTAACATTAAACTTATTCATTGAAACATGTATATGTGAAAACATAATATCATGATCATGGCTAAAATAATCATAATCATTCAAAAATTAGTTTATGATGCATGCTTTATGTAACTAAGTACCTCAATGTTTTAATCATGCATTAACAACTTCCTTTTAAAAGAATTAGCATGCGTTAGTCATTCTTCTAAACTTGATTTGCTTGGAAAACTTACTTTAAAATAAGCTAGCATGAGAATAACTTTCAAGTAAAACATGTATTTACTAAAACATTAGAAAACAGTTATAGTCACTCACGGCTTTAGGCAATCCTCTAGGGTTGATAAGCTTCTCCTATTGGTATCAAACTTGTAGACATAACAATTTGCTTTAGCTACTAGCAATGGTCTTCTTGTGAGGTTAACTTCTCTAATTGAGCTTTCATTCAATCTACCATAAAATATTTTCATATCAACGAATACATTGCTATGCATTCAACATTTGGTAATTTTCTTGAAATTTAAGCTTTTGCTATGCGGCCGACACACCTCACCATCGCATACACCCATGTGCCAATCGTATATCCTAGGCACCCCTTCAATTGCATATGAACGCCCACATTGCCCCTAAAGCATCCAAGTCTTCAGATCCCACCCTCTCAGCCCAACGCAGAGCTGAACACATAGTGGTGCTCAACCTTGTCCTTACCCATGCGTCAACCTTGAGCTATCTGCTTGTTCATCTCAAGCAGTTGCCTGCTTGTTCAAAAATTCTTAAATTCAACTTATATTTCGAATAACTTGTTATATAGGCCTTTCCTCAGAAATTTTTCTTCTACAAACTTATTCAAAATTGTCTTAACTTACTTACCTTAAATTTTGAGCTCAGGATTCCTCGTGGTTTGGCCAGAAACTTCAAATCTTCATCACTGACCCTAAATCAGCCGAGTGTTCGACCTTCTTGCAAATCTTTCAATTTCCAGCTCGATTCCTTTGGAGTGTCTTTTCAGAAGCCCTACCTCATCAACTAGACTCACCAAGATCTCATATGACTTTGGAGTCATTGTAATAGAACAAGTAGAATTCTCAAACCGTGATTCTGAAATCAGTCTTCCTTTTTATACTACAATGTGCATGCTAACCTTTAACTATTAAGCTGCCACCTCACCTCTTAAGTGGGATTAACTCACCTGAACACAGCAGCTGGCCACCTTAACCTGTGATTAAGCCGATTGCCTTCCCTTGGTCATCAACGCAAGGCTCTTATTATTGGCACTCATCAACGTAAGGCCTTCAGTCTTCACGATCGCATGCTACCCCTTTGGCTGCATGCCCTCTTGTTCAACACCTAATCTTCCTTTGTTTTAACCTTGCTTTGAGCATTGCATAGCCTTAACCAATGCATGGTTCAACCTCATCACACTACCCATGGGGCACTCGCCAACCTCAATGCATACCTCACCGAGAAGTCATGCCTCACGTGCCTTACGCCAATGCTATCAGTGCATATTTAAGCATACACACAGCCTCCCAACCCCTAAGGCCTTCACGCCGCGCACCACCTACCGCTTAACACATATTTTGGAGCATCTCACAACTTTTCCTCGCATAGGCTCATGGACAATGCATAGTCCACATAGCCCGCACACTGGCTAACACGCATGCCCAGCCTTGGTGCCTAGGTAGCCTCACTCATGTTGTGCGCTCAACACCTACATTCCTTGCGGCCAACGCCTAGCCTACCATCAACACCTTCCCTCGTGCCTACCGTGCGCCCAATAACCTCAAAAGGACTTAGCTGCCATATATCTTGTCCCAAGCTTCAGCGCATCAAGCCTCCAATGTATGTTGTCCTCATGCGACCAATACTTAGCCAAAATTTCCACTTGCTAGGCTAAACACAAAGCTACCCAAGGCCATTTACATCAACACTTGGAATTTTCTTCCTTCACTCTTCTCATTCTTCAACCTTTTGCCTACAATATAACAATAACTTAAATTTAAACCTACTCAACATATTAATTTACATATTTAAATGGGAATGTAGGGTAAATAGGGTTCGGGGTTTACAATCGGTGCTAGACCAAGATGAAAGGACTGAAGATAACTATCAACGACAACTTGAATGGTGGCAGAGATAGCGGTAGTGTCAGTGGCATCAGTGACAATAGCAGTGGCAACATTTCGACAGTGGTGGAGTTGCCGGTTGAGATTGTTAGAACCAATGGTTGATTTTCGTCAACAATGACTAGGGTTTCATCATCATGCTCTGATACCATATTGAGAGATGGAAGAAGAAAACACAAGATTTACGTGGAGAACCCTAGTACAGGGAGAAAAAACCACGATAGAACGACACTTTTTATTATTTTCAACTCACACACATATAAGAGAGAACAAAGATATAAATAGGCTCTAGAAAGTCGTAATACAGAAAAGGAAAAACTAGGGCAAAGTAAAAAAAGAATACTAAAATGCCCTTAGGGCTAAATACATAAACAACCCCTTGTTTTCAATAGTAGGAAATAGTAAACAATGTAGAAAAGAATAAAAGAGAGGATGAGTGAAAAGTAATAAATACGATGACAGGGAGGATTTTGAAATAGTGTTTACTATATTTAATTGTAGGTTATAAATAGTTGTACACATCACTATATACTTGATGCCCTATACATGAAGTGGATTATAATAACTAACTTCACCAACTTCTAGTTGGTGCTTCAAATGGCCTTAGAAGTTTATTACTGTTAGAAATAAGGGGCTTTGTTAATAATTTATAGCCCCAAGGTATTTTAGTATTTTGCTTTACTTTAAATTTATTTCCTTTTTTTATTTTAGGGATTGCTAGAGCCTATAAATATGACTTCTATTGTAAATTTTATTATGTGTTGAAATAATAAAAAGAGACTCTCTATCGTGATTTTCTCTCCTTGTTTTAGGGTTTTCCACGTAAACCTAGTGTTATCTATTTTCTATCTTTTAATATGGTATCAGAGCATGGTGATGAAACCCTAACCACCATTGGAGAAAACCAACCAGTGAAAGATAATCTTAGTTTCGCATCAGCCCTGCTTTCACCACAGTTGCCGATGAGGCCTTTGACCATCGATGCTACTGCCGCCAATTCTTCCACCGCTGATATCGTCACTGTCACTGTTGTCCAAGTTGTGGTTAATCGGTACCTTCAGTCCTTGCATATCCATCCAACTCTAGCGACGCCGCAACCTTTTGATGGAAGCCTTAACGCCGCCGTCCTTTTTCATAACGTCGCTGACGTTCCTCCTCTGTTATCAAGAGTTGCAGCTGTCTATCCCTCCAACCTCACTACTAGTAGCTGAAACCTACACCTTGAAGCCGAGATTAGTGAGTCATCCATCTACCACAAAGGTAAATCCCCTATTGTGGCAATTTTGGGAACCCCTGGCTCCTTTCCCTTTCAGCCGCAGGCAACCTATCTACAACCATCGGGCTTTCCTCATCATGAGCCGCCTAGTTATGAACATTAAGCCTCTAAATTTGGGGGTGTGCCACCTTCTCAATAATTCTACAATTTTTCATTGCGATCATTCTTTTATTTCATTCATTATTATTATTATTTTTTTTATGTATAGAAGCTATACTTTGATTTTTTTTGTACATGCTTAAATTGTTATGGTGCGATGATTGTAATTCTTTGTATACTTGGTTAATTTTAATACAACTGAGTAACTATTCTTTCCGTATGCGTTAGCCTTTTTACTTATCATCCTTTATCAATTAGTTAGCCTCTTTACTTATCATCCTTTATCAATTATTGCGATATTCCTTGTCTTTTATTTTGCGTTATTAATTGCGCTGCCATGATGAGTAGTATGCATTCCCTTAGCAACATTTCTTATACTTTGCACTTTCTGACTAACACTTAGATAATTCATAGCAATAGTACTACTTTACCTTTTCTATTTCAAGACTCTACTCAAGCCTTCTTTTCAAAATTTTGACTAAGTGTTTTGTCTTTTCTGTCCAAAAAAACGCAATGAAGACCTTGAGCATCTCTAAATTTAAGGGTGGGGAAGGTCTGAGCAGATGCAGTCATTATCAGAAAAATGCGTTTATCAAAAAAAAAAAGAAAAAAGTTCATAAAAACTCTAATATCAGCGCAAAGGAAAATCCTAACCTGATAAGAGTTAAGTCGTGAAAGAAACCTGCTCGTAGTTGGATGTTCGCATGACACCCGTGGGAGCAAGCCAAAACGAAGGTGGGTTTCCAAGATCGACGCAATATGAAAAAAAAAAAGAGAGAGAGAAAATAAGAATACAAGAGACAACTCCTCTGACCAGCAAAGTAAAGCTTAGCTAAAAATCAAGAGCTGAAGTTGAGATTGGCACACAACCGTAGTTGGATGCTCGCATGACACCCGTGGGAGCAAGCCAAAATGAAGGGTGTAACCATGATCAACAGTCTCTAATAAAATGACGCAAACCAGACCACCGCATAAAGACGCACCTAGTTGTTTTTGCAAGAAGAGGTAAACATTCTTCTCAAAAAAAGAAGGGAATTTTTGGGTAGAGGTTTGTTGTATAAAAGAATAAAGTAGAGCATGTTGATGAATTATTAAAGGATAGAAGGAAATTGCGTTGTTAAGTAATGTTGTAGAGGTGGAGCATTCGGAGCAACCAATCGACGCAAAGTTAGGATAGGAATTGAGCAAAATTGCCTTAGTAGAAGATATGCTTGAGGACAAGCATATATCTAAATTTGGGGGTGTGAAACATGTAGAAATACAAGTTATTTATACTGTTTTATTTAGATATTGTGGCAAAAAGAGAGGAAAGTTGCGTCGATAGTATAAAAATTAGTTGAGAAATACGAAAAATTATGAAATGTCGTAAACACACCCACTAACACCATTGCGATGGAAAAATAGAATGTTTCGGTCTTTGTTTTGCAGGAAATAGGTCACCACATGCGTTAATGGCTCAAAGACAAAATGTACAATGCATCTACATCGCATGCGCCCATCAATCAAGAACGAAGAGATGATCAACGAAATGACGGCGCATGCGACAATCGATCAAGAGCTTTAGCAATCAACGATTTCAACCACATGCGGTAATAAAAAAACAACACCGCATGCGGCGATAGATCGAAGATGTGAAAAGCAACGCATTCGCGGACGATTCTGAAAAGTGTACAACTTTTAGTTGTGCAACTGTGACGGATTGATCGTGAAACAGAAGGGAATTTTCCATTCTGCCATTTCAGGAACTACCATAATTAGACAGTGGGGACTACAAATTCAAAGAGCCAATGTCTTGCTTATAAATAGCTTCCTTAAATTCGCTGAAATATATACAGAGACTGATATATTAATACGGGGAGAGAGGTTGGTCTGAAGCGACTTACAGAGTAAATTCGAGAGAACGACAAGACAAGGCTGAGTGGTGAGTCTCCGAGTAAAGAATTCTTCCGATTCCCGAAGCTGAAGCTCTGTGCAAAAGATCAATTCTACTGGGAAAGCAAGCCTGGGAGGGAAGCTTTCCTCTCCACCACATTCATACCGTGGCAGCACAAGTCTCCGATTGGGATTTGTGTTAAGACGTTGACACTCTTTCCGTATTTGTTTTTATTCTCTAATTCATCTTCTGTGTTCATCTTCTTTAATCCCTCTTTCATAAAAATGTATCAAATGCTTAATTTTAGAATTAAATGTTATCATCGTCATTGTATCATCTCTCTGTCTCTTTCCATACATTTATCATCCATTTTCTCCATGATGTGTTCTTAATCCTCGGAGTAAATAGCGATAATTAAGCAAGTGAGTCAATCTGTGTCAAGGGATCAATTAAGTTTAGCTTAAAGCATGCTCGATAGAATCTTCACCTGTGAGAGTAGAAGTGAAGATGTTATTCCGCCTATCGAGAGAAGGTTGGAAGAATGCGTTAACTAAAGCGAGAAGTATTTCCAGAGATGAAAACAAACTTGCGTTCATCATGTTCATCTCTGTTTCACCATAGACATATGGGAATGCGGCCGATCACTAAAAGGTGTATGCCAAGGGAAAGAAGAACCTTAGTTGCGTTCTTAACGCAATTGACGAACTTGCGATGTTTTACTTTTTACTCTTTCTCTTTCTGCCTCATTCATAAGACTTGCCATCGCATTCATCGATTCTTTTGTACAACTTCACAGTCAGTCCTCGACATCTGTATCATGTATCACGTATCATGTATCATAATAGTTAGGAATCTACTTTATCAACGCATCTTTACTTTACAACATATTTTACTTTATCAACGCATTTTTACTTCAATGCAATTTACATTTATGTACAAACCAAAATTCTTTATTCATTACTAAAACCAGTCGCATGTATCACAAAAGTATCACATTTAACGACAACAATCCCCGTGTTCGACCTTGGATCATTCTGAGAAGCCTGCGTTGGAATTATACTTTGTTTTAGCGCAAGGAAACCTATGACACACACTACTTCATCACATACTACGAGTATATCACTATCAACACATACACTTAGAACGTAGTATCGCATAAAATGTCTTTGTCGCGAAACACTTGAGTGCATATAACACATCATTCATTTCATTCATAATTCATGCGTTAGAGTTAGATAAAGAACATTATTATAAATTTTAGTCACTAGGTTTATGGCGCTGTTGCCAGGGACATGTGCTTGTATTACATTCATCCATCAGTAGTGTGTATAAGCGACACAAAACATAACACAGCATAACACTCCATTTGTATCCTTACAGCAGGGGCAAGTAGATAGATAACTCCCTTAAGGGTTGATTCCAGGGCTTGAACAATCTGGTGCCACACACCTTCTCTTGGCTCAAGAGGTGTTCACACATAGTTGGACTATGTTGTATTGTTCATTAGAGAAATTAGTGGTACTTAAGAATTGAGATGTAACTACAGAAGCAGAAAGGTAAATTGGCCAAGCTGTACTTACGAGCATTTGTGAAGGGTCATCATACTCATGATTGGTTATATCCGATGGACATAGAAATATATTTGTGGTAAGAAGAGTTCAACTGTTGATCTTTAGTGGAATGCCTAGCAGTTAACAGATGGTAGATCTCGTGGCTAAAGAGTTCAGTCAGCTATTCACGTATCGTTGGAGCTTCGAGCCACAGGTCCATTAGGTCCCCTGGGTAGCTTGGATAAAGTCGAGAATTAGTGTTTGGGTCAGTTTGAAATGTTCAAATTGACAAGAGGGAGTTCGATTATATATGATATGATTGACTAAATATATGAGATATTTTACTTTGGAGGAAATTAGATATAAATATGATTTATATCAAGTGAAGGAGAAATTACTATAGTAGATATGTGATATCAAACTATAGGGTAAGAATATAATATGATTATATTCATTAATTATTAAATTGGTTAATTATATGATAATTGGCCGAAAACCTCTCCTCAGTCGTGCGTTAGTGGGAGAATTTGAAGTCGGTTATTGTAACTGAAGAATAAAATGAAAATTTGTTTCATTTTGCAAAAAGTTCGAAAATTCGAAATCGGTGTGAAAACGTAACAATCGCCTAGCTTGAGAGCCTATACGATAGTAGCTCATTGTTTAAATGATCGCACGCCTATCCCTAAACAATCGCATAACATGCCGTGTTTTCTAAATGATCGTCTATCTTTTATTAAACGATCGCTTAGTAAAACCTACACGATCGTGTAGCTTCATCTAAACGATAAGCATCCCTTGCTATATGATAGCTCTTTCTCTCCCACTTGTTTATCGTCTACACGATCTGTCTTTCCTCCTACCTCTACCAAATTCACCAAAGACCACACTTTAGATTCTCACTCTGAGAATACCAAGGGCTCCAACTGGTGGTGTCATCCCCGCTGTTTACTTGTTTGTGTCTGTTCGTGTTGCTGCCGTTCGTGTAGATGATCGTGCTGGTCAACTGATTTACTGGGCGATAGAGTGTGCAGAGGTTCTTCCGTTGCTTTGAGTTTGGCATTTGAAGAGAGTCTTCAACTGGTATGAGAACTCTTTCCCTTGTATTTTATTGTTCGAAGCATGCCCTTAATTAGTGTTAATTTTCATAACTATCTGTTAGAAGGTGTATGTTGTATTTCTGTCACAATGAAATCGAAAAGATCTGAATGCGCTCATGGATGCTTTTCGTTAAGAGTTCCTTAAAAAACGCTACTCTTAGGGCAGCCCTAGGTGCTTCCACAAACTTAAATTCTAGTACAATGAATTCTGATATTCCTTCTGGTATACTAATGTATCCAGAGAATCTGGTAACCTCTTTCCTTACTTTAACTACTGAAAACTATTTGTTTGGATCTATGGAAAATTCCATAGGGTTAATTGCAGAAGAAAAGCTAAATAGTCAGAATTATTTCTCTTGGTCTCAGTCCATTAAAATGACTCTTGAGCGGTGTCACAAGTTTGGGTATCTAACTGATGAAATATCAAGACCTAGGCCAGGGGATCCTTAAGAGCGCATTTGGAAAGGAGAAGACTCCCTGCTTCGATCACTACCGATTAATAGTATGGACCTTCATATAGGAAAATCGTTATATGTTGCAACTGCTCGAGATATCTGGAATACAGTCAAAAATTATATTCTAAGAAGTTGAATGCGTATTGTCTTTACACTCCTGCGTAAATAGGCTCACGAATGCAAACAAGGGACGGTGGATGTCACTTCATACTCAAACAAATTATCCTTAATCTGGCAGAAGATGGACCTATGTCATGAAATTATCTGGAATTTCCCTCGTGGAGGTGTTCAGTATTCCAAGATTGAAAAAGTCAATCATGTCTAGGATTTCTTAACTGCTTTAAACTCCAAGTTCAATACAATGCGAGGCCGTATACCTTCTCTTATGGAAGTGTGTTCTGAGGTTCGTCTAGAAAAAGATAGAGCCAATGCTATGAACATCACAACTGTATCTACTATTAATTCCAATGCCTTCTATGCAAAATTATTTGGTTCTAACAGTGACAAGCAAAATGGGAAACGGACCCCAATGTGTGAACATTTTAAGAAACCTTGGCATACAAAAGATCAGTGTTGGAAGTTACATGGTAGACCACCAAATGGCAGAAGACGTCTCTAAATGACGCTCAATCCTGATCGGGCTTTTATGAATGAATCTTCAAATGTCCCCCAGTCACAACCTCAAGTGAATTGTCAAAGTGACCTCAATGTCTCTTCCCTTGGGGTTGTTGCTCAATTAGGTACCTCTCAATCCTTAAGTCTCCACAGCATAAATGGTAAGAAACAATGGATACTTGATTCAGGACTACAGATCATTTGACTGGATCTTTTGATAATTTTCTATCATATCTTCCGATTGCTGGTAATGAAAAGATTCGGATTGTAGATGGGTCCTTTGCTTCTATTTCAGACAAGAGTCATATTTCTCCTTTTGATGGTTTAACTTTACAGAATGTGCTACATGTACCAAAATATCTTACAATTTACTATCTATTAGTAAGATAACTAAAGATCTGAATTGTCAAGTTGCTTTCTCGCCAGATAATGTTTTCTTTTAGGACTTGAGCTCAAGGAAGACGATTGGCACTGCTCGACACAATAAAGGACTCTGTTTCCTTGATGATGATGCTTCCTCTAGGAACTGTTATAGGACTAGTTTGTTGTCTTCTTATTTTTCAACTTTAGAAAAATATTGTATGCCATGACATTTTCGCCTTGGTCATCTAAATTTAAAATATATGAAATAGTTATTTCCTCATTTATTCAATAAAGTTGATGTCTCTTCTTTATCTTGTGATGTGTACATTCGTGCAAAACAACAAAGGGTCACATTTCCGTCTCAACCTTACAAACCTTATCAACCTTTCACCCTTATTCATAGTGATGTTTGGAATCCCTCAAGTATTACCACCTTTTTTGGGAAACGGTGGTGACTTTTATTGATGATCATTCCTGTCTTACATGGATTTTTCTCCTCACTGATAAACCTAAAGTTTTATCGGTATTTCAACAATTTTACATTATTGTTGAGACTCAGTTCAACACTAAAATTGCTATTCTTCATAGTGATTATAGTCGTGAGTTCTTTAATAATACTCTTTGTGATTTTCCATCTTCTAAAGATATTTTCCACCAAACTAGTGTGCTTATACATCTCAACAAAGTGGGGTGGCTGAAAGGAAAAATCGTCACCTTATTGAGGTTGCACGGTCTCTCATGTTGTCTACTTTACTTCCATCTTACTTATGGGGGGATGAAGTTTTGACTACAGCTCATCTTATTAATCAAATGCCTTCCCGTCTTCTCCAACTCCAAACCCCTCTTGAATGCCTTAAGGAGTCATACCCTACCATGCAACTTATTCCTGATGTTCCTATTCGAGTTTTTGGGTGCACTTCCTTTGGCCATAGTCATGACCCTAACCAAACTAAGTTCACCCTTCGTACTCAGAAATGTGTCTTCATTGAGTATCCCCTTCTCCTGCGAGGTTATAAGTGCTTCCACCCTTCTTCTCGAAAATACTTCATCTCCATGGATGTAACACTCCTTGAGAATAAAGCTTTCTTTCCCGTTAGTAATCTTCAGGGGAGAGTACTAGTGAAGAAACTAACTAGTCCACATCTTCAGTCCCTACTGACCTTCCTGAACTCCTTCATGAACCCGTCCTAAGTGCCTATGATACCGTTCTACCTACTAAACAAATCCCTTGGATAACCTACTACAGGAAGAATCCCATAAAGAAAATGGTATCCCCTATTGCTCCACCGGCACTGATCCATGAATCTGAACCAACGCAAGCTCAAGGTACTACTGGCCCTGATAATACTAACTTATGTGTTGAGGATGATATTGTTGATTTGGCTAAGAATAATGGGAATTATATGTTAGTTTCAGAGAATAACAGAGTTACAAGTAGTGATGAGACTTTGACAGAAACATAAGAGGGCGAGATTCTTCATCAGGCTAGACAATGTAATCAAAATCCCACTACATACGAGAAATTAGACAAACTAGAGGATTATGATACATCTCTTAACATGATCATTGCATTGAGAAAGGGCACCAAATCCCGCACCAAGTACTCCACGTATAGTTGTATGTCTTATAGTAATCTATCTTCTAAGTTCAGAGCATTCACTACCAGCCTTGATACAATAACAATACCGAAAAACATACATATGGCTATGAAAATTCCTAAGTGGAAGACTGTCGTCATGGAAGAAATGAGAACTCTTGAAAAGAATAATACGTGGGACCTTGTTGCTTTTCCTAAAATGCATAAAAACATTGGGAGCAAGTGGATGTTCATTTTGAAGTATAAATCAGATGGAATTCTAGACAGGTACAGGGCCAGACTTGTAGTAAAAGGGTTTACTCAAACTTATAAGATAGATTATTCGATGCAGAACTCTAAGAGAGGCTTATGCCTTTCAGGCACGGAGTTACATTGTCTAAGGAACAGTGTCCTAAGACACATCAAGAGGTTGAGGAAATGAGACGGATCCCCTATGCATCTGTTGTGGGCAGCTTGATGTATGCAATGTTATGTACTAGACTTGACATCTGCTATGCAGTAGGGATAGTCAGTAGATATCAATCTAATCTAGGATTAGATCACTGGACAGTCGTTAAAAACATCCTCAAGTATCTACGGAGAACGAAGGACTACATGCTTGTGTATGGTTCTAAGGATTTGATCCTTATGGGATACACAGACTTGGATTTTCAAACTAATAAGGATTCTAAGAAATCCACATCAGGATCAGTGTTCACTCTTAACAAAGGGGTATTAGTATGGTGAAGCACCAAGCAAGGGTGCATCACTGACTCCACCATGGAGGCTGAGTATGTAGCGGCTTATAAAGCTGCTAAGGAAGTCGTTTGGCTCAAGAAATTCTTGACTGATCTGAAAGTTGTTCTAGACATGTTAAAGCCCATCACACTTTATTATGATAATAGTGGTGTTGTGGCTAATTCCCGAGAGCCTAGAAGTCACAAGCGTGGTAAGCATATAGAGCAGAAGTATTATTTCATTCGAGTGATTGTGCATCAAGGGGACGTAATTGTCATGTAGATAGCTTCGGAGCACAACATTGCTGATCCATTTACAAAGGCCCTCACGGTTATGGTGTTTGAGGGTCACCTGCAGAGTATAGGTCTATGGGATAAGCCACGTCTGGACTAAGGCAAGTGGGAGATTTGTGCTGGGCACGTGTTATTCCCTAGTTTATTATTTGTGTACTTTGTATTTTGATTATATTGTACACTCCACTAGCTTTAGGTCAAGTGGGAGATTGTTGGGTTTGATGCCCTAAATCTCGTAGGGTCCTACAGTTTGTAAACATTACTGAACAAACTATTTATGTATTTTGTAAAATATATGATATTTTGTTCATTGTCTATAAAATATATGATATTTTAGTTGCATTAACCACAAACTAATAAACTAACATCCAAGTTTATCTTTGTAACTTAAACATGTATGTGGAGACATACGAGTGGATCATGTTTAAGTGATAAACTAAATGATCTGTAGTAGATGAATAAGGCTGGGTATCTTATCCTGGTGACACTACGAGTATTGCCCGCTTTGTAGGTGTTACAATTGTTGTAAAGTACTACAATGATCAGATCTTGATCATTCATGTATAGATATGCGAGCGGGGATATTTTATACAAAGAAGTTTGTATAAAACGGGACTACGAATATGTAAATCTCATTATATAACACCGTTCATAATATAGACTTACATTTCACTAGGATGACCCTAGGTAACATTACCCGAATCCTGAGTGAGTTGTGAACTCCTGCCTATGAGGGCGGTTCTTTGATTTGTATGGATGAGAGTGACCAGATCGCCGACTCAACAAGCCTACCATTTTGGGGATTCGTCTGAATAGGGAGCTAGGAACTCAACTACACAAGATGGAATTCACTCCTTTCCCGAGGCATGGATATGTAGATAAATTACTCCCTTAAGAGCTAATTCCGGGTCTTGAACAATGTGGTGTCACACTCTCTCCTGGCCCGAGAGGGGCTTTAGTCATAGTTGGACTATGATCTATTGTTCATTAGAGGGATTAGTGGTACCTAAGGAGTTAGATGTAACCACAGGGGAAAAACGGTAATTTGGCCTAGCTATACTTATGAGCAATTTGTGAAGGGTCATCGTACTGTTGATTGGTTATATCCAATAGACACAAAAATAAATCTGCAATGCGAATAGTGCAACTATTGGTCTTTAATGGAGTGCCTGACAGCTGACGAATGGTGAATAATGTAATTAAAAAGTTTAATTAATTATTCATGTACCGTTGGAGCTTCAAGCTACAGATCCATGAGGTCCCCTTGGTAGCTCAATAGGATTAATTGAGAATCAGTTTTTTGGATTAATTTTAATTGTTCAAATTATTAGAGGGATTTAATTATATATGATATAATTAAGTTGTTTCAATTATATGTGATATAATTGTCACAATGTATTTGATACATTATAGTTTAATGGGAAAAAATAAATATTTGCATGAGATTCAAATATAGTTTCTATGAATTAGATTCATAGTTGTTAAATTTAATATAAATATGATTTATATTAAATGTCATGTTATAGAGAAAATAAAGTATAGTTTATGTTGCATGTGATACAATAAAATTATAGGTTACATGTTATATTTGATATAACATATAATTTAATATATTTATAATATGATAAGTTAGTTATCATAATTATATTTATATTATTAATTTTAACAATTAGGGAGGGAGTTACAACTCCCTTCCCCTTCTTTTCTCTCTCCACCCACATAAGTGGGTAGTGGTTATTTTTGGCAAAGAGAATAAAAGAAAAGGTTTCTTCTTCTTCTTGGTTGAATAATCGAGATTGAGAAAGAAAGAAAAACTACAAAAGAGTTCTGTGTGCTTTTAGTTTTTGTAGAGAGTTCTCAATCCTTCCTCTCCATTAAGTTTACCCTCATAACCAAAATAGCCAAAGTCCACTACTCCTAGGTTCTCACTCTGAGAATACCAAGGAAACATTTGTGGTAGTGTTCGTTCTGTTTCGAGGTTAATCTTGAAGAAAGTGTTCAAGGAGTTCATGAATGGTTCAAGGGAAAAACGTGAAGAAAGCTATTCAAATGTGAGGTTTTCTGAAATCTTTTTTCGTTAGCCTGCTGTAATTTATAGTTAAATGCATATCTTGTTTATTGTTTGCTGTAAAACGGAATTTGGTCAATCCTCTTCCACTCAAGGTTCTCTCCCCGTTAGTGTTCCTTCATTCACTACCTTTGTTAAGTCCCCAGTTTTCACTTAAGGGCACTCTGATCACATGTTGTTTACAAAAAGGTCAGTATCTAGAAAAATTGTTGTTCTAATTATGTATGTTGATGATATTGTCCTGTTAGGAGATGATGTTGCTGAGATCACCAGGCTGAAAAAGAAAATGGTTGATGAGTTTGAGATCAAAGATTTAAGGAATTTAAATTTTCCTTGGAATGAAGGTGGCAAGATCAAGGGAAGGGATCTCTATCTCACAACGGAAATATACTATTAACCTATTAAAAAAAACAGGTATGACTGGATGTAGACCTGTAAACTCTTATTAAATTCAATGCAAAACTGGAGATTTTGTTGAAAAAATTCCTATTGATAAAGAGAAGTATCAACGTCTAGTGAGAAAGCTGGTTTACTTATCTCACACTATACTAGATATTTCCTATGTTGTCAGTGTTGTTAGTCGGTTTATATAGGCACCCTACGAAGAACGTATGGAAACTGTGAATCAAATTCTGAGATATTTGAAAAGCTCACTAGGTAAAGATCTGATGATTAGAAAAATTGACAGGAAATACATTGAATCTTATATCGACTCTGATTGGGTAGGATCAGTTATTGACAGAAAGTCTACCTCTGAAAAATGTACTTTTGTGTGGGGTATCCTAGCTACGTGGAAAAGTAAGAAGCAAAGTGTTGTTGCTAGAAGTAGTGCTGAAGTTGAATACAGAGCTATGAGTTTGAGAATTTGTGAAGAAATCTGGTTGAACAAAGTTCTATCTGATCTACACCAAGACGATGTTGTACCTATAAAGCTCTATTATAATAATAAAGTGACTACAAGTATAGCCAATAATCCTATACAACATTATAGAACGAAAAATGTGGAAATTGATACACTTTATAAAAGAGAAATTGGACAATGGTAGTGTCTGTATTCCGTATATTCCATTTAGTCAACAAGTTGATGCTGTTCTCACCAAAGGGTCACTCAAAAAAAAAATTTGACTCATGTGTTAGTTGGGTCTGATGGACATTTATGCCCCAACTTGAGGTGAAGTGTTGGAAGGAGCTTTGTTGATAGTTTATAGCCCAAGGATATTTTAATATTGTCGAAAAGAGTTGGTTTGCCCTAGGGGCTTATTTGTAATTTTCTTATGGGCCTAGGGCTTCCGTTCTGTCTATTTATTTGAGCAAGTCTTCCTGTGTTTTTGTATCACTTCAATAATAAAAACAAATCTCTATCGTGGTTTTTTCTCCCTGGTCTAGGGTTTTCCACATAAACTATTTGTGTTTCTCTTCTCCTTCCTCTTTTATTTTCATCATGGTATCAGAGCAAGGCGACAAAACCCTAGCCGCCATTGATGAGTCCCCTTCGACGAACAACTATGAGATGACTACCACGCTTAAGGAAGCTATCCAACAGTACCTAGAGGCTGCCTTACCACGTCTTCTTCAACAAATGAGTGCCACCGGGCAGACAACCCAATTCGTTGATGGATAGATCGGGTCACACCCAACCATAGAGGATCACGGACAGATTGGGTCACACCCGACCACAAAGGATTGCACCCATCTCAGACCTGTCGATGGCGCTTCGGTTGCGCACGGAAAGGATCCTATCGACGGCGATGCCCAGACCTACTTCAGCAGCATCAGATCTGTCGAACTCTCGGGTGCAGACAACTATCGACGCCCAGCCATCCGCTCAGCAGACCTACTTCGCGTCGAACTCTCGGGTGCAGACAGGGAGCCGTGGCAATCTCCTCGGCTCGACCAGTTGTGGCTTCAGTGTTGAACAGCAGCTGCAGGTGGATGGTCCAACCCTGTCCAACTGTAGTGGCGCAGCTCCCATCCCTTTTTCGGCAAGTTCTCTAGCAGCCGTGAATGGGGTTTTTCCTGGTGAGATTAAAAAACGATATGCTTTTCTTCAGCAACAACTAATGGATCTTGTGTTGGGTTTTATGTCCTAAAACTCGTGGTATGTAAACAATGGAGCTTATTTTGAAAATTCAATAAAGGTGTTATTGAATAAATCTATTGCTTGAAGAGAAATCCAATAAACCTAAAAGTTCCTTGACTATTGGATGAGTACTTGAACTTTACGTGGAGACATAAAGATGGATCAGGTTCGAGTAAATAGTCAAAATGATCTATAGTACATGGATAAGGTTGGATACCTTATTCTGGTAACACTATTGGATACGGCCTGCTCTGTAGTTGTTACAAGAAGTTGTAAAGTGCTACAAACGAAGTGATCCTAATTCATTCATGTTGGACATGAGGAGTGGGGGTGTCCTTGTGCAAAAGAGTTTGTACAAGATCGAACCACGAAATGAGTTACTCTTACTTTATAACGTTGTTTACTGTTTAAGACTGACTATTTCAAAGCGATGACCTAGGTAACTTGACCTTAATTTTGAGCTAACTATGAACTCCTGTTTATCTGGGATTGCCCTTAGATTTGCATAGGTGAGGGTTGACTCAACAATGCCGACTCAATATGACTGCTATTTCAGGGGTAAGACTGGATAGATAGCTAGGGACATAGAGTGCAAGAGGGAATTTACTCCTACCCGCTTTAGAGATAGTAGAGAGGTTGTTCCCTTAAGTGCTGATTCTAAGGCTTAAACAAGGGATCCCACCCTCTCATTTGGCATGAGAGGGACTTGGTTTTGTGATTGGATCACAAAACAATTGTTCATTAGGGAATAAGTGGGGACTTAAGGAACAAGAGGTAATTTCGGGGGTAAAACAGAGACCAGCCGTTATTACGAACAACCTATGAAGGGTTAATTTACTAATCATGGTTATATCAAGTGGACATAATATATCTACAGTGAGAGGAGTTCAACTATGGGCTTTAGTGGAGTGACCTATTAGTTAACGAATGGGGGTTAGATCGGTCTAATGAGTTTAGCCGATTAATCTCGGATTGTTGGAGCCCATGATCTGTAGGTCCATGAGGTCCCCCTACTAGCTCGAAAATGGATTAGCTCTAGAGTAGCATGATAAGTTAATTTGAAACGTTTAAATTAGAATCAAACAGAATTGGAGAAAATATATTTAAATATGATTTAAATATATGGAGATGAATTTGTGTAAAAATTAATTTAATATTGGATATTAAATTGTTTAAATAATTATTTGTTAATTTTATTAGAAAATTAATAAATTTTGATTTTAGAAATAAAATATGATTTTAAAATCAAAATAGTTTTTGGAAATTGAAAAATTACACAAAATTGAAAATGGGTTTTTCAAAGTTCATCTTCAAGTAGCTTACAAGGAACCCACCTTCTCGTTTGGTTTACTCCAAGCATGAGTTGCATCCTATGCAGCACATCTCTTTGCATGATAGTCTGCAATATATTGAAGAGATTGGAGTGAAGGATGAATGAGGAACCGACGGAATTTTTGCTGAAAAATTCGGATGAAGAAGGTGTTCTTCAATGAGTTGATTCAGTGAGTTTTCTCCATATTCTCTTTGATTCTAGCTTATTTTGAGTCCCACAACTCAATCTAGAGCACCAAAAGGATAGTATGAAAGATCTTGTGGTGGTATACACAAGGATTCTGAGGATTTAGCAGTTGAAAATGGAGATTTCGTTGGTTCGGCCAAGGTATGTTCTTGAAACCCATTAAACTCTGTTTTTAGCATGTTTCTTTTCAACCAAAATTAATGGATCATAGTGCTTATGGATCCTGATTCCCTTCTACTGTGTGTTGGTGTTGATCCAACATCTTGTGACGGTTCTTGGCACGAACTCACAAAGTGCTCAACTAGAGCCATCCAATCTTCAGTTGTACTCTGAGAACCCGGTAAACTCTTTCCATTATTTACCTACTGTAAATTTGTTGTCTAGATCAATGGGACATTCTGTAGGAATTATTATTGGAGAAAATTTGAATGGCGAAAATTATTTCTCTTGGTTGCAATCCATCAGAATGGCTCTGGAAGGAAGAGAAAAAATTGGATATTTAACTGGGGAGATACCAAAACCTGAACCTAGTAACCCTCAAGAACGCATCTGGAGAATAGAAGATTCATTGCTACGGTCAGTTCTGGTGAGTAGCATGGAACCTCAAATAGGTAGACCATTGCTCTATACGGAAACGGCCAAAGACATTTGGGATGCAGTACAACACCTGTATTCAAAGAAGCAGAATGCATCCTGCCTATATACCTTACGCAAGAAAGTCCACAAATGCAAGCGAGGGATTATGGACTTAACGTCGTACTTCAACAAATTATCCCTATTATGGCAAGAAATGGACTTATGCCATGAAATTATCTGGAAGTGTACACATGACGGGACTCAGTATTCCAAATTGAGGAAGCTGATCGAGCGTATGATTTTTTGGTTGGGCTAAATCCGAAGTTTGACGGTGTTCACAGCAGGATATTGGGCCAACATCCTACACCGTCACTTATGGAGGTGTGTTCTGAAATACGCTTGGAAGAAGACAAATCTAGTGCAATGAATAATCCAGTAGTCAAATCTACTAAGGCTACTTCTTTTGCCACAAAATCCTCCGGATCTGACAGTGATAAGAAACTTCTACCTGTTTGTGAGCATTGCCAAAAACCATGGCACACAAAAGACCAATGCTGAAAAGTGCATGGAAAACCTCCCAATTATAAACGACGTCAGTCACAGGGCAAGTCTGGTCTTGGACGGGCTCTGGTGAGCGACTTGACGAATGACAAAGCCCAAGTTCAACCTCAAGCAGATGGTCAAAGTAACTTAACTGTTATCGGGGTCAGTGCTATTACACACTCAGGTACGGCTCAGTCCTTTGGTTTTATTAGCATTAATGGTAAAAACACCACCCGAGCACTGACAATGAAAAGATTAGAATCGCATATGGGTCCTCCTATCGTAGGAAAAGGACATCTTTCTCCTTTTGAGGGTCTAATATTGCGTGATGTGTTTCATGTTCCTAAAATTTCATATAACTTATTATCTGCCAGTAAAATTACATGTAAACCTAAACTGTCTGACTATTTTCTCACTCGACATTGTTTTGTTTCAGGATCTGAGCTCGGGGACGACGATTGGCACTACCCGACACGATAGGGGGCTTTATTTCCTGACTAATGAGACTTCTTCTAGGGATGGTTATGGAACTAGTTTTATTTCTTTGAATTTTTCTACTGCTGAAACTGATTTTATGTTATGGCATTACCGTCTAAGACATCTTAATTTTCAATATATGACGTGTCTTTTTCCGCATTTATTTCATAATATTAATATATCGTCCTTACATAGCGATATGTGTATCCAAGCTAACAAAGTCATGTCCCCTTTCATTCTCAGCCTTACAAACCATCCAAAGCTTTCAGTCTTATCCACAGTGATGTTTGGGGTCCTTCACCAACCACCACTTCTATAGGCAAGCGTTGGTTTCACCTTTATTGATGACCACACCAGATTGACCTGGATTTTCCTTTTGGCCAATAAGTCTGAGGTGTCCTCTGTATTCCAACAATTCTATGCTACCGTAGAAACCCAATTCAACACAAAAATTCTCATTTTGCGAAGTGACAATGGGCGTGAGTTTGTTAATAACTCTTTCCGTGACTTCCTAGCTTCTAAAGGTATTGTCCATCAAAGTTCGTGTGCCTATACTCCTCAGCAGAATGGAGTAGCCGAGAGAAAAAATAGGCATTTGATAGAGTTCGCTCGTTCCCTTATGATATCTACCTCTTTTCCTTCCTATTTGTGTGGAGATGTTATCCTCACAGCAGCCCACCTCATCAACTGCATGCCTTCCTGTGTTTTAGCCTTTCACACTCCCCTTGACTGTTTCAAAGAGTCGTATCCCAACACTCAGCTAATCCTCGACGTACCTCTCTGGGTGTTTGGTTGTGTTGTCTTCGTCCATACCCACGGTCCCAACCATACGAAATTTACCCCTTGTGCCCATAAATGTGTCTTTGTTGGGTACCCTCTCCATCAACGTGCGTACAAATGTTATCATCCCTCGTCTCAAAAATACTCTGTTTCTATAGATGTCCCCTTTCTTGAAGATCATCCTTTCTTTCTCATTAGTCCTCTTCAAGGGGAGAGTCCTAGTGAAGAGGCTAACTGGTCCACGTATTCCATTCCCCTAGATATGTCGGCTGGACCTGGACATGTTGGTCCTATTCTTCCCACCAATCAAGTCCCTTGGATAACATACTACAGAAAGAATCTCAGGAAGGAAACAGTACCGTCTGTCGTTTCTCTAGATCCAATTCGTGAGTCTAACTTGGTCTCAGCTCCAGGTATGAACATCCCTATTTTTTATATTGATGATTGTGTTGAGACTAATACTTGTAGAGTGGACTGATGGCTTGTGAATATGATGAAATAATGGTGTATTTTGCGATGGTAGTATATGCATTACACATGCAAGTTTTCCTAGTAAAATTCAAGTATAAATCCTACTAGATTGCCTGGTAAGTCCAGGATCAAACACAGGGACTATGGAGACAATATTCGACGGTGAATTCTGATTCCTTTGCGGTAACAATCAAAATAGTAAGTTGGTTGGTATGTTTGTTTAAAGTATAACTATAAAATCCTATGCGGCGGAATTGAGAAAAGTGTTAATAATAGCGAAAGTACAATGAGTATGCGGGGAATGGGTTGAGAAGGGATTTAGCTAACACTTTCTAAGATTGCATTCAAGTTATGCGATAATGCTACACACATACAACAACATGTCATCTCTCAATGCAAATGCTATAGTTCCTAATTTTAGGACGCATGCGATGTATACGATAATGTCTATAGGACTTATGTCTAAGCCTTTATTCTTGTCTATCTGATGATGAATAACACAACATACACAAGGCGATCGCATACTATCATATCCTATTTCTAGGGTGTGAAACCTGGATTTCCATTTTTCCTACTTAAGTAGGTGAAAGTTAAATTCTATGTTGAAGTGAAGGAAATTTCTAAGTATTGAATAGATTTTCCTTGAGTAGTTTGAAATAAGCCTTAACTAGTAAAAATTGGGTAATGCCAAAAAGGAACTATGCGTTGGAAGCCAAGGCAAAAATGACTAAGTATTTGACAATGCGTTGGTGTGGCTGTCTCTTATACACATCTAGATGTGTATAAGAGACAGCGGCAACGCTATGCGTTGATACCATGCGGCGATACTATGCGTTGGTGTCACACGGTGGTGCTATGTGTTGGAGGCATGCGGCGGCCTTGCTACTCGAGAGTATGCAGCGACCTTGCTAAAGTATGAGCTAGGCGATGGAACGAGCTAAGGTGGACGCATAGTGCTGTCTCTTATACACATCTAGATGTGTATAAGAGACAGGAACAACGCATGCGGCAGCCAATGTCTTGAGAGGTTAGAACAATGCATGCGGCACGATAGATGTGATGGATGAAGGCATACAGTGATAGAGGCATGCGACGATAGAAGGTATGCGTCGATGGTATACGGCAACACTATGCGTTGGTGTCACATGGTGATGCTATGCGGCAACGCTATGCGTTGATACCATGCGGCGATACTATGCGTTGGTGTCACACGGTGGTGCTATGTGTTGGAGGCATGCGGCGGCCTTGCTACTCGAGAGTATGCAGCGACCTTGCTAAAGTATGAGCTAGGCGATGGAACGAGCTAAGGTGGACGCATAGTGAATTGTCCTTGCGTTGCTAAGGCCTGCGGTAATAAGGTTTGTGAGGTTGGTTGCGTTGGTCATAAGGGATGCGTTAGCAAGAACCTAGGCAATGGTAAGTTATGCCTTGAGGTGTTGAGTTGAGAACCAAGTCGACCCAAGGGTTGTTATGCATTGGTGATGTGCTATGAGCCAAGGACATCCGAGGCATGTGGACGCATGTGCCAATTGGTGGTGCCCGGACATAGGAATGTTGCGGCAGTTGGATAGGAGCATTTGTGGTTAGATGAATGCATATGAAGGATGAACGTATATGAAGGATGGATGCATTCAAGGACGTCATCCAGACATGTGGCTTGTTAAGAGGAAACCTTAGGCCTTAAGCAAATGAGGTGGATGCACAAGAAGACATGCAAAATTGAAGGTTATGCGTTAGTAAAAGGGGAGCAAGACACCTTGGGTTGCGATGACGCAAGGTTGTGTTAATAGTGTAAAGAAAGGACACTTGGACATGCGACCAAGTAGGAGGTGTCGGCCTTAGAGAGATCTTGGACGCCTATAAATAGGGCCAAGGACTTCAGATGAGAAATCAAAATCTCTTCAAAAGACATAAAGAAGAGTGTATTGGGAGGAGACTATGCGTTGGTAGCAAGACCATGCATTGGTCATGAAGTTCCAAGAGAAGGAGATGTTGTCGGACAGAAAGGTCTGGAAGTAGCATCAACTTGGGAAGAAAAGTTCTCCCAGAATACTCGTGCATTTGATTTGATTCCAAAGCCATCTGAAATCTAAAAGAGTCTAGTTTTTAGGGTAGGGCTGCCAGAGAAGAAGCTCCAAGGAATCGGGCTGGAGAATAAGGACAAGACAGAGGGGTCAAGCTGTCGGGTAAGCTGAGCCAGTCTTGATGTTTTGATGTTTCCGGCCAAACCACGAGAACTTCTAAGCTAATATTTTAAGGTAAGCTTCTTGAGACATTTTAGAGCATATTGGTAGAAGGAAGTATCTCGAGATAAAACCTAGAACTATGAGTAATCTGAACTTCAAGTTGAATATGGATCATAAGGTTCAAAAGGGAGCCCGAGGTGACCAAGGAACTTCTAGAGAGAAAGGTTCCTAAATGATCAAGGTGAGTGACTAAAATATTTACAATGTTTAAGAAACCATATGCTAAAGAAAGATCTTTCAGATAAAGACATGTTTTCTATGTTTTATTAAAGAGAGTCATTGTATGACTAGTTCTACTTGAAACTCGATACCGAAGGACAGTTGAGGAGGTATCCGAGAAGCTCGATACTGAAGGACACAATTTTGAGAAGGTATCTGAGCAAAAGTACCCAAGGCATGGGGTACTTCTTTTTCATAAGAATCGTTTCTGGTCACTCATTGGGCTAGCAAGCTCACCCCATTTTCAAATGTTTTTCTTCCCATGTAGCAAAAGGTGAGAAGTTCCAGGGTTCTGCTAAGGTCAAGGTCTGCCATAAGCCACAGTTACACTTCTGGAGGGTTTTATAGTTGTTGTAAATTTTGTAGTTAAGTCTTGGAGTTGTATAAACGTTATATTGTTGTAATATAAAATGGGCCTACTTAATCAGTTGTTGTTTGCCTCCTTGATTTAATTAGTTGGTTGTTGAATTTGTTCATTGGTATCAGAGTTATTTCCGCAAGAGTTATTAGGCAGTAAGTGTCAATAAAAGGGTTGATAACTGCTGCAATCATGTCCTTTCCTAGGCTTAAAGAGTAGTCTGGGACGGGGTGTGACATAGGGTGCATGCAATGCGTGATAACAAACAGAACTTGTCTCTAAGTTTCTATCTCTTGCTTATGCGGTTCTAATCTGACTTTCTCAAGCCTAGATTCTAACCTAACTCTCTCAAGTCTAGGTTCTTTCTTCAGACTACTCTCTCAAGTATCTCTAAAGGGGGATAGACGCATACATACGACAAGATGATCGCATAAAATGAAGATCTTAGGTCATGTTAGCTAAGTACTTCTCAACCCATTCAGAAGTTTAGTTACTCATGCGAAATGTAAAGAGAGTGAACAGATGTAGAGATGCAAATTCCATTTTATAAATGAAATCAGAATACAGAATGACAATGGTAAGTAAGGATAGGAAGCTTGGTAGCAATGTCTTGCTTCTTGAGGCTTTTACACTGTGTTTTTCTCTACTCTGCCTAAATGAATGTTCTTGCTTTCGCAAGAGTCAGCCCTCTCTCTGTTCTCAACGCTTCCCGACACTTTCTCGAGCTAACCAGGAACGATCTTCCGACGTCTTCTCTCTTTACTCGCCTCCGCCTTCTAGGTATAAAAATTATAGCTTACGATTATCTATTATCTCTATGTATATGGCTAAAGAGAACTCTAAAATTCTGAACTACTGAACTCCTTTAACGAAGGTGGCCTTCGGTATTTATAGAGCTTCAGGGTTAAGAGCTTTTCTTTCAAATGATTGCACTGATGGGATGTCATTAAATCTCTGTCTGATGCATCGATTAATTGTCACCGAAAAGTTGAATGTACTTGCTACAGTGTGTCGTTAACGGCTTGTCAACTAAATTCGGATTCGATCGTCATCTGCTTTCTGTCCCATCGTGATTTATTAAGCTTTCACCTTGATGCGCCATCTTTATGCGGCCACCTCTTTGAGCAGATCTTCGCGAACACATACGATCACATAGCTTTGCAGTCGCAATCTTCTAATGTGCTCAGATGCTGAATTCCTTGGATCGCAATTCTGCCTTGCGCCAACGCATTTTCCTACACAAAATACGTAAATTAGTTGCCTTAATGCGATGGGCGCATGCGATCTTCGCGAACGCATACAATCACAGGCAGAAATGCACGTTATCATAGTGCTAAGTTCTTAAACAATGTTGGATTGCGTTGATAGAATATGTTAAATTGCGTTCATTAAGCATAAATTCTATAATATTGCGGTCGCATGTGTCCAATGCATTAGAGCAGTTGATCTTTATATTTTTGTGAAGAATAATGCGTTAACGCAATGCAAAGAATGCGATCATAGGAATACATTGGTCGAGCACAAATTCACCGCAAGACTTTGCGTTGATGGTGCTCGCAAACATTCACCCAAGAAGAATCACCGCAACATGGTGGACGCATCCGGACGAAAGGACAATTAAGATCGATGGGATAGAAAGCTGACGGCAGTTGGATCCAAATTAAGTTGACAGCCAATAACGATCACAAAGTATATCCAACTTTATCGGTGACAATTATCCAGCGCATCAATCAGGAATTAAAGCTGTCTCATCTGTACAACCAGGAAAGAGAAGCCGCTTTTCACCTTTGATGCCCTATAAATACCAAGTGCATTCTTCAGAGAAGGGGTTAAGCAGTCGATTACTTCACATCACTTTACAAGTTCACACCTCTGTTCATAGATTTCTTTTCCATTTTTACGGCGGAGCTAGAGAAGAGTGATGACATCGGAGATCGTCCAAGGTGGCTTGAGAGAGAACCTTGAGGTGTAAGGGCAAAGAGCGGGCCGACTCTCGCGAGAGCGAGAAATATCTTTAGAGCACGAGTAGAACAGTGTAATCGCCTGGTAACAAGAAATTGCTACCAGGCTTTTTACTTTACTTGCATTGATATTTGTACTTCATCCATATTTATTCAATGAAAGTTCTATTTCTACATCTGCTAACTCTCATAATATGCATAAAGAGCTAAGCTCGTTGAATGGGTTGAGAAGAACTATGCTAGCATGACCTAGGAAGTTCACTGCTTGCGATTGTCTTGTTTTATGCCGTGCAAAAATACCCTTTAGAGTTACTCGAGAGAGAGTCTAAAGAAAGAACCTAATGTCTCGAGAGAGCTAGGTTAGAATCTGGACTCGAAAGAGCAAGATTAGGCTTGCATAAACAAGAGATAGGGACAAGCTCTGTTTGTCAACTTGCATCGCATACATCCTAGGAATAGGAATGATATTATGTGATCGCATATTTGTGTGGATGTCATCTTTTCATCGCATAAATAGGAATAGAGGTTTATGTGTAAACCCTGTAGACTTATCGCATAATTATCGCATGCGTTCTAGTCTTAGAAGCTGTGGTATTCGTGCCGAGAGGTGGTTTACTGTTGTATGCATGTTGCATGATCGCAAGTATGAATGCACTCTAGGGAGTGTTAGCCGAAACCTTTCTCAACCCATTCATCGCATATTCATCGCATTTCCCGTTTACCAACTCTTTTCAAACTCCGCCACATTTTATTTATTTTCAATCAACGCAATCACAATCAACACCTTGTTTATTTTACCCGTTACCGCAAAGTTTTCATAAGAAAATTACCAACGCAAACTATTTTCACAAGTCCCTGTGATCGACCCTGAACTTAGCAGGAAACTCGGGGGAATTTACACTTGAATTCCGTTGGGGAAACTTGAGTGCACAATGCAATTCTATCAACGCATATCATCCATATTCAACTTAATAAAATAACGCATCAAGTTTTTGGCGCCGTTGTCGGGGACTTCGGCAAAATGTTATTAACGGTAATTTTTGTGAATTCTTTGCAGAACTCTTAATCTCTGGCAAACTACGACCCAGAGATTGAGAGAACATTTCGAAGGAGACTAAGGGACCGCCAACAGAAACCATAATCCGATAAAGAAGAGATGGCAGAGTAGCCTAGGAATGAAGCACCAAACAACAACAATGTCATGGCAAATCCAATTCTATTGGCAAACGATCGCAATAGGCCCATTAGGGACTATGCATCGCCAAACCTCTATGATTTCTCTCCTAGAATCATGAGGCCTACCTTAGACGGAAGTAGATTTGAAATGAAACCGGTGATGCTACAGATGATCCAAGTTGCAGGTCAATTCGGAGGAAGGCGTGGCGAGGATCCGCATGCCCATCTCCGAAGTTTTATTGAAATCTGCAATACTTTTGTGTTCCCGAACATCTCTGCTGAGGAGGTTCGACTAATGTTGTTTCCATTTTCTCTTTGTGATCAGGCTAGGAAATGGGCTTATTCGCCCGAACCAGGAGAGATCACATCTTGGGAGTAGGTGGTGGAGAAGTTTATGAAGAAGTATTTACCACCTACAGAAAATGCCAGACAAAGAAAGCTTATTACTAATTTTGAATAAGATATGGACGAATCGCTCAGCGATGCCTGGGTGAGGTTTAAAAGGTTGGTCCGAGATTGTCCGCATAATGGACTGCCAGACTGCCTTCAAATGGAAATTTTCTACCACGGTTTGAATCCTGCTTCGCAGACCGTTGCCAATGCGACAGTAGCTGGTGGTCTACTTGACAAGACTTAGGATGAGGCAAAGAATATCCTAGATCGCATCTCTAAGAATCATGAAGACTGGAGGGAGAACGACCAGAGATTAAGACTTAAAGATTTGGATGCAAATAACGGTGCTATTGTTTCATTGCAAAATCAAATATGATGAATTTGATTCAAGGAATGATGATCAACAGCCCAACACCGCAAGGTGGGCAAATCAACACAATAAGTAAAAACACCGCAAGGTGTGTGACTTGCGATGATGGGCATGCGATGGAGGATTGTCCAAAAACCCACAGTCTGTATATTTTGTAAAGAACAACCGCTTTTCCATCACCTACAACCCCGGGTGGAAAAACCACCCAAACTTTGCTTGGAAGAATCAACAACAAAATTTTCAATCTATGGCACAAAAAGAAGGGCATTCAACGCAGCAACGGTCAACAGAGCAACCAAGCAAATAGCTCACAACAACCACCGCAATCTTATTCCCTAGAAAGCCTATTGAAGCAATATATAGAGAAAAATGAGACGGTGCTTCAAAGTCAGGCTACGTCCATTCGCAACCTTGAATTACAAATGGGCCAGATTCAAAATGAGCTCAAAAGTAAACCGCAAGGGATGCTGCCAAGTTCAACCAAGCTTCCATGCAACCCAGCGGGTTTAGGTAAGGAGCAATGTCAGGTTGTGACATTGCGCAGTGGAAAGACTGTGGAGGGAGAGAAGAAAGAGTAGAACAGATCAACCTCCATCGCAGCTGAACCTGAGATTGCAGCAACGCAAGAAGAAGAAAAAGAAAATGAAGCAGTAGAACCTAAGGTTACATCAACCTCAAAGTCGAATGAAACGAAAACTGTGAAAGTTCAGTTACCACTTTTCCCTCAGAGGCTAAAGAAGAAGAAAAACGAAGAGGTACAGTACCAACGCTTCATGTAGATGCTGAAACAATTACATGTTAATATTCCTTTCATTGAAGCGATTAAGGAAATGCCTGCCTATGCCAAGCTTCTGAAGGACATGGTAACCAAGAAAAGAGGCACTGAAAAATTTGCCACGGTGGCATTAACACAAAGTTCCAAATTTATTATCCCACCAAATATAAGAGATCCTGAGAGCTTCACTATTCCTTGCTCCATAGGAGGACTCTATATTGGGCAAGCCCTGTGTGACTTGGGGGCCAACATCAACTTGGGGAAACTGGTGCCCACATCAGTGACTCTCCAATTGGCTGATAGATCTCTGGTTCATCCAGAAGGTAAGGTGAAGGATGTGCTGATCACGATTGATAGATTTATTCTGCCAACTGACTTCATCATCCTAGATTATGAGGCCGACAAAGATGTGCCCATCATTTTGGGGCGACCTTTCCTATCAACGGGTCATGCTCAGATTGATGTGCACAAGGGAGAAATCACTTTGAGCATAAACGGACAGCAGCTCAAATTTAATATAATTCGTGCTATGAAATTCCCAGACGAAGAAGACCTGCAAGATTCTGATGATGAGGACCTGAATTTGATTGAAGAAAAAAAGTCGGATGAAGAGTGTGAAGAAGAGGATGCCAACGCATCCGTAGCTGCTTGCAATGTGATTGTAGCAAAAACAAACAAAGAAGAAGAAATGATCGCAACGTAAGAAGAAGAGCTGAAAGAAGAAAGAAAAACAACGCAACCTTCCCTCGTGGAACCACCAACACTTGAACTAAAAACCCTACCAACACATTTAAAGTACGCATTTCTGGGGCAGAATGAGAAGCTGTCAGTGATAATTTCCTCTGCGCTCAACGCAGATCAAGAGAATGCGTTGATGAGCATTCTCAAGAAACATGAGTGAACAATTGGCTAGACACTCACTGACGTCAGAGGAATTAGCCCCGCGTACTGCATGCACCACATTCGTCTTGAGGACGACCACAAAGAAACTATTGAAAATAAACGCAGACACAACCCTGCGATGAAAAAAGTCGTCAAGAAGAAGATTATCAAATGGCTAAATGCGAGCATTATCTATCCCATTACAGATAGCACGAGGTTAAGTCTCGTGCAATGTGTGCCGAAGAAGGGCGAAATGACGGTAGTCCCCAATGAGAACAATGAATTAATACCGCAAAGACCATCACTGGATGGCGCATATGTATAGACTACCGCAAATTGAATACGGCCACAAAGAAAGATCACTTCCCTCTGTCATTCATCGATCAAATGCTGGATAGATTAGCAGGAAATGATTTTACTGTTTCTTGGATGGATATGCCAGGTACAACCAGATCATGATAGCTTCTGAAGACCAAGATAAAACCACATTTACCTACCCATATGGGACATTCGCTTTTCGCCGCATGCCATTCGACCTCTGCAATGCGCCAAGCACGTTCCAGAGGTGCATGATGGCAATCTTTTCAGATTATCTCGAGGACTCAGTAGAAATTTTATGGATGACTTCGTTTATGGGAACATTTACGAAGTCTGCCTGGCCAATCTGGAGAAAATTTTGAAAAGATATGAAGAGACGAACCTACTGCTCAATTGGAAAAAATGTCACTTCATGGTGACAGAGGATATAGTATTAGGACACAAGGTCTCTCAAGAAGGGTTGGAGGTGGACAAAGAAAAGATTGACGCAATTGAAAAGCTTCCACCTCTAACCAACGTGAAGGCAGTGCGAAGCTTCTTTGGGCATGCTGGATTCTACAGACGATTCGTTAAAGACTTTTCTAAGATAGCAAGACCATTGAGTGCATTACTAGAGGCAGACAGAAAGTTTGAATTTGACAACAATTGCCTCAACGCATTTCGAATTTTAAAGAATTCGCTGATTACCGCACTCGTCTTAATTGCACCGGATTGGACACTGCCATTTGAAATCATGTGCGACGCAAGCGAGTATGTGATGGGAGCCACACTAGCGAAAAAGAAGAAAACAATTTTGCACCCCATCGCATATGCGAGTAAAACTCTGAACCCTGCTCAAATTAATTATACCACCACTGAAAAAGAGCTCCTGGTTGTGATTTTTGCGTTGGAAAAATTCCAGGCATACTTGTTGGGAACCAAGGTACTCATTCATACTGATCACTCGGCAATCAAATATTTGATGACAAAGAGGGATGCAAAGCCGAGATTGATCAGATGGGTTCTCCTCCTTCAAGAATTTGATATCGAGATAATTGATCGAAAGGGGGCAGAGAATCAAGTTGCGGATCACTTGTCCAGACTGGAAAATCTTGAGGTTGACTACAATGAATCTGAAGTAAGTACTGTGTTCCCGAATGAGCAGTTGTTCCACATAGAAGAATTGCCCTGGTATGCGGACATCGTCAATTATTTGGTCTGTGAACAATTCCCTGAAGATTACACTTATCATCAACAGAAAAAGCTCAAGAATGAATGCAGACATTATTATTGGGATGAGCCGAATTTGTATAAGAAAGGTGCAGACCAGATCATTCGGTTATGCGTACCAAATGTTGCTCAACAACGCATATTGTCACAATGCCACGACTCACCATATGGTGGGAACTTCGGAGGACAACGCATTGCAACCAAAGTTTTGCAAAGTTGATTTTTTTAGCCTTCATTATTCAAGGATGCGGTTGACTACGCAATGAAATGTGATCGGTGTCAACGCACAGGCAACATTTCATGCAAGATATGCCAATGAACACTATCTTGGAGCTGGAATTATTCGACGCATGGGGAATTGATTTCATGGGACCATTCCCCCTTCAAATGGTAAACACTATATATTATTAGCCATAGATTATGTCTCCAAGTGGGTCGAGGCAATAGCATGCGCCGCAAATGATGCGGCGGTAGTCTTCCAGTTCCTGAAGAAATATATTTTCACTCGTTTTGGCACTCCTCGTGCCATCATAAGTGATGAAGAATTCCACTTTGTCAATCACAATATTAAGAAGCTACTGCGCAAGTATAATATCCTCCACAAATTGGCCACCGCATACCATCCGCAAACGAATGGTCAAGTTGAAGTGTCCAATCGAGAAATTAAATTGATACTTGAGAAAGTAGTAAAGCCTTCATGGAAGGACTAGGCAACAAAGCTTGACGATGCGTTGTGGGCATACCGGACCGCATTTAAAACACCAATAGGTATGTCCCCCTATGCGTTGGTATTTGGCAAGTCATGTCATTTGCCTTCGGAGCTGGAGTATAAGGCATTGTGGGCGGTCAAGAAACTGAATTTTGATTTGGAGAAGGCAGGGGACGCGTGGAAAATGCAACTGGTTGAGCTAGAAGAATGGAGGAACAACACATATGAAAATGCGAAGATTTATAAAGAGCGCACCAAGCACCGGCATGATCAACACATATGCGGTAAGAACCTCCAAGTCGGGCAAAAATTCTTGCTTTTCAACTCACGTCTGCGACTCTTCCCAAGAAAGCTAAAGTCACGTTGGTCCGAACCGTTCATAATTCGACAAGTACTTCCGCATGGTGCGGTGGAATTATCAAATGACGATGGGCAGCGACTAAAGGTATACTATGGAGAAGACTGGCATTGCCAAGTCAAGTCCATGGAACTAAGAAACTTTGAATAAAGAAGGAAGTAGGTGGTCCCTGCGTTGTTACATGATTGCAATTTCTCAGGGACGCAAGTTTTGGAAAACTTCAAGTCTTCAACTCTTTTCTCCACTACTCAGAATCTTCACTATCTTTCAGTTATCTTTTCATTTTTCAGTTCTATTTCTACAAAAAAAAAAAAAAAAAAAAAAAAATTGCTGTTAATGATTTTTCTTTTTGTTTTAAAATATTTGACCCTCTCTTTTTTTTTCTCTACAACGATCGAGACGCTGGATTGCGGCAATGTTACGTGAAGAAGCATTCATCTTATTCCATCACTGCAACCCAAAGAAGAAAGATCGCCGCTAGGATGGATGCGTCAACACAATGCAGGCAACAGCGCAAAATTTGGGGGTGTACTTTTCCTTATCTTTATTTCAAATTTTGCCCTATCACATTGCATTTCGCTTTTCAAAGTTTTATCACCGCATCTTTTTTATTACCGCAATCATAACAAATAGATAAATTTAGTAGTCTACCGCATTCTGTTTCTTTGCCAAGTATAATTTCAATGATGAAAAATATGCTTCTATTTTTTTCGCATATATTAGAGTCAACTTAATCTTAAGATAGTCACCTCATAAAATATTTCTAGAAGTTATGGGTTTGATAGCTTTCTTTCAAACTCTCTTTACAACGCATTCTAGAATATCGCATAACTTATTTTAATCTTTTGCCAATGGGGACATTACCACATTTTAAATTTGGGGGTGAGGTATTTATTTTCGACCTTGCTATGGTCTATAAAAATATATATATATATTTTAAAATAACAACTCCACTGTCAACGTAAAGAGGAAACTCATGTTGATAAGAGTTAAGTTGTGAAAGGCACTTACACGGAGTTGAATGTCCGCATGACACATGTGGGGGCAAGCCAAAACGAAAGTACGTTACCAGGATCAACGCATAAATCGATGACCGCAACTCCAATGCCAAATCGGTATGAGTTTAGTTTGAGAAAGAGTGCATTGCTCGTAGTTGGATGTCCGCATGACACCCGTGGGGGCAAGCCAAAACGAAGGCAAGGCACTCGGATCAACGCAAGGTCAGAAAAAAATAGCAATAAAGAAAATTTTTGTGCAAGGATAAATCTTTTGTCACCCCGGTAGAAAATTTTCTTTTTGAAATAAATCATGCGATGTTCCGGAATTTAGTAAAATCCTTTTGAAAATTAAACTTGCGTCCCTAGGTCTTAGAAATATTTTAAGAGTAGACTTGAATAAGACTTAAGAAAATTCTAGTATATAGGATTTGAATGAAGTATCCTTGGGAAATCTAGGAAAGGAACTTTGTGGTGGACTTGCTAAAGGATCTTTAGCTTATGCTTGAGGACAAGCAATGTTTAAATTTGGGGGTGTGATAACGGGCAAAAATGCACGTTATCATAGTGCTAAGTTCTTAAACAATGTTGGATTGCGTTGATAGAATATGTTAAATTGCATCCATTAAGCATAAATTCTATAATATTGCGGTCGCATGCGTCCAATGCATTAGAGCAGTTGATCTTTATATTT
>NC_052354.1:53470784-53472959 GCF_009727055.1 Benincasa hispida
GGGCCGACTCTCGCGAGAGCGAGAAATATCTTTAGAGCACAAGTAGAACAGTGTAATCGCCTGGTAGCAAGAAATTGCTACCAGGCTCTTTACTTTACTTGCATTGATATTTATACTTCATTTTCATCTTTATTCAATGGAAGTTCTATTTCTACATCTGCTAACTCTCATAATACGCATGAAGAGCTAAGCTAGTTGAATGAGTTGAGAAGAACTAGGCTAACATGACCTAGGAAGTTCACTACTTGTGATTATCTTGTTTTATGCTGTGCAAACCCTTTAGAGTTACTCGAGAGAGAGTCTAAAGAAAGAACCTAATGTCTCAAGAGAGCTAGGTTAGAATCTGGACTCGAAAGAGCAAGATTAGGCTTGCATAAACAAGAGATAGGGACTTAGAGATAAACTTTGTTTGTCAACTTGCATCGCATGCATCCTAGGAATAGGAATGATATTATGTGGTCGCATATTTGTGTGGATGCCATCTTGTCATCGCATAAATAGGAATAGAGGTTTATGTGTAAACCCTGTAGACTTATCGCATGCGTTCTAGTCTTAGAAGCCGTGGTATTCGCGCCGAGAGGTGGTTTACTGTTGTATGCATGTTGCATGATCGCAAGTATGAATGCACTCTAGGGAATGTTAGCCGAAACCTTTCTCAACTCGTTCACCGCATATTCATCGCATGTTGATATATAGGGAATAGGAATGATCTTAGAAACTGCTCTCACAAGCCTTATTCCAAATGAAAGGGGCTCCCTTCCGGTTAACTGAGTCAATGGGGTGGCTATGCATGAGAAGTCCTTTACAAATCGTCTATAGTAGCCTGCTAACCCCAGGAAACTGTGCACCTCACTGATTGTGGTTGGACGAGCTCAACTCGTAACTGCCTCAATCTTTGCAGGATCCACAGAGACTCCTTCCTTCGATACTACATGCCCTAGAAAGAACACCTGCCTCAACCAAAACTCGCATTTAGAAAACTTAGCATACAGCTTATTGGCCCTCAACGTCTCCAGAACTTTCTGCAAATGCTCCTCATGTTTGACCTCTGTCTTGGAATAAACCAAGATGTCATCAATAAAAAAAAATCACAAAGGTGTCGAGGAATTCCTTGAACACCCTATTCATCAAATCCATGAACACTGTTGGTGCATTCGTTAGACCGAACGACATCACTATGAACTCATAATGCCCATACCTCAAACAAAAAGATGTCTTGGGTATGTCATTGTCCATTATTCTTAATTAATGGTATCCTAACCAGAGATCAATCTTTGAGAACACTGTAGCTCCCTGCAACTAGTCGAACAAGTCATCAATCCTGAGAAGTGGATATTTGTTTTTTACGGTCACCTTGTTCAGCTCTCTGTAATCAATGCACAGACGTAACAATCCATCTTTCTTTTTCACAAACAAAATGGGTGCACCCCATAGTGACACACTAGGGCATATGAAACCCTTGTCCAACAACTTCTGCAATTGGACCTTAAGTTCCCTCAACTCTACTGGTGCCATCCTGTATGGAGCTTTCGAAATGAGCTCCAACTCAATAGCAAAATCTATCTCCCGCTGTGAGGGCAGTCTAGGAAGATCCTCTGGAAAAAGGTATGGAACTTAAGCTCCTTGGTCAAACGGTCTACTAGCCTTCAATGCTGAAATCACTTTGGGTAGAACCACGGTCTCAACCTCATTAAAATTAAAATTAGCTCCTGTAGAAGGGTTAAAGATAACCTCCTTACAGGAGCAATCTATGCTGGCATGATTAGCAGCTAACCAATCCATGCTCAGTATCACATCAAAATCACGCATGTCTAGAATTATCAAGGTCACGTCTAATGCATGATTTGCTATCTCTACCTGTCATGCCTTTATCTTTTTAGTAGCTAACATGATCTCTCCTGATGGAGTGGAAATAGACAGTGCAAAGGGCGAAGGTTCTGACTCTAACATGCCATGCCTTACAAATACGAAGGATATAAATGAGTGCATAGAGCCAGAGTCAAACAAAACTAAAGCATGGTGCCTCAAAATGGGAAGTGTACCTGTCGCAACTGTGCCTGACTTCTCAGCCTCGCACCGAGTGGTCGAAAACACTCTGCCCTGCTGCGGCTGACGACTCGGGCCTCCCTGAAACGAGCTTACGGGCTGGCTCCTAGGTTCAGGCACATTCCTCCT
>NC_052354.1:53473036-53475279 GCF_009727055.1 Benincasa hispida
GGGCCTCCCTGAAACGAGCTTACGGGCTGGCTCCTAGGTTCAGGCACATTCCTCCTTGGGCAGTTCTCTGACATATGCCCCTTCTGACCACATCGGAAAAAAAAACCCCAGAGCCGGCTAGGCAACGTCCCCAGTGACACCTACCACAAGTAGTATAGATCGGCTTACCTTCCTTGACAGTCACAACTTCAAAGCCCTGTTGTCCCCACTGACGTGGAGCATTAACGGTGTTCTGGTTCCTTTACTGATGCTCAGGAGCCCTTGGCTCCGCCTTCCTTTTCTGACCTACAGAGGTCTCAATCCCGAGTGACTTCCTGTACTCTTCTCCCGCCTGGGAGTCAGCATCAATCCTCACAGCGGCCCGCAGTGCCGCAACATACGTATTAAGGTCTAAGGCATGTACCATACCTCGCAGTCCGCTTCTCAGACCCTGGATGAACCTCTCTGTCTGTAGGATTGTATCAACAACAGCGAAAGCACAAGGATCATCTAAGCACTCAAATTCACTAATTTTGGCAAAATATAAAGCATGCTCTTGCAGTAAACAAGTAAGTTTCAAGACATACCTCTTGTAGAACTTCTTCAAAGCTCATTCTCTAGCTGCTATCTACTCCAAATCTTGTTGCAGACCACCTCAAGATCTTCTCCACTATTCTCTTAGTGCTCTAGATTGAGTTGTGGGACTCAAAACAAGCTTGAATCAAGAGATGAAGAAGAAATGCTCACTATAGAAATCTAGTTGAAGAACTCTTTCTTTAAATCGAATTTTCTCTCAAATTCTCTATAGATTGCATGCCCGATTTTCACTCCAATCTCTTCATTATATATCAACATGCAAAGAAGAGACTTGCATGAGTTGCAGCTCATGCTTGGAGAAGACAAGGCAAAGAAGATGCATTTTGAGTAAGCAACTAAAGAGATAGATAATGGAAAATCTTATTTTTCCATTTCGTGTGTTTTGTTTTTTCCTTTTCAATTTTATCTCAAAAATCAAAATTTGATTTTATAAAATCTATTTTGATTTTAAAAAATGAAAAAAAAATAATTAATTTCATAAATTAATTATTTGATATAGTTGAATTGATCGTTACTTTCTTTTATGTGTTTTATTATCATAATATTATGTTATTGCATGTCTAACTGAAAATGTATTGACGCCCATTACTAATGTGAAAATCAAGTAATGGCACTAAAATTTGATGATCTTTAGAATTAATTGGGAATATGAATCTTGTCACATTATTTATCTCTCATTTATTTACATGTCCGTGCTTGGTTTATGGTGGTTATGGTAATTCGTCCTATAATGATCGAGTACCATTATGCATGATATCTCCGAAAATGCAAATATCCCGAAATATATGTTTGTTGATGGTAGGTGTTGTCCAAAATTAAATCATCCATAGCTTGATTTGTCATTTGGTTTAAAAAACGAGGTTGAAAAGGGACGAGAAACAAAAATAATAAATGGTTTTATTCATTTCATATAAGAATTAATATGAATAAAAGAATAATTCAATATTTAAATTGCGATCAAAATTATTAAAGCAATTCACTCTTTTAACACATATTCATCTTATATATTTAATGATCCATATTTAAAATATATATAATTCTTCTATCCATTAATTTCAACATAAATTTAATAGTTATATTCATATTAACTCACTTTAATTTCCTTAAATTCTTAATTGAATCGATCAAAATGTATACAATACACTCTTTAGAATATTGGACTCAAGCGCTTAATTTCCTTAGAACATACTCATGGGGAGTGTGTTATACTAGAAATGTCTATTAAGTAGGGTAAACCTCCACACATTATTCCTATCCAGATTCATGGGCTTCCAACCATGTCAAACGAATCTGAGATTATTTGTGTCGGTTTAAACTCATCACATAAGATGACCAGACATTATAAATTCCCTTCATAATTCGAAGCACTATTATAACTTAATGTGTGGGAGTCACTTCCATCGACTTAGAAAGCACCCGTTATTCATGTTAGCAACATTGCCCTCATTGTTAGATATATATGTCCACATGATTTAACCATGAATTGAGGCTAAAGTGAAGCATCGACCCTTCAACAGGTTTTCGTAATAGAGGTTGTGTCCAATACTCTGTTTGTACCCCCGAGATACGTCTATTCCTCAAGTCCCCTACGTAACCGTCTAATGAATCAACTAGTTTGTGATCCAATCACGTAAGAGCCAAACTTCTCTCAGTATCGCCCATTTGCA
>NC_052354.1:53475304-53666616 GCF_009727055.1 Benincasa hispida
TTAAATAATTAATTTAATATTCAAATTTTAAATTAATTTTAACACATATTGCCCAGTGAGAGGGTGGGGCCCCTTGTTCAAGACATGGATTCAATACTTGAGAGAACAACCTTTCTCCTATCCCTAAATCAGGTAGCCGTGAACTTCGTCTTACACCCTATGTCTCTAGCTATCTATCTAGTCTTACCCTAAAATGGGAGTCTTATTGAGTCGGCGTTGTTAAGCCAACCCTCACCTATGAAAATCTAAGGACAAACCCAAATAACAGGAGTTTATAGTTAGCTCAGGATTAAGATCGAGTTACCTAGGTCATCTAGGTGAAATAGTCAGTCTTATACAATAAACCGTGTTATAAAGTAAGAGTGACTTATTTCTTGGTCATATCTTATGCAAACTCATTGCATAGGATGCCTCCACTCCTCATGTCATAACATGTACGAATTAGGATCACATCGTATGTAGCACTTTACAACTCTTTGTAACTAGAGTAGACCACATCCAATGGTGTTACCAGAATAAGATACCCAACCTTATTCATGTACCATAGATCATTTTGACTATTTACTTGAACGTGATCCACTCTTATGTCTCCACATAAAGTTCAAGTACGCATACAATAGTCATGGGTCTTAGTTTATTGGATTTAGACTTTCATACAATTAAATCAATAATAGGTATATTGACATAGAAAATGTTTATCATTCTACAAACTGCGAGTTTTAGGACATAAAGCCCAACACTGTCCTTGTTGCCTTGGTGGCTACTAGCTTAGGAGCAAAGTAGGATAACTTATCAAATTCCTGATCATATTCCTCTACCAGCATAACTCCCTGTTTCAAGTTCAAGAACTCTGCCTGCTTGTTGTACCGAGTGTTGGCCGAAAAATACTTCTCATAAAAGCGCTCCTTGAACTGCTCCCAAGTTGCAAGTTCCCCACCAGTATCAATCATTTTCTCTACTGAACACCACCAAATCTCTGCGTTGCCAGTCAACATGAAAACTGCACATTGGAGCTTCTACTCTTTCGGGCACCTCAAAAACAAAAAATCATCTCAATTGATGACAACCACATCTCTACTTTAGTGGGATCCCCCAATTATCCATTAAAGGAGCGAGGGTCAAACTTCCCGAAATCCCTCAAATGCTTGGCCTCAAGAGACAGTCCTTGCATGTCTCTATTCTGCGACCAAGTCTGCTGCAATTACTCAAGTGGCACCTATTTCTTTTGATCCTGGTTCTGGGCAATCTGTCATACCATCGTGTTACGGATCAGCTTCTGCAGTCTTTCCATTAGGAAGGATGCAATGGCTTCACTAATTCTTGCTTTCATTGCATTCTCATTAACTTGGGTCATAGGTGGATTCGGAGCTGTCGGGCAGTCTGGCTACCCCTCGACTCCTCTTCCTGCAACCCTTGGAGGGGAGGATCTTGAACTCCATGGATGTTGCACTTAGGGGTCATGAACCCCTCCTCTAAATAGTCTTTCGTGCTCCTAGTTTATGTGTCATCTCCTGTCATGAACTCATAAATTAGTTTTTTTACCTCTGGGTACTTTCTCAGAAAACATGCTACTAAAACATTACACTCTACTAATCTCATATTATGTACTGAAAACTTTCATTAGTAGGACATACCTGGTGATGACGAGGAAATCCGTTATCTGGGCCACAGAGACTACCTAACTTACGTAGTAGAGTCAGTCTTCAGAACTCAAAACATGGGCTCTGAAAACCAACTGTAAACGACCCGACCCCCTAGGACTTCAAGTTTAGGCCATTACTAAACACATGCATGCATAGAACTTAAAAGACACCCCTTTTATAATGAAATGAATGCTAAATAAATAAGGTAAATTCAAAAAAACCTTTCATTAAATTCAAATATTTAAAAACAAACAATAGGTACCCATAAATCATAAATGATAATAATATATCTGAAAACAAAATCTTAATAAATGAGTTGAAAACATGAAAAGAAATCTAAATATCATGAGCGGAAGCATAAAAACTGTCCCAGTGCTCTAATCACGGATTTCGCTTGTCAATCGTCGGTGCATCTCTACCTTTACCTGAAACAACAACATGAGAAAAGGATGAGTATAAATACTCAGTAAGTAACCCCACTACTGGGGTTAGGCTAGGCATCTATGTCATCTAGATGCCTAGCTCTGGTGGAAACATTATAAAACTTCTTTAGTCCTCATGGGACACATACATACATGAAAAACTGATTTTTATCCTACTATAGTTAAGTATAGCCACTACCTCTAGTAAGTCCCGTAGGACCCACAACCTCTGGTGAATCCCGAAGGAAACACAACCTTTGGTGAATCCCGAAGGAAACACAATCTCTGGTGAATCCCGAAGGAAACACAACCTTTGGTGAATCTCAAAGGATAACACAATCTCTGATGAATCCCAAAGGAGACACAACCTCTGGTGAATCACGAAGGAATCACAATCTCTAGTGAATCCCGAAGGAAACACAACCTCTGGTGAATCCCAAATGATAACACCACCTCTAGTGAATCTTGAAGGAAACACAACATCTAGTAGGCATCTTACTAATCAGTGAGGACACTATCACAATGTCAACATCACAAGTATCACAACATGGTTCTATAACATACATACACACCTCAACATCATGGTTCTATAACATATATATATACCTTAATATTCTCAAATCAAATACAACCTCATGGAATCAAATATCATCTCATGCTAGCATTCAAGTATCTACGTGCACAAATAAATCTTTCAAATCCTCATACAAGAACATAGATCGGTTATACTATACTATCCGTCTATCATGCTATCATTCTATCATAATATTCATCTATCATGCTAGCATACATCTAGTGTCTGGCCTGTAAGCAGTTCTAGTAGTAAGATTACTTACCTAAAATAAAGTTCAAAAATTAATTCAAACGAACAAACTCCTTTCTAGCTTTCCACAACTTTTGAATGAGATCTTAGAACATGGATAAAAATTGATCTTAACCTTTAAGCCCAATTTTTAAACACTAAATCATTCCAAGATTACCAACACAACTTACCCAATACTGGTTTGGCCAAGATCATCTCAAAGTACTAACACCAAAATTCTTGTCAGAATCAAACTCAAGTCGTTCGCTTCTAAATTCAAAACTTCTCCAAAACTTGAATCTAAAGCTCAATTAATCTGAGTAAACAAAAACAAAAACAGAACAAAAACAACAAAAAAATCAAAACTCCATGGGCATTCAAAGCTCTTTCAAGAGAGTTCAACAGTAGCTCCAAGATCTACCCAAAACCTCACCTACTTTCAAGATCCTGTGAGGCCACGGCGGCGGAGCTCGACAAAGGGCAACAGAGCGCGCGGCGGCGACTGGAGTAGTGACAGGTGACCAACAGCTGGCAGATATAAGGGAACGGCAATGCGGCTCAAATCCGATGGTGTCGCTTGGTGTGAACAGATCTGGCAGCGCACGAGTGGCTAAAGAAGAACCAAACTGGCAGCACGGCCTTGGAACCAGTGGCCTCGGAACGTAGACGGAGAATAGAACGCAGGCACTAAGGTGCGACTGACTCAGATTTAGCATTCGACTTCAGTTCTGGACAGGTCTAGACGACGACGAACAACGAGTGACGTGAGGATTCAGCGGCTGGAGGGTCAGTCAAATTTTCACGAAGGAGAAGGGTTTCTTTTGTTTTATATAATAATAATAATAATAACTTAAAAGGAAATAAAATAAACTTTTTATTTTATTCTTTTCTTTATTCTACTTTATTTTACTAAATTTCTTTCCTTCCCCAATTGAAATTAATTTCTGCCATTAATTTCCAAATTGAATAATTTTCAACGTCAATAATTAAATTCCCGCAATTACACTTAAGTCCAAAATTTCAAAAATGCCCTCAATTAATAAAAATTACTGAAATTACATCAATAATAAAAATCCGGGGTGTTACAAGGAAAGTCGTGATGCGTCTCTCAATCTTCCCATTGCCTTGAGAAAAGAGACTAGATCATGTACGAAGTTCCCTATGCATAGTTACATGACATATAGTAACTTATCTCCCGAGTTCAAGGCTCTCACTACCAGCCTAGATACAGTAGTGGTCCAAGTAGTATACATGTTACCATGGAAGCTCTTGAGTGGAAGGCTACAATTATGGAAGAAATGAAAGCTCTAGAGAAAAATGAGACATGAGAACAGGTTGTTTTTCCTGAGAGTCACAAGACGGTTGAATGTAAATGGGTATTTACTGTTAAGTACAAATCTGATGGCACGATTGACAGATACAAGGCGAGACTGGTAGCCAAAGGCTTTACTCAAACCTTTGGTATTGATTACTCTGAGACATTCTCCCCGGTAGCCAAACTCAATATGATCCGGGTGCTGTTATCTTGCTGTTAATAAAGATTGGCCTCTATATCAATTGGATGTGAAGAATGTGTTTCTTAATGGAGAACTTAAAGAAGAAGTCTATATGAGCCCTCCACCCGGCTTTGAGAACCAGTTTAAGCACCAGGTTTGTAGATTAAAGAAGTCATTGTATGGGTTGAAACAGTCTCCAATAGCCTGGTTTGATAGATTCACCACATTTGTTAAAGCACAGGGGTATGATCAGGGGCACTCAGACCACACGTTGTTTACAAAGAAGTCTGGTTCAGGAAAGATCTCAGTACTTTTTGTTTATGTAGATGACATTGTGTTGAGCAGTGATGATACTATTGAAATTATGAGACTTAAAACAAAGATGGCCAAAGAATTTGAAATTAAAGATCTGGAAAAATTGCGGTACTTTCTTGGGATGGAAGTGGCTCGATCGAATGAGGGTATCTCAATCTCACAACGAAAGTATGCTCTGGATCTTCTCAAAGAAACAGAAATGACTAGGCATAAACCAGTAGACACCTCTACAGAGTATAATACCAAACTGAGCAATATTAACAATGACGCTTCTGTCAGTAAAGAGAGATATCAGCAATTAGTCGGGAAGTTGATATGTTTATCTCACACGAGACCTAATATATCATATGCAATGAGTGTTGTCAAACAGTTCATGTAAGCTCCCTACGAGTAACATATGACAGCCGTCGAACGCCTTCTACGATATCTGAAGGGCACTCCTTGTAAGGGCCTACTGTTCAGGAAGTCAATAAACGTTGCACAAAAGCATATACTGGTTCGGACTGGGCTGGGTCTGTTGTTGATAGAAAGTTAATGTTTGGGTATTGCATTTTTGTCTGGGGAAATCTGGTAACTTAGAGAAGTAAAAAACAGGGAGTGGTTGCCAGAAATAGTGCAGAAACTGAGTATAAGGCCATGAATTTGGAGATATGTGAAGAAATTTGGTTGAAGAAAGTAGTGAGAGATCTTCGTCAAGACAGTGAGCTTCCAATGAAATTATTCTATGACAATAAAGCAACAATAAGTATTCCAAACAATCTGATCCAGCATGATAGGACCAAACACGTCAAAACTGACAAACATTTCATCAAAGAGAGACTGGACAATGGAAGCATATGCATTCTCTAGATTCCTTCTAATCAGCAGATTGTAGATGTCCTTACAAACGAGTTGTTAAGACAGAGTTTTGGTTATTGTATCAGCAAGTTGGGTCTTATTGATATTTACGCCCCAACTTGAGGAGAAGTATCAAAAAAGGTTGATTTGCCCTAGAGACTTATTTGTAATTTTCTTGTGGGCCTAGGACTTCCTGACTATCTATTTATTTGAGCAAGCCTTCTTATATTTTTGTATCACTTCAATAATAAAAAAGTCTCTACAATAGTTTTTTCTCCTTGATCTAGGATTTTTCACGTAAACTATTTGTGTCTCTTCCCCTTCCTCTTTTTTTTCATCAAATATTTTATTTTACCCTAGATTTATTTCCTTTTTTTTTAATTTTAGGACTTGTTAGAACCTATAAATATAACTTTTGTCGTAACTTTCGTTTTGTTAAAAAATAATAAAAAGACACCTTATCATGATTATTTCTCCCTATTTTAGAATTTTTCATGTAAACCTAACATTTTTTTCCTACACTAAACTATTGCTTACAAATGAAAGAAACACAAAAAGAACAAGCAAGAAGCCATACAAAAAGACAACCCACCAGAAAGAGCCAAACAGTTGAGAGGGATCCAAACGGATCAAACAGAAGGATCCTTAAAATATTAGGAGAAATGAACCATATGGATCAAACAAGGATTCCAACTAAATCAGTATGGATAGATCTCTACCTTACAAAGGTTTACATGACAATATAATAGTACAAGCATATTACAGTTAATTGTTACAAAGGTCATTACGTGCTACAATTTTATTCAGTACAAATGAACAACAAGTGATGGAACATAATAAGCCTAATCTATTGATTGTATGGATGGATGTTTCTGTCAATAATTAGATTACTACAATTAACCACATTCGGATTACAGAGCTACCCAGGAAGATCCCCAGCAATCTGAATCTTCCGAAAAGACAAATGAAGGGGCCCCAAGCCAGAAACGTAAAATCGTCTTCAAGGGTTTACCTCATTACCACCATTCCTGTGGTTGCCATTCTCAGTTACTTCTATAGTCTTGTTTGTCTCAGTATGTTTCTCACTCTTCTCTTCAGTTGCACCTGCTTTGTCCTTGATTTCTCCTTCGAGTTCAATATCCTGTTGATTGGGGTTTTGATTCTCTAGTGCTTTTTCTTGTTTATCAGATACAAGAGTGTCAGGTTTGACAGCTTCACCGAAATTACCATCATTCTCCTCAACTTGTGGCTGCTCAATCTTTTCTTCATGCTTTGCTCCTTCCAGATTCTCATTGAGGTTTAATTTAGAGCTTTCAGGTTCCTTCTCATTGAGGTTTGTTTCCAATTTTTCTTGATCTGATTCATTAGTTATCTTATATTCTTTTTCAGCATCATTATCTGCATTCAACTGGTCGACAGGTTTTGGTGGCTCTGCTTCAGCAGCTTCGTCTTTTGTTTCCTTCTCATCTTGATTTTCCTTCTTACCATCTTTCACTTCAGTATCATCCCTGCTCCCATCTTTTCCAGCATCTTGGTTGTCAAATTCTTTCTTCTCCTCCAGAACTTCTGGTTCAGCTTCTGTTTCTTTAAGATCTTTCTTGGACACCGAAGTTCTTTTTCTCTTTGGATGCTCACTCTCCATTGGTGGAGATGCTTTAGCCTTTTCACTTATCCTTGCTGACCTCCTCGGCGTCTCACCTGTGCCCCAATCAAATTCGGCAGCTGCTGGGCCACCAGGGTGTGCCTTCAGGTACTGATCCAACTTTCTTTTGTTTTTGATCTCCTCCCCTGTTGGAGTTGTGAAGATGACCTCATGTTTCTTAGGAGAGTTACCTTGCTTAGGAAAAAACTGCCAAACATTCATATCGTTCAATCAGTTGCAACCAATAAACCAGTAACTCAGATCTCTCTTTTTTGTTTTAATTTTTCAATTTTTTGTTATTAATATAAGATAATAGAAGCTAAATAATTGTGTAAATATAGGTTAAGGCGAACTTCATAGGCAGGTTAGTTCTTGATATATAGATTTACAAGTTTTCCATTGAAAGGGTGAGTGAAGGACAATCAATAAAGTGAGTGTTCCTCTCAACGCGTTGATACTCTTGCAAGAAAGAAATCTTTCAATAACTAGACAAAAGTACATCCAAATAACCCACAAAACAAGAAGTCTCTCTCCCCAAATAAGATGATAAAAGAACTCACATTGGTATAAATTACAGTACTCAAAAAGAATAATAATAACCAAAGAAAACTATCTAGAAGCCAAAAAGAAAAAAGAAAAAAAAGTACATTCTCTCCCTTTCACACCCATGAAAGTCTTGCCACTCTCTCATACAGAACACTTCCGTTCCTCTTCAGCCATAAGCTCTATAAAGTAAAAAAACAAGTAATATTCCACCATGAAATCTTCATCTTCTCTTCAATAGGAAACCAGCACAGCGGCAAGTGGAAAACACCAGCTAACACCAGGCATATATGGGAAAAGGAAGAAAACGAAAAGCCAGACACAGAATTTTGGAAAAAGAGACTGCATTAATTGGAGTTCTTTATGTTGTCAGCATCGTTATTGTTACATAAACAGCACCAATGAGGATGCAGATCTATAACCTTGCGTTTCTGTATAAGATAAAAAGTACTAACCTTCCCAAAATCAAGATGCCAGAAGAAAAATCTCAAGAATTTGAGAATTCTAAATTTCAAAACCTTAAAAGACACATCCTGCTGGCTATGAGTCTGACATGCTGTTCACAAACAGCATGTGGATTAACAAAAAAATGCTCGACTCCTCTGGTAGACCATCTGATATCATGCTGCCTACTTGGAGCCAAATTCCGTCCTTTTTTCATCGCTAACCATTCATCCACATCCATCTGAAAAAGATCTGATGAAATGTATACCGCAGTAAGAGATTTTATCATTTCTGAAAGACTATAAGGCAAAAGTACAAAGAGACCAGCCGTTTTAGATGCTACTGATTCTCCCTGGCATTCTCCTGTTAGGAAAAACTCACTCTACATTTCTCAATCTCCAATCCTTGCCATGTATCTCACTTCTCAGCTTATTCCTTTACCTAACAAGTGGGCTTCCCCACACTCTTAGGGAACTTGCACTCATACTGTTGTTTGAGCAAGAACTTCAAGATGCATTAATCTGTATGCATTCTGAGTCACCAGCCCAATAGGAATCGAAACCATTTCAAATGGAAAAGACAATCACCATCGGTTAACTTTTATATATAGGCTTGTAATCACACCTTCCTGATAAGCTTGGGTCAACCAAGGATAAGACATTGGCCTTGTATAAGCAGTAAGCACAGAAGTTTTTGATCCAGACCATCAGTTTCTATAATGAATAGCTTTGAGACAAGCAAAGGCTTCCTCCTTAGCCTTGGAGTTTGACTCAAACTATTATTTTTAAGTGATGGATGAGGGAAATGCAGTTGAGCAATAATCCACCAAAGATATTCAGTGGAAACATGTAAGCCCCATCAGAGGAAGATAACCAATTCAACATATTTTGGATTTTATGGTCTTGAACAGCCACCTTGCTCAGACACCAAATCACCTATATAATCAATCCGGGTGTGTGAAGAAGTGCAGAGCTTGGTACTAGCCACCATCATATTTACGGAGAAGTCTAAAACAGAACAAATGCTGAGCACATAGCTCTGAGCCAGCATTGTAAACAAGCATGCGGTCAATAAACACAAGTAAATTTGGAAAGGAACTATCTTAATATGTCCGTGAGATATTTGAGAGCTTGGTCATTGGTCAAGCCAAACAACATGATCCAAAAACCATGCCAGATAGGGGCACAAATTAATACAATTATAAATTTAGACATACAATGATGAAATGTAATTTTATTTATAACATTCAAATCGAAGTTATATTGATTACCGATACTATATCAAGCTGTTGTGTTCAACATTAGTTTATTTAGAAAATAAGACTATATAAGTTTGATTAGACCATATAATAAAGAGCATGACCATATGTAGATACAAAGGAAGAAAATCATAATTTAAAGCTCCAAATATTTAGTAGTTTTTTTCTCAGTCAGAATTATAGTTTTTATGCCATTAAAGAAAATTTTACATAATTTAAATTTTAAATAAAAATATCCATTTTAACTTGTATTTATACAAGGAAACAAACACCATAAATTTAAAAAATAATATATATATATATATAACCCAAAACAAAATATGAACCTTAATAAACATTATCTAGAAATTAAATAAAGGGAATAGGGTTCCCACCCAGCTTAAATTAGAGATAACTTACTTATTTTCAATGAGAAAAGTTTTTTTTCTTTTTTTTTTTTTCTTTTTTTTTTAAAAAAATCAACATGATAAAAAGGTTCATATGTATTTTTTTTTTTTTTCCAAAACAATGAGTTAACAGATGACCAAAATCAATGTCCACTATTTCTTTATAAAGGGAAGTGGGGTGGGGTCACATGCCCCCGGGCCCGAAAGTGGCTCCACCAGTGCCTTAAAATTTATGGTGTTCTTGATAAGTGCAAGAGGCAGTTTAAGGCACGTTCTCAAGCTTATGCGAATCAGGTTATACCCTTCTTTGAAATCAATCTTCAAGATGAGAACTGCTCCATGTATGAGTGCAGAGGGCTTAGGTAACACTGATGATAGTGATACCCTCATTCAAAATCAATCTTGAAGATGACAGTCTCATGTAGTTCATCGAATAGCTCCGCAACTACAAATTTAATCCGAAGCTCACTGATTGACTAGCTACTGTTTAAGTGAACTTGTATTGGAATGTAGTATACCTAGCAGTGCACAAGCTTCTTGATTTGGTTCTTTTGAAGTTGAAGATGTAGATTAGGACCTAGGAGTTATCCAAGGGTAAGGAAAGGAAATCACCACATTTTATAATATCTTGTAGAGCAAAGACTACCACCAATGGAAAGGACCTAGGAGTTACCCAAGGGTTACCACATTTTATAATATCTAGTAAAGCAGACACTACCACCATGCATTTGTTCACACCCTGAACCAAGGCTCTTGTTTCTATGCCTTATCGGTAGCCAGTTGTGCAGCAATATCTAAAACTAAAGGTGGTCTCCCTCGGATTAGCCTCCAACAAGAGCAACCTTCTGTTGGACCAAAACAGATTTATAGGTACAACCAACCTTTTGTGATTAAACCAATTTCAGATTCTACATGGGCATTCTTGACATCATATCGAGCTACCGCATCACCTTCCACACACAACTCTTCCCCCTCCAAGTTCCAAATTCTCCTTTATGAAGTCATTAGATACAGAAGTATCATTCAACTCAAAGTAACCAGCCATCATGATCTACTACATCAAATATCCATTCCACCAATTCTTGAATTCAAGTTTTTGATATCAATCCCATTTGACTCTCTTGGACTGTTCCAATTGCTCCATCATTCATCCTAAGATCATCCCCTTCGCTTCCAGTGCATGTTTCTCTTGCCATCAGTGCGGGAACATTCCTCTTTTTTCCCCTTAAAAACAGCTCCCATAAGAACATCCTAATCTCTACACTTCTTCCCATAGATCATGAAATTTCCATCAAATCCTCGTCATGTCTTAACTCCGGCAATTTTGGCCCTCAGTTCACCATTTTCTCCATTGCATCTAGTCAATATTTCATATTTGAATTTGATGTCAATGTCAAACTAGTCTGGAACCATCATGATAATGGCATTCATTCTTTCTAGAAGAATACATAAGGTAAGAGTACTAAAGAGAAAGCTAGTCCAAAGATAGTTGACCCTGCCTCCTACCAGAATTCTCCCTGTAGTAACGAACTCAACTTGGCTAACTTCTCCCTCTAGTTGTCAACCAATTCCTAATTTATTCTCTTGACCAACTATAACCAGCTTCCACAACCTATTGTTGAAATTCACTCCTGTCACCTTGCTAATGCCTTCCTCTCCTTTCCATAAGTATTAAAAGTTTTTCCAGAAGTATGAAACTATTTGATCACGTACAGGATAATTTGTTATTTTGATGATACTGACAAAAATGACAGGAAACTTTTTATATTGACCATCTGCAAATATACAGTTTGAACTGCTTGATAATGCCATGGAATCGATTTCAGCCCCTGATACTAAACACATTAATACAAATGTCCCAACTAACAAAACTAATTAGTGAGCAATAATGAAAGTGTATTAGGGGCTTATCCCATCCAACCAAAGTGTTGAACATTCCAGATCTCCCTGATAAATTTGCCATAACTAGTGTTAAAGAGCCGTAGCAATTTCAGTTCAAGACTTCCTTCCCCAAGATAAACATCCTCCTAAAAACTCACTCTTTCCCTTTTTCTCATCTTTAATCCACAACCCCCCTCCTTCAACATCTAGAGCTGCCCAAAAAAGAAGCAATCTCTTCAATATGCCAAACGAGTTTGAGAATAGCAAGAGAAGAGATAATATATTTATATAGAAACAGTCTATAGGCATCCAACATCTCAATAATATACTCGAGATTCCTCCATAAAATAACCTTGTAGATATCCAATTTGTTCCAGTTCTGAAAATAAAATCCATCTCCAAATCTGCACGTTCAAGGAAATATGCAACCCCCAATAGGCTATATATGTAGCATCCAAAAATAATGGATCCACTAATAACTCGAATCATGTCGTTAAAAGAGCTGGGGAGTATAGGCTTACATTCTAACTTAGGAACTGGAAATTATAACCCGAATGAAGGAAACCCTTTTGGCAGGATTAACTGCCTAAGAACATAATCTAAATATAACGAAATGTGTCTTTATGGAAGGGTACAGAAATAGATGAGGGTAACTAACAATCCACTGAAAGATATGATTTAAATTAGGGGGAAAATTTCCGACCAAATGGATTAGTGGCGGGTATTTGGTCCAAAATGTACCAAACTGATTGAATAGGAAATACGCACACACGAATATACACTTGTGGGGCGGGGGGAATCCAAGCAGAACATGCACTTCTCAATAAATAAATTAAAAAAAAAAAAAAAAAAAAATCAATTGCCAATGCTATCAGAAAGGAAATTACTCATGAACTATAAAAGATTCCAACCCTCGAATGATTAAGCAATTGCAGCCCTAATCCTCCCCAGATAATGCAAAAAAAATTCATAGCTCACAGTCTCTCTCGCACCAGAAGCAAAAGGGAGCCAAAATTAGCCCAGGATCCAGATATAAAAGAAAAAAAATTCAAAATACCATGTCAAAACGAAGTAAAATAGAAACCAATAACCAACAATTTCCCAATAATTCACCAAAAGAACACTGGAAAACCAAATCAAAAGGGGAATTAAGCAAGAAATTTGATAATTCAACCTTCCAGAAAAGCCCTAGCTACAATAAACAGTGAATTACCACCAAAGAAGCCCTAAAAATCCGGGAATAAGAGAACCCCAGTTGATAATTCAACATTTTAGAGCAAAATTGAGTAACAAAAACAGACAATAAACAAAAATCAAAAATCCACAAAAGGAATCAAAACCTTTTTCTTCCAACCAGGAGGAGCAGGGAGTTCGAAGGACACCACCTCCTCATTCCCAGTGTCTTTCTTCACTGATGCCGCCATTTTTCACCTACCCAGATGAAGCAATGATGATAAATTACACTAAAAATAGCTCAGAACAAACAATTTTACTGAAAAAAGGTTCAGAGAGAGAGAAAATATGGTTTACTTGGTTTAGGTTTCTGGGTTGCTTTACTCAGCTGCTCTTAAACATGAACCCAAAGAGACGAAGGAAATAGATTTACAGCGAGAAATTTGGTAATGACGGAGGATTGTACTTCTTTTATATTCAATTGCTTTCTTTTCTCTCTCTTCTTTGTGGGAGAGAAATCCAGAATCTCCCGTTGAGCACTTTGGAAATATGACGGTGCGCTCTCCAGCTGACACCTGTCTAATTCTTTCCTTCTTAATACTCGGCAGTTGGCTTTTCTTTTTCATTAAAATTCATGTTGGATTTTTAAAACTATATTAAATTTTAAGATAAGTGTTTTAAATGATAAATTATTTAAATATTTTAAAATATAATTAAATATTACTATTTATAGCTATTTTTCATTAATTAATAATAATATTTTATTAGATTTATAAATAAATAAGTTTAATTTTTAATTTGAAAATAGTCTCAAATTTTTTTTCGTTGTAGCACAATCGCCATGAAATAAGAGATCGAATATCAAACTTCTAAAAAAAATCGTCATGCAAGTTGAATCACTTTGATAAATTTAATTCTTTTTAAAACTATATCAAATTTTAATTCATATTAAATTACATATTTTGCCTCTAGAGGTTTATAGTTGTGTCTAGCCTATAGGCTAACTTTAAAAAGTCTTTTTAAGCTATTTAGCTTTTAACTTTATAATTTTTTTTAATACGAGATATGTATAATATGCTTTTTTGAATTTATATTTTTTTTTTTTTTTTCGCCTCATAAGTCATACATCTATTTGACCATCTAAAAAATTTATAGATTTGTTAGACATTTGTTAGACATCAAAGTAAGATTTTAAACCTTTTTTTAAAAAACTAAATTGGTATTTTAAAAAAGAAAAAAAAGAATAGTCTAATAAGTACACACATGAAATTGAAAGTTATGATTACTATTAAAAACTATTTTGTTCTTTTAAATAAAATGATTAAAATATCATTTTGGTACATATACTTTCGAGTTTGTTCAAATTTAGTCTTTGTACCAATTTTAGTCCCTATAGTTGTCTTAATATTTAATTTAGTCTCTCAAAATTATATTTTATAAAAAATAATGAAATAATAATAATTTTCATACAATAAACTACAATATGAAAATGCATTTCTAAAATATCTAGTAAAATGTTAATAAATAATAAAAAAAGATTTTGAAAAAATCAGTAATAGAGACTAAATTTAAGATTTATTAAAAGTATAAAAACTAAATTAGACATTTGAAAGAACAAATCTTGAAGGTATACCGAGCAAAATGATATTTTAACTTTTTTTTTAAGAGATCTAACCTTAAAAATTATGTAAATTTTGTAGTTTTTTTTTTTCTTTTTGCTTTATCACCTATCTTTAAAATATTTTAAAAAAATAAGTCAAATTTAAAAATTTGAAAGAAAGTATTTTTTATAATTTTGGTATAGAATTGAAATGTGTGTTTATAATAGAGATAAGAAGTACACTAAAAACAATTTTTAAAATAATAAAATATGGAGATAAGAAGTACACTAAAAATTATTTTTAAAAATAATAAAATTGTTATCAAATAGGTTAAAAAAGTACATTTAAAGTCGAGAAATAAGTATTATAAACTTTAAAAGTTTAGGAATTTATTAAATTAAAAATTAAAAAATTTATAGATATATTATAAACTTTTTACTATTGAAAGATCTACATGTTATAAATCATCCCAAAAGTTCATTAAATTTGTAACTTAATCAAAACTAAATATATTTTGATGCTCTCAAATATCTTATTAATTTTAATTTACGCTGACCACTTGATTAAAAAAAAAAGAAGAAGAAGAAGAAGAAAAGAAAGATAAGAAGAGAAATTAAATAATAAAATTAGACACTATTTTAAATGCAAAGCCATGTGATGTGTAATTAAGTAATAATAAAAAATTTGTGGTTATTAAATATACAGATCAAATCATGATGTTGATCCAAACAATATAATAATATCAATTAATATTGGATTATTCTATCTCTATGCTACATTTTTTGTTGAAGCCTTCATACTAACTATATTTTTTGTTTATGAATTAATTTTTAGGCTTTTAACTTTGTATCTATTTAATAATCAAATTTTAAATATTTCAATTATGTTTCCAAAATTTGAATTGTGATATTCCGTAATTTCAATTGTTAACATTGTTAATGTAAATTATTATATAAATATAGATGTTGGTTGATTCAACATGACATGACAGACAGATGATAGAAAGAACTAAGAAATAGATAGTTTAAATAAGATAAATTATATTGTTAATTATTCATATTTTAAGACGAATATTAATTACAGAAAATAACAATTTAGTAAATATAAGTGTGTGAAAGAAGGTTGATTTTGTTTTGGTACACCATTGAACGGTTGATTTATAATGTCAACCTATATCATAAACTAAGTTGGATTAATATGATGTTGATATGTCATTCCTTACTTTATGGTTTATGCTAAACTATATAATTAAAGTATTGATTTTCATGAATGAATGGGTATAGTTCAATCGAATTAATGTTAACTATTTTCATGTCTTAAGTGTCTGTACCTTTTAGTAATTAGCACTTCAAATAGGTTTATAAAGTTTAAGTCTATCGGCAGTGTTTTAACAAAATTATTTATTAACAAATCAATTTAATATCTGTTAATATAAGCATAATTTAACTAAAAAAAATTTATATTCTTCCTTTTGAGGTCAAATGTTTGATTTTTCACCAAAAAAAAGTCAACTATACATTCAATTGTTTTCTTTTTCTAATATATAAGTATTTTCACAATATTTTTATATTACTCCCAAACATAGTGGTTTTAAAATAAAATCCAAAAGTAGCCCCAAAAACACTCGATGCTTCACCTTCATCAAAGATTTATTATTTTTAATTGAAATTTAGAGGGTTTTTTTTTTTTTAAATAAGGTTTCACCTTATTATAAAAATATACCTTTTTTCATTTTAAATATGATAAGCTAAGTAAGCCCATGTAGATCGGCCCAATGCTCTATAGCCCACATTAAGATTGGCCTGGCTTTTGGTCTTGGAAAATTCGAACACGATTAGACATATGCCCTTAATTATATGTATTTTTCTTGGAATAATCGGATATATAACAATAATTATACTATCATTTGAAAAAATAGCAGAAAGTGGGATCATTTTGAATTATAGAAAAATACATATATATCACGTGAGTATAATTTTATGAAATCTTAAAATGTTCTCATCGTCCCTTTTAATTGTACGGTAATTAATTTGACATTTTTATTAATAAGACTGTAATTAATTGTTCAACTATATATCCAACAGATTTTCAACGTCAACTAAGATCATAATTTCAATTGAATAATTTACCATAAATCTCGAGATTTAATAGTTGTTTTGAATTTTCAAATAAGATTTAATAGTTGTTTTCAATTTTTGAATCTTATACATCAACTAATTTTCAAATCTTGTTTTAAAATTTAATAGATCATGTTATATTAATTATCTAACTGATATTTGTTATTTATATTATACTTTCTACTAATCTCAACCAAGTTCACAGGTTTTAAATGATTTTGAACGTTATATTTATTATCCTTTTGTTTCAACATAAAATATTAGAATACAACACGTACCCCTAGCTTTCTTGTATTTTCTTGTTATGGCTACTCAACTATTAAGAGTTTTGTTTAATGGCAAGGGAGATGAAAATAACCACTATATAGCAAGGAAACATGGCCTATTAGTAATGTGCACAATTTTCAAGTCTATGTAATTTGAATAACAACCTCATTCGTTCTCATCCAGTCAAACATCCGATTGGAAGACCTAGCAAAAAGAGAATTCTATCTTGCTTAGAGAATAGGAAAACAATACGTTGTACTCGTTGGGGTAGTAGGGGTCATAAGAATAGGTCGTGTAAAAATCCAATACCTGGTTGAGTTTGGATTTTATTTATTTTTGCACTTTTACCTCATATTTTTCATTGTGAACATTTATAAATGGTTTTATTTGTTACAAGTACTTATAAAATTTGTTATTTTTTTTAATACATGTTAATTTTTCCATCTATTATTACTATATTTTATATGTTGTTTCTCATACATTTACAATTTTAGTGACACTATAATTTTATTTTTCAATACACGTTAATTTTTCCATCTATAATTATTGTACTTTATATGTAGTTCCTCATATATTTACAATTTTAGTTACAACTGTAATTATCACTACTTAACGTTTTTACATCCCTTTGTTACAACATAATCATATATAACTGTGTATAAAACATTACTTTCTAAAGTTTGTTTTGTCATACTCTTTGTGTTTCTATATTAGTGAAGGATTAAATGAGAACACTTTATTTGTTTTTTGTTTTCTGTCATGGAATTTATGAATGGAGGTTTTTTCCTCCAATGGTTCATGTTTTTGCTCATTCATTCAATAATGATATACATTTGTCGATTGTATTGTAGATAAAGACGTTGTGCAGTGTTATAAAATATTGACCATCATTCTAAATTCTAATGATATATAGTTATTTGTCAAATTAGATTGTTTAATTTAATTATCAGCTTTGATTAACGGTTATTTCTCAAATTCAAATTAACTTTTTATCAATATATGGGAATGACTAGATATGTAAATAAAATTATACTGCTTAGTTCGCTTCATTGATAGGATAATTAAAATGAATCGAATGTGACATCCCGAATTTGCAGATAATTTTAAATTAATTATCTCAAATTATTTAGGTTAAATTCTAGATTTTTCTTTTGCCAAAAAATAATTTTGGACATTCGAATTATCAGTTATAAAAGATTTAATAATTTTGTTTAAATTTAATTGGGATATTTGGGAGTTTAAACTTGTTTTGTTGGAAGATGGGAAATTGAAGGGGAAACGGAAAAGATAAATAAATAAATAAATAAATAAATAAAAGAATAAAACCCTAAATCCCTCTATCAGCCACCCCCCGCCCCCACACGAACTCTCTCTTCCTCTCACTCACTCTCACGATCTCAGTCCCTCCCTCTTGCTTAGCCGATTGCATCAGACCTACCGGAGAAGTCTGCCGCCTTTCTCCCTCTCGTCTCTCACCCGATTGCAAGCCAAGTCATCATCGTGCGCAACACCTCGTCGTCGTCGTCTGCGCTAGCTTCCAGTGGCCGTTCTATTTTTTTTTACCAGCAGTAGCTGCGACCATCAGTCATTGCCTTGGGGTTGCCGTCACTACATATGAACGGATTTTGTGAGTTTGAAACGCCTAGACAAAATTTTCAACAAGGTTCAGGTTTGTATTGGTGGGTTTTTTTGTGAGATTCTTTTGGGTTTTTGTTTAATTTTTGGTTGCACCTTCAATGGAGGAGAACCTTGAAGATGAAAAGATGGGGAAGAGGAAAGACTTCACCGATAGGAGGGGGGAAAAGTTGTCTATTCATTCGAAGTGACAAATTCAAAAATGAATGACAAATTCAAAAATAGTGTTAGCTTTTTGGGAAGTTAAATTGGCCGTGGGTTTTAAAAGTATGTTGTTAAGTTTGGTGGTTTTTCCTTCATAAGGTTTGTATCTACGTGTTAGGGGTATTTTGGACTTTTAAAATTTTTATTTATCATTTTTTTTTAATTTTGTTTTGCCATTTTTATAAATAAAATGTGTCCAAATAGAAAATTAAGATATGCTATATTTCTTGTTAGCTCATTTTTCTTTAATACAATAAGTGAGATAGCATTGACATATATGTTACTATCAACCTTAAAATCAGTAATTCAATATCTTTCCTCCACATTATAATAAATAAATAAAAAAGTATATAAGGATAGAATTTGAACTTTCGATCGCAAACGAAAAAAAGTGTGTGTCAATTATAGTTAAACTCAACTTATCTTTATATGTAATTGAAAAGATATATTTGATCGTGAATATTATCCATCAATAATTTGAGCATAGCTTCAACTAATTAAGATATTAGTAGCCTTTTTTATATTAAAATTTGAATCTCCACAACACATATTTATATGTTAAAGTCTGTTGCTAAGCCCGTTTGATGACTATTTAGTTTATGAATTTTTATTTTCTAAAATTAAGTATATTTCCTCTCAATTTCTTCCATTGTTTGCATTTTCTTAAGTAAAAGAGTTGCATTCTTAGCCAAATTCCAAAAATAAAAATAAATTTTTAAAAATTACTCCTTTTTTCTTAGTTTTCAACACTTGGGTTGGTTTTTAAAAACATTTATAAAAAGTAAATAACATAACAAGAAATTTAGAAGTGGAATAAGTTTTGTAGGCTTAATAGTTACTAAACGGGACCTTAAAAAGAAAAGAATATTTGGTAACTATCTTAAAATACTTGAAGATAAGATAAGTGTAAATAGATATCGCAACTGAGCGGGGCAAGGTCGGGGATGCACTTTCCATCCCCCTCCACGTGGGGATTTTTAATCCCCGTCTTTTTAGAAGTCGGGATCCACGAAGAAAAATCTCCATTTTTTATTTTATAATTTATTTATTTTTATTATTAAATTAATTAAACTTAGTACTATTATTATTATATTTATTTAAATAAATATATTAAAAAATATATCTTAACACGTTTTGTTATAAACTTAGAAACAAAAATAAATTTATTTTATAAAAAAAGTTAATTTTAAAGCTACTGTTTTATGTTTATTTTTTTTTAAAAAAATAAAACTACTGTTTTAAGTAGTTTTTCTAAATCTTATATATATTTAAAAGCTACCATATATGTATAATTAATATCTTTTCGTATTTTTTCTACATTTCACATATATATAAAAAACAATAAAAAAAATTTGGGGGTGAGGTTTCCCTCCCCATCTCCGATTAGGGACCCAACTTAAATCCCCGATTTGACCTTTGTACCTAGTCGAATCGTGGATTTTCTATCCCAAATGGGTCAGGGACCTGACCCTGGAGAATTTTGTCATCCTTAAGTTTAAATGATCCCCTAATTGATAAATGAGCTCATTTTTTATTTTTCTTAAATTTTTATTAGAATTTATAGATATCAATTTTATGAGAAAAGTACTATCAAATCGAGTCACTAGGTACACCAAATTATCCTAATTAGATTGGTACAATGATAGCACCTTTATCATCTCCCACCCTCGTTCCATTAAAATAAATCATAAAGTACAGAGGCAAGGACAAAAGTCGGGGGAAGAGGCTATAGAATAGCCAAAAGGGAGGGGGAGAGATAACAAACACCAACCAAAGAAGAAAACAGGAGATAAATTACACAAAAGCAGTCGGATTTAAAGCAATCATAGCGGGTTGTAACTCTAGAAGAGTTTAGATCTAAAACTCCAATTACCTGTCAATGAGCAAATATTTTTCCATAAGGTATTTTGGTTGTTTTCTTTTCCATTGAAGATCCAATTATTTCTCTCATTCCAAATAACTCAACAGAGGGAAAATGTGGAGTTGAAGATGATGATATTTTTTTTGTGAGTTTTGATTGAGAGAGCAAGTAGCTTGACTAAGAGAGAACCAGTGAGGCTAATGTTGATAGGAAGATTCGTATTAAGAACGAATGAAGACGGGCCCAAAGACTTCTATTGAAGCTGCAACTAATTAGTATATGTATAATGTCTTCTTGTTTTTACTGCATAATGGACACCAATTTGGATTTAAAGTATAACCAGGAAGTCGGCGTTGGAGAACATCCATAGTGTTGAGGCTCTCATGCAGTCAAGTGGAGGAGAAAAATTTGCATTTCCTTTGGAGAGAGTCCATATTGGAAGGTCAACTACCCTATTGTTGTTCAGTATGGGAAGAGAAATTCTTACCGAGCTCTAGAGGCCCTGCTCTCTATTATTCAAAGACCTATGGGGAAGAATTTCCTGAGCCATCGATCATATTATTGGGGTTGATGCCCTAAATTTTGTAGGGTCCTATAGTTTGTAATTATATTGTATAAACATTTTATTTATTTAATAAAATATGAGATATTTTATTTGACATTTAGTAGAATTAAACCCACAAAGCAATAAACTAACATTCAAGGTAATAATTTGTAGCTTAAACATGTATGTAGAGACATATAGGTGAATCATGTTTAGTGATAACATAAATGGTTTGTAGTAGATGGATAAGGTTAAATACCTTATTTTAGTGATATTATGAGTACGACCCCCTTTGTAGATGTTACAATTATTGTAAAGTGCTACAAATGATCTGAGCTTGATCATATATGTGGAGACATGTGAGCGGATATATTCTGACCGGACTACAAAATGACTAGTCTCATTATATAATATCGTCCATAATAGAGATTTACATTTCACCAGGATGACTATAGGGGACATGACCTGAATCCTAGTGAGATGTGAACTCCTACTTATGAGGGCAATTTGTTTAATTTGTATGGGTGAGTGTGGCCAGATCGCTGACTCAATAAGCCTACCATTTTGGAGATTCGTCTGATTAAGGAGCTGGGACACAAGACAGAATTCACTCCTTCCGTGACGTTAGGGTACGTAGATAAATTGCTCCCTTTAGGGCTGATTTCGAGGCTTGAACAATGTGGCACCACATTCTCTCCTAGCGTTTGGTCATAGTTGGACTATGACTTATTATTCATTAGAGGGATCAGCGGTACTTAAAGAGTTAGATGTTACTATAGGGGCAAAATAATATTTTTGGCCTAACTACATTTACGAGCAAATTGTGAAGGGTCATCACACTGTTGATTGGTTATATCCAACGGACATAGAAATATATCTGTAGTGCGAAGAGTACAACTGCCAGTCTTTAGTGGAGTGTCCGACAGTCAATGGATGTTGAATAATTTAATTAAAAGAGTTTAATTAATTATTTAAGTATCATTGGAGTTTCAAACTACAAGTTCATGAGGTCCTCTCTATAGCTCAATAAGGTTTAGATGAGAATCAATTTTGGATTAATTTGAATTGTTCAAATTAATTGAGGGAATTAATTATATGTGATTTTACTTAATTATATATGATATAATTATTATAATGTATTTGATACATTATGATATGAAGTTTATCTGAGAGGAAATAAATATTTGGATATGATTAAAATATTATTTATATGAATTGGATTCATATAATTAAATTTAATATAAATGAAATTTATATTAATAATCATTGATGATAGAACTGAAATTATATGTTATATTGCATGTGATACAATGTTAAACCATAGCCTATATGTTATATATGATATAACATATATATATATATGAAATTAATTTATTAATTATTTTAATTTTATTTTAAACTAAAGGGAGAGAAATAACTTCTCTCCCTTAATTTCTCTCAACCATCTACGTAGTGTGTGGGTGGTTATGGGAGGATTATTTTTCTTTACAGAAGAGTTTAGATAGGAGGATGGATTTGTGTAATCTCTCTGTAGAATCCCAAAATTCTCACTACTCTCAATTCTCTCTTCCCTTCTTCCAAGAACGAGAGAAGCTCACAACTCTCTTTGTGATTCTCATCCCAATAGAGAATACAAAAAGGTTCTAATTGGTGGTGCCCAATTTGGATCAAAAGTTTCGAGTTCGTGATCAATTTTGGAGAAGATGAAATTCAAAGAAGATTGGATCTTCAAAGGTAAAGGTTTCTAAACCATTTTCCCTCTTCTGTTTATTTTTATTGCATGTTGTAAATTGTTTTTTGTATGCATATTTTCTTCTGTGAAATTTTGTTTTTGTAAAATAAAATTTGGGACCGATCTCCACGTTTTCGTTCAAGGCCTTAACAGGTGCCTTCAATTGCTATCAGAGCGTGGTTTTTGGTCCCCAATTTTGATTTACCATAATTAATTTTACATAATTGGTGGGTACATCCTGTACATGTTCGTGTGATGAATGATTTGATAAATGGTTTTCAATTGTTGGATATTTGCGGGATTGGATTTAGATTTATCGCTTTTTACTTTTACAGACTGGTTTGTAAGGGCTCGTGTTTTGGGTATAAATTATGCGACAGAGTCTGTAATTTAAAGTCTTTGAGTTGTTCATGATTGTTACAGTGAAATTCTAGAGCAAATGAGGCCAAAATCGAAGGAGAAAATGAAGGACTTTGCCACTGTATAGTGGCTACTATACAGTAGCATTACAATGTTATGCCCTAGCGTTGCCACACTGTGAAAGGGGAGCGGAGAAAAATTTTCACATCGTTGCAATGCTAAGTCACAGTGTTGCTATGCTTCGAGACGATTTTTTTTTAGTTTGCGCCCAGTTCGGTTCGTAGCTCAGTTGGTTTGCATCCAATTAGGTTGGTTCGAGCGATTCGGGTCTGATTCGAGTGTTGGGTGGTCCGATTCGAGCGGTTCAAGGCATGGTCCATTTGTTTTGAACCGATTGACTATTATTTTTGTAATAGTTAGATGTTTCCAATTAATTAAATTAATATAAGTGTTATATTAATTTAATTAATTTTTAGGTGTCCAATCCCGATCCAATAATTATTATTTTTAATTATGTATTTGATGTATGATTTTTAGTTATTATTATATGTCACAATGTATGCCATATAGTAAAAATCCCACCATAGGTTATGCATAATTCATGCATCATTTATATTATAAATTTTATAATATATAGTTGCGTGATTTTATTTTTATAGCATGCTCAGGCATCATATAATATAAATGTTATAGTATATGCATGCATGCGTTAATAACATATCCATGCATCATTTATATTATAAGAGCTATAATATATAGTACGTATGTATGGATGATTGTATGTTATTAATCATTCCATTGCTTTATTTTATAAGTGTCATATAAGTTTAGAAATGAAATGGAATTGCATGATGCATGACTCTACTTTAGGTAATTTTATAAACATTATAATTTTACTAAGTATGTTATAACATGCAATGAATGATTTTAATTTGCTTCATTTCTTTTATAAAAGTTATAATTAAATGAAACTATAATTCAGAATTGCATGCAAACCTTAGGTTAAAATCATTTTTTAAAATAGTTTTAAAATATGATTAACATAAACCTAAGATCACAATTCTAATAAGATTATAAATTAAGTTTAATCATTTAATCAGTTTAATAGGATTAGATTGGTTCTTATGTAAAAGATTAAGTTTGTAACAAATGTATCTATAAGGGTCCTTTTGTCTAAGGCTAGTTCTGTCTAGGCTAGGGTATTAAGTTGACGGAAACGTAACACCTCTACCTGGAAACTTACTTGGAAAGGTGAATTAGATAGATTTGCTACAAGCATGCAATGGTTGATTGAGGTTTATTAAAGTGTTTAATAAATATTAATCAAAATTATTTAACCATCCAAAGTAAGTGTTACTTTTGGATAAATTTAAACAATCACTTAGTTAAACTTAGTAGCCAGATTTTCCTAAGTTAAAGAACCCTAGGTAAAATGCTTAGTGGGAGGATAATGTGGTATATGATACTTCATTTTTCCTTTTCACATTTCTCCCTAAAAGTTCACACTGTGAGATCTATACTCGGTCTCGAGGCAACTTTGCTTGTGTCCCCCATGGATGGTGTTTATATAGGTCAATATTAAGGTGAATGGATAGAATATTTATAGTAAGTGGGAGAGGGACGTGTGTCAACACATTCCACGGTCCCTCTCATTAGTTTGTAGTAAAGTTTCATGCTCGATCTTGAGGCACCTTTGCTTGTGTCCCCCCTATAGATGGCATTTGCATGATTCTTTACTCAAACTCCAGAAATGAATAGGGCGGCTTTAGTTTTTGCCCAATCGATTTTTCCCTACGGTTGGCTCATTGGGGTAGAACTCTAGAATCTAAAATGAGGAATTACACCTACAAAAAAATGTTAAGTGAGTTTAACAAATTTTTGTTCGAACAATGGTGACTGATAGTTACAGTAACAAGGAGTTGTTTTGTCTATTAATTGAGATAGTCTCATTTCAATGAAGGGGAACTTGATCACCTTACGGTAGCTTTTGTCCTGCCTCATTGAAACATCATTGCAAAATAGATGTCACTTAGAGTGCATTAAATTATTTTGCTAAATTTGATTGATTTTTGCAAATGAGTTAATGCATAGAGTACTAATATAAATAAATTGTATGGTTTCAACAAATTATATTAAGACTTCCGTGACACTAAACTTATTCACTGTCAACAAACTTACCGACGAAAATTATACTACGTGGAAAAACACAATCAACACAATTTTAACCATCGATGACCTTAGATTTGTCCTTATGGAAGATTCTTCTCCTGTACTAGCTTAAAACACCACTTGAAACGTTCGAGAGGCATATGAGCGTTGGGTACGGGAAAATGAAAAGGACCGAGCTTATATCTTGGCAAGTCTTTCTGAAGTCTTGGCCAAGAAGCATGAGCCCATGATCACTGTCCATGAGATTATGGAGTCCATGCGGGGGATGTTTGGACAACCGTTCGCACTAAAACACATCTTCAATGCCCGTATACAAGATGGGGCATCTGTTAGAGAACACATTTTCAACATGATGGTCCACTTCAATATGGTGGAGATGAATGAGTCTGTTATCGATGAGGCCAATCATATTAGCTTCATCTTGGAATCTTTGCCTGAAAGTTTTCTATAGTTCCGTAGCAATGCTGTAATGAATAAGATTGATTACAACCTGACCATCTTGCTCAATGAGCATTAGAATTTTCAATCCTTGATGAAATCCAAAGAACAAAAGGGTGAGACAAATATTACTTCATCCTCCAAGAAGTTCTACAAAGGTTTGACCTCTAGGACTAAGTCTACACCTTCTTCTTCCGGCACTAAAAAGTGAAAGAAAAAGAAATGTGGAAAGGAGAAAGCTAACCCACCAACTACTGCCCAGAAGGGCAAGAAGGCCAAGGTTGCAAAGGGAATCTATTTCCATTGCAACCATGAGGGATATTATAAGAGGAATTGTCTTAAATACTTGGCAGAAAAGAGGAAGACTAAGCAAGGTAAATATAATATACTTGTATTGGAGACTTGTTTAATGGAGAATGATGATTCAACCTGGATAATAGATTCAGAAGCCACTAACCATGTTTGTTTTTCATTTTAGAGAATTAGTTCCTGGCGGCAACTGGAAGCTAGAGAGATTATGATGCGTGTCAGAACCGGGCACGTCATCTCGACTGTGGCAGTGGGAGGACTTTGACTTTGTTTACAGAAATCATATATTATAATAGATAATGTATATGTAGTTCCAAACTTGGAAAGGAACCTTATTTCGGCAAACTGCTTATTAGAACAAAAATACTCTATTTCATATGAAGTAAATAAAATGGTGTATATATTTGTTCTGAAAATCTCGAAGATAATCTTTATGTGCTAAGACTGTTAGTAACTAAAGTCTCCCTAAAGACTGAAATGTTTAAAACTACAGTAACTCAAAATAAAAGACTTAAAATTTCTCCTAAGAAAAATGCCCGTCTTTGGCACCTAAGGTTTGGACACATCAATCTCAATAGGATTGAGAGATTGGTTAAGAATGAACTTCTAAGCAAGTTAGAAGAAAATTCTTTACTTGTATGTGAGTCATGCCTTAAAGGAAAAATGATTAAAAGAACTTTTACTGGAAAATATCATAGGGCCAAAGAACTCTTAGAACTTGTACATTCAAACCTTTGTGGTCCGATGAATGTTAAAGTAAAATGAGGGTTTGAATATTTCATCACTTTTACTGATGATTATTCAGGATATGGATATGTTTATTTAATGCAACAGAAGTCTGAAGCTTTTGAAAAGTTCAAAAAGTTTAAGGCTGAAGTTGAAAATGCATTAAATAAAACAACTACGACATTTTGATCTGATCGAGGTGGAGAGTTTTTGGATCTGACATTCCAGAAATATTTGATAGAACATGGAATTGTATCCCAACTCTCCCAACTTGGTACACCTCAGTATGCAACATGGTTCGATCTATGATGAGTTATGCTTCCTTACTTGACCCATTTTGGAGTTATGCAATACAGACTACAACTTATATTTTGAACTGTTCCATTCAAGAGTGTTACAAAGAACACCTTTGAAATTATGGAATGGTCGTAAAGGTAGTTTACGCCGTTTCAGAATCTGGGGTTGTCCAATACACGTGCTTGAGACAAATCCTAAGAAATTGGAATCTCATTCAAAATTGTGCCTATTTGTAGGCTACCCTAAAGGAATGAGATGTGGTTACTTTTATGGTCCTAAAGAAAATAAAATGTTCGTGTTGAAAAATGCTACATTTTTAGAAGAAGACCACATAAGGGAGCATAAACCCCGCAATAAGATTGTGTTGAATGAACTTTCCAAGGAAACTATTGAACCTTCAACAAGAGTTGTTAAATAACCCAACAAAAGTCGTTAAAATTGGTTCATTTAGTAGGTTAAATCCACTTCAAGTGTTGAGGGAACCTCGATGTAGTATGAGGGTTGTGAACCTGCCTGTTCATTATATGAGTTTAACAGAAAACCTAGTTATGGTAGCTGATAGAGGTGTTGAGGATCCACTGTCTTACAAGAAGGCAATTGAGGATGTTGACAAAGATGGGTGGATCAAAGCAATGGATCTCGAAATGGAGTCTATGTACTTCAATTCCATTTGGGATCTTGTAGATCAACCTGATGGGATAAAACCTATAGGTTACAAGTGGATCTACAAGAGAAAACAGGGTGTTGATGGGAAGGTACGAACCTTCAAGACTAGACTTACGGAAAAGGGTAATACCCAAGTAAAGGGAGTCAACAATGAGGAGACTTTCTCACCTATTGCCATGCTAAAGTCTATATTGATCCTCCTGTCCATTGCCTCATATTATGACTATGAGATTTGACAAATGGACATCAAGACAGCCTTTTTGAATGGCAATCTTAAGGAGACCATTTATATGGAGTAGGCTGAGGGATTTATAACCCAAGGTCAAGAGTAAAAGGTTTGCAAGCTTAATCGATCCATTTATGAATCGAAGCAACCTTTTTTATCTTGGAACATAAGATTTGATACTGCAATCAAATCAGTATCAAATCTTACGGCTTTGATCAAAATATTGATGAGCCTTGTGTTTATAAGAAAATCATTAAGAGTTCAGTAGCTTTTCTAGTGTTGTATGTAGACGATATCCTACTCATTGGGAATGATGTAGGTCTACTGACTGAAATTAAAAATTGGCTAGCGACCCAATTCCAAATGAAATATTTGGGAGAGGCATAATTTATTCTGGGCATTCAAATATTTAGAGATCAAAGAACAACTCGCTAGCTCTATCTTAGACGTCATACATTGACAAAATGCTTGTCAAATTTTCGATGCAGAATTCCAAGAGGGGTTTACTCCCTTTCAGATATGGAGTTATATTGTCTAAGTAACATTGTCCTGAAACATCTCAAGAGGTTGAGGAAATGAGACAGATTCCTTATGCATTGGCTACTGGTAGCCTGATGTATGTGATGTTATATACCAGACCTGACATCTGCTATGTGGTGAGGATAGTCAGTCTAATCTAGGATTTGATCACTGGACCGCCGTTAAGAATATCCTCAAGTATCTACGAAGAACGAGGGACTACATGCTCGTGTATGGTTCTAAGGATTTATTCCTTACAGGATACATGAACTTTGATTTTCAGACTGATAAGGATTCTAGAAAATTCACATCAGAATCAGTGTTCACTCTTAACGGAGGAGTAGTAGTCTGGAGAAGCATCAAGTAGGGGTACATTGCTAACTGCACCATGGAGGCTGAGTACGTAGCGACTTGTGAAGCTGCTAAGGAAGCTATATGGCTCAGGAAATACTTGACAGATTTAGAAGTAGTTCTAAACATGTTAAAATCCACCACCCTTTATTGTGATAATAGTGATATCGTGGCTAACTCTTGAGAGCCTCGGAGTCACAAGCGCAGGAAGCACATAGAGTAGAAGTATCATTTCATCCGAGAGATTGTGCATCGAGGGGACATAATCGTCACACAGATAGCTTTGAAGCACAATGTTGATGATCCATTTAAAAAGGCCCTCATGGCTAAGGTGTCTGAGGGTCACCTACAGAGTATGGGTCTATGGGACATACCATATTTAGACTAGGGAAAGTGGGAGCCTTGTGTTATGCCCTAGTTTATTGCTTTGTGTACTTGTATATTATTATGACTTTTATATTGTACACCCCATTAACTTTAGGTCAAGTGGGAGATTGTTGCGATTGATGCCCTAAATCTCGTCGGGCCCTGTAGTTTGTAATTGTATTGTACAAATATTTTATTTATTTAATAAAATATGAGATATTTTATTTGATATTTAGTAGCATTAGACCCACAACCCAATAAACTAACATCCAAGGTTATCATCTGTGGCTTAAACATGTATATAGAGACATATAGGTGAATCATGTTTAAGTGATAACCTAAATGATCTATAGTAGATGGATAAGGCTAGATACCTTATTCTGGTGATACTACGAATACGACCCAATTTGTAGATGTTATAATTGTTGTAAAGTGCTACAAATGATCTGATCCTGATCATTCATGTGAAAACATGTGGTAGGGGTATTCTATACAAAGGAGTTTGTATAAGGCTGCACCACGAAATGACTGGTCTCATTATAAAACACCGTTCATAATAGATACTTACATTTCACCAGGATGACCATAGGTGACATGTTCTGAATCCTGAATGAGTTGTGAACTCCTACCTATAAGAGCAGTCCTTTGATTTGTATGGGTGAAAGTGGCCAGATCACCGACTCAAGAAGCTTACCATTTTGGGGATTCGTAAGATTGAGGAGTTGGGAACACGACTACACAAGATGGAATTTACTTCTTCCTCGACGTCAGGGTAAATAGATAAATTACTCCCTTAAAGGATGATTCTAGGGCACAATATGGCGCCATGTCCTCTCTTTGCCCGAGAGAGGTTTGGTCATAGTTGGACTACGACTTATTATTTATTAAAGCGATCAGTGGTAGATGTAACTATAGAGCAAAACAATAATTTTGGTATAGCTGTACTTACGAGAAGTTTGTGAAGGGTCATTGCACTATTGATTGGTTATATCAAATGGACACAAAAATATTGTTGTAGTTCGAATAGTGCAACTGTCGGTCTTTAGTGGAGTGTCCAACAATTAATGGATGTTGAATACTTTAATTAATTATTCAAGTACCATTAGAGCTTCAAGTTACTGGTCTATGAGGTTCCCTCTGTAGCTTAATAGGGATTAAGTAAGAATCAATGTTGGATTAATTTGAATTGTTCAAATTAATTGAGGGAACTAACTATATGTGATATAATTAATTTTACTTAATTAATACATTATAATATACAGTTTATTTGAGAGAAAATAAATATTTGAATATGATTCAAATATTAATTATATGAATTGGATCCATATAATTAAATTTAATATAAATGAGATTTATATTAAATACCACTAATGAGATAATTGAAATTATAGGTTATATTGTATGTGATACAATATTAAACCATAAGTTATGTTATATATGATGTAACATATAATTATATACATATAATAAGTTAGTTATTATATATATATTATTATATATATATATATATATATATATATATATAATTAAATTAAATTTATTAATTATTTTAATTTTATTTTGTATTAAAGTGAGGGGAAATAACTTCCCTCCTCTAATTTATCTCAACTATCTACGTAGTGTGTGGGTGGTTATTGGGGGCTTCTTCTTCTTCACAGAAGAGTTTAGACAGAAGGATGAATATATGTGATCTCTTTGTAAAATCCCCAAGAAAAATTCTCACTACTTCTCTCAATTCTCTCTTCCCTTCTTCTAAAAATTAGAGAAACCCACAACTCTCTCTGTGATTCTCATCCCAATAGAGAATATAGAAGGTTTCAACTGGTGGTGATCAATTTTAGAGAAGAGAAAATTCGAAGAAGATCGGATCTTCAAAGGTAAGGGTTTCTAAACCCATTTTTTTCCTCTTCGGTTTATTTTTATTGAATGCTGTAAGTTTCTTTTTGTATGCATATTTTCTTCTGTGAAATTTTGTTTATGTAAAATAAAATTTGGAACCGATCTCCACATTTCCACTTAGGGCCTTAACAGATTCCTTCACACATTCCATGCTTCGTTAACAGATAGCCCAGGTTTAGTGGATAGAGCAAAAAGTCTATGGATGTGTTCTTGAAGAGGGTCCACATTATTCCAATTCTTGTTCCAGAAAGAGACCTTATTGCCATGGTATTTGTGTTTAAACCAATTAACCCCTCAATGATCACTCTTCAAGGAGCTTTTGCTTGTTGGGGTTGATGCCCTAAATCTCGTAGAGTCATATAGTTGATAAATGTTATACAAATTTGTTGTTTAATTAATAAAATATATGATATTTTATTCCTTTTTTTGTTACATTAATCATAAACCAATAAACTAAGTTCCAAGATTATCTCGTAGCTTAAACATGTATGTAGAGACATACGGATGGATCATGTTTTAAGTGATAACCTAAATGGTCTGTAGTAGATGGATAAGGCCGGATACCTTATCTTGGTGACACTACGAGTATGGCCTGCTTTGTAGATGTTACAATTATTGTAAAGTGCTATAAATGATCTGATCCTGATCATTCATATGGAGACATGTGAGCAGTGATATTCTATACAAAGGAGTTTGTATAAGACGGAAGCACACGGTGTTTAGTCTCATTATATAATGTCATTCATAATAGAGACTTACATTTCACTAGGACGACCAGAGGTAACATGACTTGAATCCTAAGTGAGTTATGAACTCCTTTCTATGAGGGTGGTTCTTTAATTTGTATGGGTGAGAGTGACAAGATCTCTGACTCAATAAGCCTACCATTTTGGGGATTCGTCTGATTGGGGAGCTGGGAACACAACTACACAAGAAGAAATTTACTCCTTCCTCGAGGTTGGAGCAAGTAGATTAATTGCTCCCTAAAGGGTTGATTCCAAGGCTTGAACAATGTGGTGCCACACCCTCTCCTGACCCGAAAGGGATTTAGTCATAGTTGAACTATGATTTATTGTTCATTAGAAGGATCAGTGATACTTAAGGAGTTAGATATAACTATAGGGGTAAAAAGGTAATTTTGGCTCAACTGTACTTACGAGCAATTTGTGAAAGGTCATCGTACTATTGATTGAATATATCCAATAAATAGAGAAATATATCTTTAGTGTGAAAAATACAGCTGTCGATCTTTAGTGAAGTGTCCGACAGTTAACGGATGGTGAATAATTTAATTAAATAGTTTAATTAATTATTCACATACTGTTGGAGCTTCAAGCTACAGGTCCATGAAGTCTCGGTAGCTCAATGAGATTTAATGAAGATCAGTTTTTAGATTAATTTGAATTGTTCAAATTGATTGAAGGAATTAATTATATGTAATATAATTAAGTTTATTTAATTATATATGACATAATTATTATAATGTATTTGATACATTATAAAGTATGTTTGAGAGAAATTAAATATTTGAATATGATTCAAATATTAAATTATGTGAATTAGATTCATATAATTGAAATTCAATGTAAATATGATTTATATTAATTGCCATAAGTGAGAGAAAAGAAATTATAGGTTATATTGTATATGATACAATATTGAAACTATAGTTTATATACTATATTTGATATAACATATAATTTAATATATATCATATGATAAAGTAGTTATCATATGAATATATATTAAATAAATAAATAAATAAATTATTATTTAATTTATTTATTAAAATTAATTAAGGACTCCCTCCCCCTTTTTCTCTCCATCACTTATGTGTAGAGGAGTGTTGAATTCCAATATAGATCTTCTTCTTCTCCCTACAAGATAGAAAAAGTGTGTGTGGTTTTTACAGAAATGTTCTCTGTAATTCTTCATCCTCTCCATTCCCTCAATCCAAAATAGCCAGAGTCCACCACTTATGGATCTCTCATCCTAGAGAATACCAAGGATGCATTCATGGTTGTGTCAATTGGAGATCGTAGGATTCACTTTTGAAGATAGTCTTCACAGGTAAAGTTTTTCTAAAAACTCTTTTCTTCTTTTCTATTTAGTTAAAAGCATGCTGTATATTATTGTCAAATGCATGATCTCATTCTTGTTTTTATGTTAAATCGTTTTCAAAACAAATGGGATTTGGGATGATCCCGCTTTCGTTCAAGGTTCCCTTCACTAGAGTTCCTTCAATTGGTATTAGAGCACTGGTCTTGATCCCAAAATTCATGTGATGAATGGTTTTTTATGAATGTGGTTTGTTAATGGATGTCTTCGGAATCAGGCATAGATTCATGGCTTTTATGTTTATAATTTGATTGTAAGACCCTATTTTTTTAGGGCATAATTGGTATAGAGTCTATAAGTTTTTAGTTTTGAGTCTTTCGTGATGCTTCCCGGTGGTTTTCTAGCGATTCGGAGCTGTTTTTGGATGTCGATTCAAGGGAGAACATTTATGTATAGTAGCATCACGATGTTGTGCCGTTGCATCGCGACGCTCCAAGTGACGAACAGAGAGAACTCTCCATAGCGTCGCAACGCTAGGCATAGCATCACGATGCTGTATGGTGTAGAATTTTCTCCCGTTCACTTGTGGTTCACCCGGTTCAAGCGGTTCGAGGGCAGTTTGGTTGCTAGTTAGATTGGTTTTGGCTTGATTCGAGCGGTTCAAGGTTGGTTCACTTGTTTCGAACCGAATGTTTTTTTTATTAACGTAATAATTAGCTATTTAATTGGTTTATTAGTATCCTATCCTAGTCCATTAACTTTTATTTTAAATATACATGTGATGTATGTTTTATTATTATATATATCATATTGTATATCATATAGAATTAAATCCCACCATAGGTTATACATTTATTTTCATGCATCATTTTATATTATAAGTGTTATAATATTTGCATATGCATAATTTAATTGTATAGCATGCTTATGCATAATATAGTATAATTGTTATATTTTACACATGTACACATTAAAAACATTTACATGCATCATGTATAGTATAAGGGTTATAATATAAAGTATGAATGTATGTTTATATAGTATGTTATTAATGTCTTTCATTTCTTTTATAATATATAATTGTTATATATATTAGTAATGAAATTGAGATTGCATGAAGCATGGCACTACCTTAGGTTAATTTATAAATGTTATGATTAACTAAAGTATATCAAGCTTACAATGATTGCTTTTTAATTGTTTCAATTATTTATAATCGTTATTGCTAAATAAAATTAGAATTAAAATCAATAATAAAGAGTTGCATGTGAACCTTAGGTTATAATCAATTTTTTTTTAAAAATGTTTTAAAACATGATTGAGACAGACCTAAGATCACATTTCTAATAACATTAGAAATCGCTTTAATCTTTTAATCGGTTTAATAGGATTAAATTGATTCTTAATAAAAGATGAAAAGTATAACAAAAGTATTTATAAGTGACCTTTTGTCTAAGGTGACTTCTATCTAGGCTAGGGTACTTAAGATGATGGAAACGTCGCACCTCTACCTGGGAACCTACCTGGAAAGGTGAATTAGATAAATTTGTTATATGTATGCAAGTTTGATTAAAGTTTATTAAAGAGTTTAATAAGACTTCAATCAAAATTGTTTAATCATCAAAGACAAGTGTTCTTTTTTAGTAAGTTAAACATTCACTTAGTTAAAAATTAGTAGTCGGGTTTTTCCTAAGTTAAATAACCCTACGTAAAACACTCAATGGGAGGAAAATGGGGTATATGATACTTCATTTATCCTCTACACGTTTCTCCCTATAATTTCACACTGTGAGATCTACACTCGGGCTTGAGGCACCATGAGTGTCCCTTTATGGGTGGTATTTATGTAGATCAATATCAAGGTGAATGGAGAGAGTGTTTATAGTAAGTGAGAGCAAGACGTGTGACAACACATCTCTCAATCTGTCTCATTAGGTTGAGCTAAAGTTTCATACATTGCCTTGTGGCATCGTGGGTGTCCCCCTAAAGGATGACAGTTTTGCATGACGCTTTATTCAATCTCCAAAAATGGATAGGGTTACTTTAGTTTCATGTCCCAATCGATTTTTCCCTATGGTTGGCTTATTGGGGCGGAACTTTTGGGCCTAAAATGGGGAATTACACTTACAAGAATCGTTTAGTTAGTTTAAACAATGGTGACTAATAGTGACAATAATAAGGAGTTGTTTTGTCTATTAGTTTAGAATGTCTCATTTCAGTGAAGGGACACTTAATCACCCTACGGTGACTTTGTCCTACCTCACTAAAACATCATTGCAAAATTAGATGTCACTTATGGTACATTAAAATTTTGCTAAAATTGATTGGTTGTTTTGGTGATTAATGCAAGTTATCTATTTAAAAATTTGTACGTTTTCAACAATTTATATTATAGCTATCGCTACATTAAACTTGCTCACCGCTAACAAATTAACGGGCGAAAACTATACATCTCGATAAAACACAATACACACAATTTTGATCATTGATGATCTTCGATTCATCCTAGTGGAGAATTTTCCTCCCATTCTTACTCTAAATGCTCCTCAAAACGTTCGAGAGGCATACGAGCATTGGAAAAGGGCGAACGAAAAGGCCCGAGCGTATATCTTGGCTACTTTTATCGAAATCTTGGCCAACAAGCATGAGCCCATGCTTATAGCCTGTTAGATCATGGAAGCCCTGAGGGGAATGTTCGGACAGCCATCCGCACAGCTCAGACATGACACTCTAAAACACATCTCCAATGCTCGTATGCCATAAGGGGAATCCGTACGAGAAAATATTCTCAACATGATGGTCCATTTCAACGTGGCAGAGATGAATGTTTTTCCATCGATGAAGCCAATTAGGTTAGCTTTATATTAGAATCTTTACCTAAGAGTTTCCTTCACTTTCGTAGCAATGTTGTTATGAACAGGATTGACTACAATCTGACCACCTTGCTCAATGAGCTACAGACCTTCCAATCCTTGTATAAAAATAAGGATAAGAAAGGTGAGACAAATGTTGTATCATCTTTTAAGAAGTTCCACAGAGGTTCGACCTCTGGAACTAAGTTTGTACCTTTTTCCTCCAGTAACAAAAAATGGAAGAAGAAGAAGAAAGGTGGGAAGGAGAAGAAAAGTGGGAAGGAGAAAGCTAACCTTACAGTTGCTGCACAAATTGGTAGAAGACTACCGAAGGTTGCAAAGGGAATTTGTTTCCATTGCAATCAGTATGGTCATTGGAAAAGGAACTGCCCCAAATACTTGGTAGAAAAGAAGAAGGCCAAGCAAAGTAAATTCGATTTACTTGTTTTGGAAACTTGCTTAGTGGAGAACGATGATTTTTCCTAGATTATAGACTCTGATGCCACTAATCATGTTTGTTCTTCATTTCAGGGAATTAGTTCCTAGCGGAAACTAAATGCTGATGAGATGATGATGCGGGTTGGAACTGAGCACGTAATTTCGGCTATGGCAGTGGGAGGTCTCCATTTGACTTTACAGAATAAATTTCTTTTATTAGAAAATGTATATGTAGTTCTTGGTTTGAAGAGGAATTTAATTTATGTAAAGTGTCTTTTAGAACAATCTCATTGTACAAATTTTTTAGTTAATAAAGTGTTTATTTCTAAAACCGGTGTCAATATTTGTTTAGCTAAACTGGAAAATAACCTTTATATGCTAAGATCGTTAGAAACTAAGGCACTCCATAACATTGAGATGTTTAAGACTGCAGTAACTCAACATAAAAGACTTAAAATTTCTCCTAAAGAAAATGCCATATTTGGCACCTAAGGTTAAGATACATAGATCTCAATAGGATTGAGAGATTGGTAAAAAACGAACTTCTAAGAAAGTTAGAAGAAAATTCTTTACCTGTATGTGAGTCATGCCTTGAAGGCAAAATGACTAAAAAACCTTTTACTGGAAAAGGTCACATGGCTAAAGAACCTGAATGTTAGAGCTAGAGGAGGTTTTGAATATTTCATCACGTTTACTGTTGAGTATTCCAGATATGGGTACGTTTATTTAATGCAATATAAGTCCGAGTCTTTTGAAAAGTTCAAAGAATTCAAGGCTGAAGTTGAAAAATGCATTAAACAGAACGATTATAATATTTCGATCTGATCGAGGTGGCGAGTTTATGGATCCAACATTCCAGAACTATTTGATAGAACTTGGAATAGTATCCCAACTCTCATCACCTAGTACACCTCAGCAGAAGAGTGTATCAGAAAGAAGAAATCGAACCTTGTTAGACATGGTTCGATCTATGATGAGTTACGCTTCCTTACTTGATTTTTTTTGGGTTATGCAGTAGAGACTGCCGCGTTTATTCTGAACTGTTCCATCCAAGAGTGTTACTAGAACACCTTTGGAATTATGAAATGGACATAAAGCTACTTTACGTCATTTCAGAATCTGGGGTTGCCAGCACACGTGCTTTAGACTCATCCTAAGAAATTGGAACCACGTTCAAGATTATACCTATTTGTAGGCTACCCTAAAGGGATGAGAGGTGGTTTCTTCTTTGATTCTAAAAACACAAAGTGTTTGTATCGACAAATACCACTTTTCTGGAAGAAGACCATATAAGGGAGCACAAGCCTTGCAATAAAATTGTGTTGAATGAAATTTCCAAAAAAAAAAAACTACTGAATCTTCAACAAAATTTGTTGAAGAATCTATGATAACTTATAGAAATACAAGTTATTGTCTCTTGAAAGTTGGAACAATCGGGATTCTTAATGATAAAAACCCATTTATCTTAAAGGAAAACACATGGAATTTTCCAAATATTACTAGCCTTTACAAAAACATTCTTTTTGATAAAATTGCATCACTAATGCATTTCATCGTAGGATTTCAATAAAATTCACTAAGTGTCAGTAGGCTCAACTAAAGCAACTGAAATGGCAGGCGGTTGATACATTGGTTCGTGTTGTTCTTGTCAAATCACCACTTGCGAGTATGGGTATCTAAATGTCAGCGTTTGAAAAGCAACTGAAATGGCAGGTGGCTGACCAAGGCATGGAAATTAGTGCTGTCATATCACTAGTTGTTGAGAGAGAACGCTTATAAATAGAGGACTTGCAACTAGAGAAAACAATAACATAAATAGAGCATCTTAGAGCTTAGATTATAGTTGTTTTGCTGCTGTAAGAAGAACACTAGAGGAAAAGAATTATTGCCATTGTTGATTAAGGTGAATTGAAGAGGACCAAGCTCGAAAGAGAACTTTTCTTCATTTTGTTTACAAGTTGGTTGTACATACATTAAGATCAAGCCGAAGAGGAAAAAAGATTGAACTTTACGTCTTGACTCTTTTCTTTTTACTTTGTTTGCATTCATCATATCATGCTATTAAGTGTTGCTATTGGTAAGACAATTTCGTTCTTTATAAAATCGTGCATTTGATCCATCACTTTTTTCTCTACTTACAATCTACTGAGTTAAATGCGTTTGTGACTTTGTGCATGCTAAAATTCTAAAGCTTTAATCATTTTGATCATCTGGTTGAAGTTATCTCAGCTAAAACCATTCGAGAGAATATGATAGCTTGAAACGCATCAAGCCAGAATGCACAATAGCTTTAGAGATAAAAATACTTGTGCTTCACTGCTTTTTGTAACCAACACATGCACCCTAGAGATAGGAACATGTAGCATTTACATTGAGAAATGTTGAATAATTAGATAAATAGAAACCCAACGTAGTGACATACATTTGGATTGTAAACAAGCATCTCTCATCTTCATCCCTACCCACACTCTTACGTGTTCATCTTATTTGGATCAACGCATTCCCTTATCACTTAGCACCATTTTTTCATTAACACCATATTTCACTTGAACCCTTGTTTCTTCTTGTACGCATGCAGTAAAAATAGTGTAGATAACTTTTCCATCATTTATTTAGAACATTTCTACATCTGCTACAACGCAAGGTCTGCGTTAGTCTAACCTAAATCCCTGTGCTTGACCCTGGACTTACCAGGAATCTAAATTAGATTTATACTTGGATATAACTCAGGAAAAACTTGTACACATTAGCGAAAGAGTGTACGTATCACACAATCTTCTCTCCTAAAGAAGTCATTCACCACTCATCTTAATTCACTTCAATCTTGTCTTCCATCCTCATTTATAATACACTCCTAGCGCACATCACGAAATCATGAACAAGTTTTTGGTGCCATTGCCGGGGATTTAGCAACAAGGCTAACCAGAATTTTGCTTGTGTCTTTTGTAGAAAAACTTGCAGTTGAGGGAGTATTACAAGCTAAGCCTATGTTTATAAACGTTTTATGAGCAGGGAAAACACTCATGAGCTCCAATACAATCCCGAAGTTAAAAGTACCTTTAGACGAAGAAACCAATCGAATCATCGTCAAAGGTGAAAGCAATAACTAAGATAGCAACAGTAAAGACAACAACAAATGGTGGATGAACAGATAAATCAGAACTTAGCCCAGCAATTAGCCAACACTGCCCCAAATCCAATCCTAATGGTGAACAACAGTACGCGTCCAATGCGTGAGTATGCGTCACCTGTGCTATATGAATTTTCGTCGGGGATCATATACCCGACGCTAGACAAAACAAGATTTGAAATGCAGTCCGTAATGGTCCAGATGCTTCAAATAGTAGGTCAGTTTGGCGGTGCTTGTGACGAAGATCCACATGCTCACATGAAACGCTTCCTAGAAACATGCAACTCATTTATGATTCCTGAAATCACCCCGGAAGCCATCAGACTCTCTTTATTCCCCTACTCTCTCCGCGTTGATGCAAAAAAATGTGCAAGTTCCTTGGTACCTGGTGAGATAACAACATGGGAGAAATTAGTGGAAAAGTTCATGCAAAATTATTTCCTTCCTACTACTAACGCAATGAGGCGTAGAGAAATTATGAACTTCCAACAAGGAAAATTTGAGACATTGAGTACCGCATGGGAACACTTCAAGGGATTAGTCAAGAACTTTCCTAACCACAGATTAACTTTAACTGTTCAAATGGAAACTTTTTATGGGGGTTGAATCGAGCTTCTCAGATGGCAGCGGACGCAGCCGCTACTGGCGACATAGTGGATAAGTCTTACAATGAAACTAAGGAAATATTAGATCGCATCGCCAAACACAACATGGAATGGATGGATGATACTTAAAATGCCAGAACAGACAATAGAAGGCGTTCTTAGAATGTGAACAATGTTGATTCAAACATAATAGCGACACTTTCTGCATAAGTGGCTACCATGACAAACCTTTTGCAAATTCTATCACCAAAAAATGCAGCTCGCACTCAAAAGGTGAATCAGGTGGATGTATTTATGCAGCCCATGATTAGCTATATGGGCTGTGGAGAACCTCACTCCTATAATGACTTTCCTGCAAAACCCACAGTTAGTCTGTTTTATCAAGAACAACCAATTCTCGAACACTTACAGCCCTGGATGGAGAAACCATCCAAATTTTTCTTGGGGAGGTCACTAGCAGAAACAACATCAACCGTGGACAAACCAACAGTAGAGGCAGGGATCGTTGCCTGGATTCCAATCATCATAGTAACATTAGCATCAATCCTTCAATAGAGGTGATCAGGTGTCGAGTTCAACATCTCCATTTGAAAATCTCTTCAAGGAGTACATAGCCCAAAATGACACATTGTTAAAGAGTCAGACGTCATTTATCAGGAACTTGGAGATGCAAGTGGGATAGATTGCTAGTGAACTGAAGAATCGGGCACAAGGAGTGCTACCTAGAAACACGAAAACGTTGGGAAGTAATAATGGGGAGGAGCAATTTCATATGGTGGACATTGCAGATTGGTAGAATTCTAGTGGAGAAGAAAATGAACGAAAGAAATAACAATACTCCAGCAGATGAGCACACAATGCACATAAAGACATTTGAAGATCGAGAAGAAAGAACGCCTGGATCTGCAATTCATTTCGAGCCAAGCACGTTTAACGCAGGGGCGCCTGCGGTGCAATTGAGTGCACCATTCCCCAGATGCCTGCAAAAGAAGAATGACGAGCAGTAATTCAAGCGTTTCCTTGAAATTCTAAGGCAATTTCACATTAACATTCCTCTTATAGAAGCCTTGTAGCAAATGCCAAAGTATGTAAGATTCCTAAAGGATGTTCTAATAAAGAATAAGAAAATTTGGTGAGTTAGAAGTTGTGGCATTGACGCAGGAGTGCAATGCATTGATCAATAACAAAATTCCTGAAAAGCAGAAGGATATAGGAAGCTTCATAGTCCCTTGTTCAATTAAAGGGATAAACGTAGGTTATGCATTGTGTGACTTAGAAGCCAGTATTAACCTCATACCCCTTTCAGTTTTCAAGAAACTAGGAATTGGTGAAGCACAACCCATTTCTGTGACACTCCAGCTTGATGACAGGACAATCACATACCTAGAAGGAAAGATTGAAGTTATTTTTGGTGAAGGTTGACAAGTTTATATTCCCAGTAGATTTCATTATCTTAGATTCTGAAGCATATTGGGATATTCCAATCATCCTTGGATGCCCATTCCTTGCCACTGGGAAGGTATTGATGACGTGCACAAGGAGGAGCTTACTATGTATGTGGACAACCAGGAAGTAAAATTTAATGTGTTGAACGCATTGAAGTTCCCAGATGATGAACAATGTCAACCTAAAAATCCAGTTGAGTTACTTGAAGAAGAAGAAATGGACCAAATCTGCGAGGTCCATGCATTAGGCGAAACCATAAGAAAATTTGAACTGCTAAGTCTAAATGAGCGGCAAACAAAACCGACGCGGCCATCTTTGGAAGAACCACCAACATTGGAACTAAAACCTCTACGTCATCATTTAAAATATGCTTTTCTTGGATCTAATAATACTTTGCCTGTGATTATTTTAGCCAATCTCTTTGAGCTTAATGAGTGTTCTCTTTTGCAGATGTTACGAAAGCATACGCGTGCAATTGGGTGGACGCTAGCTGACATTAGTGGAATTAGCCCATCCTACTACTTGCTCAAGATTAGGTTGGAGGAAGGGAAAATTGGATCGATCGAGCCTTAAATCCTATAATGAAAGAAGTGGTGAAGAAAGAAATTATCAAGTGGCTCGACGCAGGGGTAATTTACCCCATCTCTGATAGTTGTTGGGTGAGCCTAGTCTAATGTGTCCCCAAAAAAGGAGGTACCACTGTGATAGTTAATAGCAACAATGAACTTATTCCCTCGAGAACTGTCACAAGGTGGAGAATATGCATGGATTATAGGAAGCTCAATGTGTCGACAAAAAAAGACCACTTCCCTCTTCCCTTCCCTTCATTGATTAGATGCTTGACTGGCTAGTTGGCAAAGAATTTTACTGTTTCTTAGACGGATACTTCGAATATAACCAAATCCTTATTGACCTGAAGTCTAAGAGAAAACATCGTTCATATGCCCCTTTGGAACATTCGCATTCAGGCGCATGCCCTTTGGGCTATGCGACGCACAAGGGACTTTCCAGAGATGCATGATGTGATTTTCTCTAACTTTCTAGAACAAATCGTTGAAGTTTTTATGGATGATTTTTCTATTTTTAGGGACTTCTTTCGATCCTGCTTAGACAACCTAGAGGTTGTTCTTGCACGATGTGAGGAAACAAATCTCGTACTAATTTGGAGAAATATCACTTCATGGTGACTGAAGGCGTTGTCTTGAGACACAAGGTGTCCAAAGCCGGATTGGAAGTTGATGAAGCAAAAATTGACGTCATAGTCAAACTTCCCCTGCCTGCAAATGTCAAAGCACTACGAAGTTTCTTAGGCCATATGGGCTTCTACAGAAGGTTTGTGAAAGGATTTTCTCAAATTGCATGACTCTGAGCGCATTGTTAGAATTAAACAGGCCCTATATATTTAATGAAGACTGCACAAGTGCATTCTATACATTGAAGTATGCATTAGCAACAACTCCGATATTGATAGCCCCGGACTGGACGAAACCTTTCATTTTGATGTGCGATGCGAGTGATATAGTAGTTGGAGCCATGTTAGGGCAGAAAAAAAGGAAATTTGATACATCATATCTCTTATACGTCAAAGACATACGAGTCCCAAGAACGTTATACCACTACTGAAAAGGAGATGTTGGCGGTAGTGTTTAGTATTGAGAAGTTTCGAGCATATTTGATTGGTGCGACAACAACAATCTACACGAACCACTCCGCTATTAAGTTTTTGATGGACAAAAAGGACACAAAACCAAGACTAATTGGGTGGGTACTGCTTTTACAAGAGTTTGATATAGAGATTAAAGACAGAAAGGGAACTGAGAATCAGGTGGCTGATCACCTGTCAAGGCTAAAAAACAGGGAAATACAGGAAAGACAAGTTGAAATAAGAAATGCGTTCCTTGATGAACGCCTACTTAAAATTGAAGACAAGGAAGCATGGTATGCTGACATTGTTAATTATTTAACCATAAAACAGTTTCCTGAGCACTTCAATGCACAACAGAAGAAATGGCTTATTCATGATAGCAAGTTCTATTTCTGGGACGAACTATTTCTCTACAAGCAAGGTCCTAACTCAATTATGCATCGATGTGTTCCGAAAGTTGAAACACACGCATCCTGGCTGAATGTCATGACTCTTCTTATTGGGGTCATTTCGGAGGACAAAGAACTGTTGCAAAATTTCTTCAAAGTGGGTATTTTTGGCCCACCCTCTTTAAAGACGCAAGGGAGTATGTGTTGAAATGTGATCCCTTCCAACGCATTGGAAATATCTCTTCAAGGGATGCTATGCCTCTGAACAACATATTGGAAGTTGAGTTGTTCACTATATGGGGCATTGATTTGATGAGACCTTTCCCTTTGTCTTTCAGACATCAGTACATCTTGTTAGCAGTCGATTATGTATCAAAGTGGGTCGAGGCTGTAGCGTGTACCAAAAATGATGCGACAAGCATTTCAAAATTTCTTACTAGAAAAATTTTCATGTGCTTTGGAACGCTTAGGGTGCTGATAAGTGATGACGAGCAGAAATGCTCATCATCTTAGGCTTTTTATTTAGAATTATAAGGGTTGTTAAGTAAAATATGCGACGAATATGTTAGAAATTCATGAGAAAACGAGTTTACGTCGATCGACATCAAGAATCTCAGCTAACCCACTATTATGCGTTATTATGCGTTCAATTGTCTATCTTTGTAGCTAACGCAGGAAGGAAGAACATACGCGGAAGTCGAGGTATCGCAAAGGCGACCGCATGCAGAGAATCTCTCCATTGCAAAGGTGAACGCATGCGTTCAATGCATGGATGTTGCGACCATCAACTGTATGAGTCTAACGAATAGAAGTTGCGGTCGTCAAGCGAATACGGTCATCGCAGAGAAGTTGTGGTCATCCAGCGAATGCGATCATCGCAAGGAGATTGTGGCTACATAATGATAACCATAGTAGAGGGATGAACGCAAGGTTGGTGGAATGCAAACATGAACGCATACCTCGGGAGAATCAAAAGATGATGTTGACATTTCACCAACCGCGCCGTTAGCAATAGAGATTCAGAAAAGGACCATCGCGCCGCAAATGTCAGAATTAGAGCAGGTTCATTAATGCTGTCGGCGATTAATCTTTATAAATAGAGGCCGTTGAGCAGAATTTCAATTTATCCAAGGTTTTTCGCCTGAGGCTCCCTACCTTCGCTAGAGTTAGAGCTAGAGAGAGTCTACTCCATCGCCCATCCATGGCACCACCGGCAACCTTGAAACACATCTGCTGGAAGCAAGACATTGCTTCCAGCTAGCCCTCCGTTTCTCTTCTTCCTTTGTATTATATTGTATTGCATTTTGGCTTAAGGAATTAATATATTTTGTGATCAATGCATTTCTATTTTTCCTTCAATTCCATCTCCATCTTCATTTACTTAGTATCCTTAACTTTCATTGCATCATTTAGTAAGGTTGTTAGACTATCGCATACTTAATCATGCGGCATAGGAATATGAAGCATGTAGCAAACCACCGGGAGGTGTGCGTTGAGTGAGTGTTGTGAGAAAACCTTATTTGCTTAGTGTGAAGCTGTAGCAACGCTTGTCTATGAGTAAAGTTAGCAATAACTAACTGCCCGAGAGGATAAGTGGTTGGTCACATTAAGCAATGTAAGCAAGTGTTCACTAGGAATAGGAATAATCTTACGTCAGCCAGGTTTATGCGATTACTTGTCTTATGAGCGCATCATTCATCATTTAGGCATACATGGGAGAGTAGTCTAAAAACTAAATCTAAGTCTCGGGAGAGCGGATTGGATCACATAATCAAGAATGGGTAACTTAGGAATAAGCTCCATTTACTATTACACAGCGTATGCACCCTACATATAGGATATTGCATGCGTCCAGAAGTAGGATACAATGGTATGTGGTCATCTCGCTTATGTGTGAGAGCACATGAGCGGGTTATGGAGGCTTAGAAATAGGGTTCTCGACACTATCGCATATACATCGTATGCATCCTAGAATTAGGCAAGACTGTGTGTAGGATAATCGCATAGCTTTGCACTTGCTAGGGTTACCCTTGCGGTGAAGCTCAGTGTTGCAGTGAAGACATCTTCACCTTTTCATCTATTTTGCATACATTTTACTACGCGTCAACAGTTGCCGTGTCTCTACCTCTCAGTCACATTCCCACCGCTTAGTCTATTAGTTAGGAGTAGGAGTAGTTTATAGCTTATAACCCCCCATCATTCTTTTATTTATCCACCGTAAACACATCACTGCATACCCTTTAGCTACAAGTCCCTGAGTTTGACCTTGAATCACCTGAGAAACTTGCGCTCATGTTATACTTAGCGCGAGTGCAAGAAAACTTGTGGCAGGAACGCATGGTCATTGCATAAGAGATCAACACATATTTTTCATTCCAACACATGAGAACAAACGCATACCCTAAGACATGCATCACATAAATTCGTTCAACTAATTTTAGTCACCAATAAGTGATGAAGGTACACATTTCATTAACCATATCATTTCTAAATTACTTGCTAAATATAATGTTAGCACAAAATCGCTACCGCATACCATCCCCAAATCAAAGGTCAAGCTAAAGTATCCAATAGAGAAATCAAATCTATATTGGAAAAAGTGGTCAACGTATCTAGGAAATATTTGGCACAAAAGCTGGATGAGGCATTATGGGCTTACAGAACTGCCTACAAGACGCCAATAGGTATGTCTCCTTATTCTTTGGTATTTGGAAAAGCATGCCACATACCCTTGGAATTGGAACACAAAGCATTTTGGGCAGTGAAAAAGCTAAATCTGAATTTGGAGATCGCTGGTGAACATCATAAGCTGCAACTCAATGAGTGGCGGCTTAACGCATATGAAAACGTCAAGATCTACAAAGAAAAGACCAAGCATTGGCATGATCAATGCATCAGAAAGAAATAATTTTATATTGGTCAAAAGGTCTTGCTATTTAACTCACGTTTGCGATTGTTTCCAAGAAAATTGAAATCCAGGTGGCCAGGGCCATTCATCATAAAAAGTTGGTACAAACGCATTCAAGGTAAATAGTCAGTGGGTGAAGCCTTACCTTAAATGAAATCTAGAACGTAAAAAATCACCCTTCAAGCTGTGCAAAACTATCTCAAGCTTGCGTTGAAACTTCCTTGCGTTTGATCAGACATATATTCTAGGGACGTTTTCTCTTCAACATTTTATTTATTTTTTTTGCTTTCTGTATTTTATGCTTTTGATTTTCCCTATGTTTTCATTCTTGTTTGAATTTATGTTTGCTTTGATTCCTGCTTGAATTTATCCTTGCTTTTGATTCTTATTTGTATTGCTTTTTATTAAAAAAAAAAAAAGAAAGAAAAGAAAAAATGCTTATTTTTTAATGTCTGTTTGAACCAACTTGAGAATTCGTAGAGCAGATGCATTAGAATTAGGCCAACGCATAGCCATGCGTTAGATGTTGAAAGACGCTCTTCGGGGGGATCAACCACTTGAGTGTTTGGAAGCCCAAGACGCGTCTTTTCACATCTGCAATTAATGGGCAACCCAAAAGTCCTAACCGGTTGACATATCAAAGCTGTCCTTTCTTTTCTCTCTCCTAGGTTGGTCTATAAAAGGGCTCCTAACCCTTTGCCTATCTTCTTCTCCATCTTCCTCGAGCCCTCTGTGGTAAAAGAAAAAAGAAATCACTTAGCCCTAAATGTCCAACGAAGCAACCACTCTATTCAAAGCTCCGTTCATCCCTCACACTAGTAATGTCGGACGCCTTGGATAGTCAACATAAATTGATGAGCTTCGTCGAAGTCTCATTGATAAGCTCGTTTTCTTCTTCGTCCATTTCATTATCCCTTGCCTCTTCTTATCCCCCCATGTCGAAGCCTCCTACTTTAGCCAAGCAGCAAGGTGGTTCATCTTCCGCTTCTTGGAGGCCGTCTCAACCTAAAACGGACACAAAACCTGTTTTAGCCACAACCCTTACTAGTGCTTTGACATCTCCCAAAACCCTTTAAAAACCTCAAACCTCAACCAGACCAAAACCCTCCACTCCAACCCTTCCAAAACCCCAACCTACACCAGCCAAGTTGACACAACAGGTTGCATCTAAACGACCTACCTCATCTTCTGTCGCACGACTATATAGAAAACCTACCCTACCACCAACCATCCCAAACATCACCTTTTTTTTCTCGACATATGACCAAGTCCTGGAGCATCTCCGCACCGCTTCATCACCAGCCATGCATCCACTGGTTCCCCTCTTCATTCAATCCTTGGCCACAATTTTTCCTTTTGAAGGAGGCCAAGCCAGCCAAGCCACCCAACCATCTTCACCCATCATCATCTCTTCAGTCGGTTCATCGCACACCCCCTCTATCACCCCACCTGAACCCACCAAAAACCCTCCTAGCTCTGACAATCTTACGCTAGAGCACAACACAACTGACCCCACAGAACTGGCTCGTAGAGATGAGTAAAGGGTATTCAAATCTATATTAGCCAGTTTAAACCCTAGGCAGATCGACGAAATGAATCAAATGATGCGTCCAGACCCAACCATCGGCCGAGGTGATGAATGAGGCTGATCGTTATGCAATTTTGTTGGAAGAAGAATTGGAAGAAGAAGAAAATGAGGAAAGAGAGAGAGAAGTTAGCCCTGACGCATTGCATCCACAACAATTTGATACGAATGATAGGCCACAAAAAAGAAAAAGACGATTAATATGGATGAAGTTGAAGAAGATGATGAGGTGAAGAGCATTTTGCACCTAGCCCTATAGGTATAATGCACCAACATTACTCCGACTCAAGTACCACAGAATGTAGGCTCGAGAAATATAGGCTCGCGCATCAAGGGCAAAGAAAAACAGCTCTACAAAGGGAATTAGAAGAAGAGATAAAGGGACTAGCTCGTAAGGCGAGGCAGTTTGAAGCTAGGAAAAGCAATGTGATAGCTGCGTCACCAAGGCAAGTTAATGGAAAAAAATGACAATTTAATGATATATTGAAAGAGAAAGGGTTCTTCCCGAACACAGCCCATTGCCTGCATAAATAATGGATACAGTAGACACAATGGGCTAGTGTCAGCTATGTGTTGGCCCTACAAGTATTTGGCCTATTCTTGTTCGTCGCTTCTATGGGAGTGAGTTTGATGAGAAGAAGAACACAGACCTTGTAGACAAAACTTTGGTACGCTTCTCTTCTAAAAGGATTAATCAAGTGCTCAACACAAATGATAACCCGAACGTAGAAGACAACCGCATCCTAGAACAACCAACATCATATCATTTAAAGGATGTGTTAAGAATAGTGGCCAAACCTGGAAGCCAATGGAAAATGTCAATAACGGGTGTTATGATCTTGGCTTCTAGAAATCTCACACCATACGCGAACTTGTGGCTCTATTTGATCAAGAATTGTATCATGCCAACAACCCATGATGAAACGGTTTCCAAGAAATGCGTCTTGGCCATTTATTATATTATGCAGCGCATCCCCCTTGTAATTGAAAAAATTATAGTAGACCAGATCAAGGTTGTCAAGGGGAAACCATGCGGCCAACTATACTTCCCTTGGCTTATTGGCACGCTGTGTGAACGTGCGAATATCCCTCTGGAGGATGACTATGAAGAGGTCGATGGTCATATAGATATCAAGTTAATCAGGCGTTTGCTCTGTGGTTCACCTAACCAAGCTACCTTACCTCCTAGAACCACGGTAGCAAACCTTGACCCTCTAAATACTTGACAAAGAAAAGATGCGTCCGAGAAGTGGAACACAACGATAATGCTTCCATAAATGAAGAATCTGAAGCGGAGCTAGCATTGGAGCATGAAGAAGTGTGCCTCGATTTAAACTTGCCTCTCCCTGCCCTAACTTTACCCTCATCAGTCGATGAACCACTTGATTTGATGCATCAAGCTACACAAATGAAGACTAAGCTGGCGAGACCTTTAGCCCTTGCCTTTCTCCTTTACAATTCCCTACTTTGCCCTCCTTCATCCCTCCATCCACCGTTTATGAACCAACTGGGTTAGAAACAAGTAACACACAACATTTAGAAGACCTAGTTGGGGAGACGCATGAAACCCAAGCCCCACCTCCAGCACATACCAACGTGGATGAGTTGAAAGAGTTCATTCGAGAATAAATCAGACCATTGGCCACGTCCATGGAAGCACTTCACATGCAGATGGCAACCTTGCAGTGCCATAATGTGGTACTAAGGGATTATATGCGGCAGCAAACGTAGAGAATGTAGAACCAGTTCAATTTTACAATGTAGTACATTAACCAAGTCCTGATGGGGATGTTTGCCTTACACCCTTTGTTTGCCCACCTAGTTAACCCCTTACGCTTCATGGATGAAGACCCTGCACCTGAACAAAGGGATGATGTGCCAGCACAATAAGGAATTTGGGGGTGTTGTTTGTGTTTTGTGAATTTTAATTAATCTTTTGTAGAAATTAGTTTTGTATGAGTAATCCCAATGCATTCTTTAAGTATTAAATAAAATATTTCATTTTTCTTGCGTTTGTTCTGTGTATACATTTCTTGATTCTTTGATTGTTTTCTTATCTTGTGCTCTAACTTAATACCTTGATGATATTACTAATGTAAAACTTCTAAGTGTATAGTTAGGCGTTAAGAAAAATCAAGTTTGAACTTATCCAAAAAATCAAGCATATGTTTTATCTCATATGCATGCAAGCCTAAACTCAAACCTCCTTTTGAAAATCTCAAAGCATTTTTTTATAATTCTCTTTCAGCAATGAGGATCTTGCTGATATCCAAAATTTGGGGGTGAGGGTGGTCCGAGTTGATGCGTTTCCATAAAAAAAAAAAATAATAAAATATAAAAAAATATAATTTTTGGACGTAATAAGAAAACTCCTACGTCAGCATTTCATAAAATAAAACCTCAAGTTTGTAGGATCTAAAGGCAACACTAGAGGGGGTGAATAGGGTTGACTAACAATTTTTTTTTAAAAAAATAATTTTATCTTCAAACAATGCTCAATAAAGTTAACTCACTAATTTAATTAAAGAAAATTTATGCAAGACAAAACTTAAATCATGTAAGCTATGATAACTTCAAATTTAAAGACAATTTAATAAAGGATAAATTTAAATAACACACTAAAAATTAAATCATGCAATTTGGAAAGATTAAAAAATAACTAAGACAAGAAGCAAAAAATTTGAAAACAAGAAATAAAAGAGAGAGAGGAAGAGAAAACACCAGGAATTATAGTGGTTCAGCAAATTGCCTACTCCACTCTCCAAGACTCCTTCTTGGGTATTTCACTAAGTGATCCTCTTGCAGGTGAGGACCAAACCGACACACGACCCTATTTTTCCTAGGCTAAAGAGAAACCCAATATCCTTTTTACTGGTTCAGGATCAAACCAATTTCTTTTTCTCACAACCCAAGATGTACCCACACCTTAATAAAATTCCCAAAAATTAAAAGAAAACCTCACAATATTACCTCTTGAAGGCTAAATACACAAGTTGAGTACTCAGAAAAAAAACTCACAAAAATAACTCTAGGCCAATTTAGGAGCAAGGAGGACAAGAATTTGAGAGTAGAAAGAATTGAGAGCTTAAAACTTGATAGCTTTTGGTGTGTCAATGAAGAGTAAAATCAAGTAAAATTTATAGGCGAGGAGGATAAATTTTGGTCATTGGATATGATTGCAAATGAAGGGTGGAGATTGAATAGAAATAGAAAAGGAAAGGATTTGAAAATGAATTTTGAAAGATTGGAATTATTGAGATTTGGAGTAAAGGATTTGAAAAGGAATTTTGAAAGATTGGAATTATTGAGATTTGGAGAATAAAAAGGATTTGAAAAGGAATTTTGAAAGATTGGAATTATTGAGATTTGGAGAATAAAATGGATTTCAAGGATGAAAATTTAGGAAGGAAATCAAATTTGAAAAGGCTGAAATTTGGTGAGAATTTAGAGAAAATTGGATCAGGAAATTAAAGGAAAATAAGAAAATAAAAATGAAAATAAAAAATAGCCGGATGATATGAGCATCACACGCACAGAGGAGAAGATTGAGCATCACGTACCGCATTCTATGAAGAAACCGCAGACACGTGCGGCGCATGCGTGTGCCCATACGTGAAGCTGGGTGATCGTCACTTATCATTATCTCATTCGTCCACGGTCACTACGTTACTGTCACATCATGTGTCACGTCAGCAAAAAGTGACCGGTTGGAGCATCACGTTAACTGCCACGTCAACTGCCACGACGTCAATATTGACCGTTTGTGTGCCACATCAGCCGCCACGTTGGATACCACGTCAGAAAGGTGCCATGTGTCACTGCCACGTTGGATTTCCTCTCCAATCTTCGTTTGCTTATAACTTTCTCGTTTGAACTCCGATTTGAGCGATTCAAATTGCGTTGGAATCGTCTTTTCGAGCTCTACAAGATAGTGACTCTGAAATACTGAAAATGTTAGTACAAAAAATCTGAGTTTGTTATCATCAAAATACTTGGTTTGATTGAAGCCCTAAAGCTAACAATCTCCCCCTTTTTGATGATGACAAACCACCATAATTCCAAAAATACTTCTCTCCCTTTTGTTATCAACAAAAAGATATACAAGTGATTTTTCTCCCCCTTAATCATACAAATAATGCTCCCCCTCAATAAATTATAACACATAAATTCATAGAAATATGAATAATGCTCCCCCATCAAACATAATTAGGAAATTCTAATAATACCAAGTGCAAATCTATTTTTATAAAAGGCTTCTTTATTTAATACCTTTGTAAGAATATCTGCTACCTGGTTCTCAGTATTAACATAATTAATGACAATATTCTTATTTTGTATATGCTCTCGAAAAAAATGATGTCTAATATCTATATGCTTTGATCTAGAATGTTGAATGAGATTTTTAGTTAAATTAATTGAACTAGTATTATCACAAAAGATTGATACTTGTTCAAAATTTAAACCAAAATCACGCAACGTTTGTTTCATCCATAAAACTTGAGAACAACAACTAGCAACAACAATATATTCAGCCTCAGTGGTAGATAATGCAACGGAATTTTTCTTTTTACTATACCAAGATACTAAAGAACTACCTAGAAAATACATGCTTCACTAGTACTTTTCTATCAGTTAGACACCAGCAAAGTCAGCAATCAAAATTCAAATCAAATCTAAAGATGCATTTTTAGGATACCATAAGCATAATCAACGTACCAAGCAAATATTTAAAAAATTCTTTTTACAGCATACAAACGTGATTCTTTAGGACATGATTGAAATCTAGCCAAACATGCATACACTAAACATAATTATCACAGGCCTACTCTCACAGTTAATAAAGCAAGGATCCGATTATACCTCTCTATAAGCTTTAATATCTACGTTTTTACCTTTTTCATCCTTACCAAGCTTTGTAGTGGTCATCGGGTCTTTGCTACTTTTGCATTATCGAACTTAAACCTTTTCAGCAGATCCTTTGTGTACTTTTCTTGATTTATGAAGAATTCCATCTTCAAGTTGTTTAATTTGAAAGCCCAAGGAAAAGATTAAAGTTCCCCATTACTGCTCATTTCAAACTCACTATGCATACACTTTAGAAAATTCTTCACAAAGAGAAAGTTAGTTAGCACCAAATATAAATCTCATATATAATTTGCAACTAAATAAAATATCATTATCTTTACATTTGATAAAAAGAGTAGTAATCAATAAGTCCCATTTTAAAACTATTTCTAGCAAAATTTAACTCAACACGGTCATACCAAGCCTCTAGGAGCTTGTTTAAGACCATAAAGTTCTTTTATTTAATTTAAAAACATGATTTGATTATCAAAGCTTTCAAAACCAGGAGTTTTCAACATACACTTCCTCCATTATGAAACCATTTAAGAAGCACTTTTTTACATCCATTTGAAATAAAGTAAAATTCTTATGAGATGCAAATGCAAGCAGCATGCGAATAGATTCTAACTAGCAACAGGAGTAAATGTTTCCTCATAATCTATTCTCTTCTTGACTATAGCCTTGACAACTAGTCTAGCTTTATTTCTAACAATATTACAAGATCCATCTATTTTATTCTAAATATCCATTTAGTACCTATAACAGGATATCACTAGACGCGGACTAGTTCCCACACATTATTTCTTTCAGAATTGATTAATATCTTCTTGCATAGCAATTAAACCAGATACTCATCAGATTCAGCATCTTTAAAAGAACTTTGTTTTCAATTTGAGACACGAAAGCAACATTATTAAAGCATTTAAAGAAAGTGAGTTCCTATCCCTTGAAGATACATCAACCTATTATAACTTCTAAGGATGGGATGGAGAATCTTCAAATCTGAGGAAGGGATTTTTCTTTCTCTTTCTGAATTCATTTGATACTGCTTCCCTATCTTTAATACTAAATATCTTCAACAGTTATTTCTAAATTCATCACTAAACAGAAACTTTATTAGTGCAACATGTGTTCATCAAAAACAATATTCATTGATCTTCCAAGCATTGAGATTCTTTATAAAAAACTCTATATTTTTACTACATGTAAATAATCCTAAAATATGCCAATGTTCGTTTTTGACTCAAACTTTCCAAGTTTCCCTTTGTCTTTCAAAAAAATAAAAACATTTAGCAATCAAAGATTTAAAATACGCTAATATTTTGAGTTTTATTAATTTAAAAAGCTCATAAGGAGTTATTCTAAAACAGGTCTTATAAAACAGATTCATTACATAAGATACAGTATAACAACTTCAGCCAAAAAATTTTGATAAATCATATTCATTAAGCATGGAGAGCTAATTCTTGTAAAGATCGATTTTCTCTCTACAACACCATTTTGTTGAGGTGTTTTTGGAGAGGAAAATCATGAAAATTCATTTTCTTCACAAAAATTTTCAAAAGAAGCATTTCAAAATTCTCTCCATGATCACTTCTAATTTTCGAAATCATAAAACCTTTTCATTTTGAATTCTTTTGAAAAGCTAATAAAAGATTTTAAAGCTTCATCCTTAAGAATAAAATAAAACCCAAGTAAATCTCGAAAAATCATCAACTATAACAAACGCAATAATGTTTTCACTTAGACTTGCAACTCTAGTAGGTCCAAAAAGGTCCATAGTAACAGTTGCAAAGGTCGAAAGTAGAAACCATTTTCTTTGGTTTGAAAGAAGACTTATTTGTTTACCCGTTTGACAAGCATCACAAACTTTATTTTTTTCAAAGTTTAATTTTAGAAACCTCTAATAAGGATTTCTTAGAAATATTTGAAATTAAAATGCATGCTAGCATGACCTAAACCTTCCTATGCCAAAACCACCAATCTTCATACAATGCAGATAAACATTATTTTCTATATAACACAATCTAATAGATCAATAGTATAAACATTTTATCTCTATCTCCTACAAACAGAACTTTTCCATCACATGCATTTTCTATTGTACAATTTTTATCACTAAAATTACTCTATACCTTATCAACATAATGACTAATACTTAATAAATCATGCTTAAACCACAAACCAATCATTTCAATAAGAAAATTCGAACCGTTACTAATATTACCTTTGTCAGCAATCTTACCCTTTTTATTGTCACCGAAGGTAACGTATCCTCCATCTTTCTTTTCTAGGTATGTGAATTTTGTGTGGTCCCCAGTCATATGTTTTGAACATCCACTGTCCAAGTACCACTTATTCTTTATGGATCTCGAACATACCTGAGAGAATTAATTCTCAAGATGTAACCTTAGGTACCTAAATTTGTTTGGGTCCTTGGGGGTTAGCTAACAAAAATTTAGGAATCCATCTCTTTTCATTCATAATATTGATTTTTCTTAAATTGCATGCATAAGCTTTATGACCATGTTTTCCACATGCATGACAAATAATAGAAGCTTCTTTGACAAAGTAGTTTGTAAATTTCTTTTGTTTTTGGTGAGGTTTATAACCTAAGCCACTTTTATCAAATATGCATTATTGCTTACCCATCATGATATCTAAATTCTTTTTCCCATTTGTAAACTTTAAAAGTGAAGTATTTTCATTTTTATTTTCTAATAATTTATACTCTTCTTTTAAAGCATGCAAATTTGATTTAGATAAATCTAGATCTTTTCCTAATGTCTCATTTTTCTCGTTTAGATTATCTAGCTCAATTAATAAATTATTATTTTCAAGAGCTAATTTAGCATTTTTCTTCCTAAGATATATATATTTGCAACCTAGTTTTTCAAATTCAATTTTAACTTCATTATATGCATCAATGAGCTCATCAAAAGTAAGGTTTTCAAGACTTACCTCATCATCGTCGTCGTCATCATCTCCAAAAGTCATAACACACAGATTTGCTACTTCTTCCTCGCTTTCAGATTCGCTTTCATTGCTTTTGTCCCAAATAGCTTTCATGGCCTTTCTGCTCTTATTTGAAATGGCTTTTTTTTAAGGACAGTCCCACTTCACGTGTCTGGGCTTTTTGCATTCATAGAATCTCTGTTGCTCTTTTCTCCTTTGCCTTCTTGATTGTTGACTTTCTTTGAGAAGTTCCTTTTCCTAAAATGTTTTTTGAACTTCTTGGTCAAGTAAGCAAACTCCTCATCATTTAGTTCAGCTTCAATTTCAGAGTCCTCTTGAACTTGAGTGAACTTTAATGTTAGGCTCTTCTTCTTTTTGATATCTTCTTCCACATTGGCCTTATGATTATTTCATGTGTCATGAGAGATCCAACGAGCTCCTCCAGTGGAAGTTTTGAGAGGTCTTTTTCTTCTTGGATTGCCATCACCTTAGCTTTCCAACTCTTAGGCAATGATCTAAGAATTTTTGGATGCTTGCATGACACCTATGAGGGCAAGCCAAAACGAAGGTAGGTCAACTGAATCAATTCATGGGTGGTCCGGGAAAAAAAAAGCTCACATTCTTTTTAAAAGATATTTTATAAAAGTAGCATCCAACACATTGCTGGTTTAACAAGATGAGAATGTTTTGAGAAATAAAAGGAGTCACTGAAAAAAGGCTTGTTGCACTCAAGATAAGATGCATTCTTCTTTTTAGAAGGAACAAACCTATATTTTTTTCAAATGCCAACCCTAATACTTACAAGTTAGCATGATGAGAGGTGAAGTCAGTGTATTAAGATAATGGAGAAGATAAAGAATTTTTTTTTTGAATACTCGAGGATGAACATTGTTCAAAATTTGAGGGTGTGATAACTTGTAGAAATACAAGTTATTATCTCTCGAAAGTTGGAACAATCAGGATTCTTAATGATAAAAACTCATTTATCTTAAAGGAAAACACATGGAATTCTTCAAACATTACTAGCCTTTATAAAAACATTCTTTTTTATAAAATTGCGTCACTAATGCATTTCATCACAGGATTTCAATAAAATTCACTAAGTGTCACAGGCTCAACTAATGCAAAGGCATGCGTCTGAAGGATTCCAATGCATAGAAGATACATTAGTTTGTGCTGTTCCTGTCAAATCACCACTTAAAAGTATGGATATCTGAATGTTAGTGTCTGAAAAGCAACTGAAATGGCAGGCGGCTGACCAGGGCTTGGAAACTAATGCTGTCATATCACAAGTTATTGAGGGAGAACGCCTATAAATAGAGGAATTGCAATAGAAGAAAGCAACAACACATAGATAGAGCATCTTAGAGCTTAGATTATAATTGTTTTGCTGCTGCAAGAAGAACATAGGAGGAAAGAACCATTGCCATTATTGATCAAGGAGAATTAAAGAGGACCAAGCTCGAGAGAGAACTTTTCTTTATTTCTTGTTCAAGTTGGTTGTACACACATTAAGATCAAGCCAAAGAGGACAAGAGATTGAACTCTACGGTTTGACTCTTTTCTTTTTACTTTATTTCCATTCATTATGTCACGTGATTAAGTGTTGCTATTGTAAAGAAAATTTTGTTCTTTATAAAATCGTGCATTTTATCCATACTTTTTCCTCTACTTACAATCTATTGTGTTAAATGCGTTTGTGACTTTGTGCATGCTAAAATTCTAAAGCTTTAATCATTTTGATCATCTGGTTGAAGTTATCTCAGCTAAAACCATTCGAGTGATTAAGATAGCTAGAAACATATCAAGTCAAAATGCACAGTAGCTTTAGACATAAAAATACTTGTGCTTCACTGCTTTTTGTAACCAACGCATGCACCCTAGAGATAGGAACATGTAGCATTTGCATGGAGAGATGTTGAATAATTAGATAAATAGAAATCTAACACAGTGACATACATTTAGATTGTAAACAAACATCTCTCATCTTCATCCCTACCCATACTCTTACGTGTTCATCTTACTTGGATCAACGCATTCCCTTATCACTTAGCACCATTCTTTCAGTAAACCCTGTATTTCACTTGAACCCTTTTTCTTCATGTACACATGTAGTAAAAATAGTGTAGATAACTTTTCCATCATTTCCTTAGAACATTTCTACATCTGCTGCAATGCAAGGCCTGCATTAGTCTAACCTAAATCCTTGTGTTCGACCCTGAACTTACCAGGAACCTGAATTAGATTTATACTTGGATCTAACTCAGGAAAAACTTGTATGCAATAGCAGAGAGTGTAACGCATCACGCAATCTTCTCACCTAGAGAAGTTATTCACCATTCATCTTCATTCACATCAATATTGTCTTCCATCTTTATTTATAATACACTTCTAGCACACATCAAGAAATCACGAATAACCTATTATGTCAATAAGAGTTTTGAAGTAGGATCATCTAGTAGGTAAAATCCACCTCAAGTGTTGAGGGAACCTCGACGTAGTGGGAGGGCTGCAAACCCCCATGTTCGCTATATGGGTTTAATAGAAATCCTGGCTATAGTAGTTGATGGCAAAGTTGAGGATCCATTGTCTTACAAGAAGGCAATGGAGGATGTTGACAAAGATAAGTGGATCAAAGCTATACATCTCGAAATGGAGTCAATGTACTTCAATTCAGTATGGGATCTTGTAGATCAACTTGATAGAGCAAAACCTATAGGTTGTCAATGGATCTACAAGTGAAAACGGGGTGCTGATGAAAAGGTGCAAACCTTCAAGGCTAGACTGGTGGCAAAGGGTTATACCCAGGTTGAGGAAGTCGACTATGAGGAACCTTTCTCACTTGTTTCCATGTCGAAGTCTATTTGGATACTCCTGTCCATTGGCTCATATTATTAGTATGAGATTTGGCAAATGAACGTCAAAACTACTTTTATGAATGGCAATCTTAAGAAGACCATCTATATGAAGCAACACGAGGGATTCATAATCTAAGGTCAAGTGAAAAAGGTTTGCAGGCTTAATCGATCCATTTATAGACCGAAGCAAGCTTCTCGATCTTGGAATATAAGGTTTGATATTGCTGTCAAATCTTATGGCTTTGATCAAAATGTTGATGAGCCTTGTGTATACAAGAAGATCATCAAAAGTTCAATAGCTTTCTTAGTGTTATATGTAGACGATATCCTACTCATTTAGAATAATGTAGGTCTTCTGACTGAAGTTAAGAACTGACTAGTAACCCAATTCCAAATTAAAGATTTGGGAGAGGCTCAATTTGTTCTAGGAATTCAGATCTTAGAGATCAAAAGAACACAATGCTAGCTCTGTCTCAAGCATCGTATATTGACAAGATGCTTGTCAAGTATTCGATGCGAAACTCCAAGAGAGATTTTCTACCTTTCAAGCATGGAGTTACATTGTCTAAGAAATAGTATCCTAAGAGACCTCAAGAGGTTGAAGAAATGAGATAGATCCCCTATGTATCGGTTGTTGGCAGACTGATGTATGCGATATTATGTACTAGACTTGACATCTGCTATACAATGGGGATAGTCAGTAGATGTCAAACTAATCCAGGATTTGATCACTGAACCACCGTTAGAAACATCCTCAAGTATCTATGGAGAACGCGGGACTACATGTTCGTGTATGATTCTAAAGATTTGATCCTTACTGGATACAAAAACTCTGATTTTCAGACTGATAAGGATTCTAGGAAATCCACATCAGGATCAATGTTCACTCTTAATGGAGGAGCAATAGTATGGAGAAGCACCAAGCAAGGGTGTATCGTTGACTCCACCATGAAGGCTAATTATGTAGTTGCTTGTGATGTTGCTAAGGAACATGTTTGGCTCAGGAAATTCTTGACTGATCTGGAAGTTGTTCCAGACATGTCAAAGCCTACCACACTTTATTGTGATAATAGTGATGTTGTGGCTAATTCCCGAGAGCCTAGGAGCTGTCTCTTATACACATCTAGATGTGTATAAGAGACAGATGTAGTTGCTTGTGATGTTGCTAAGGAACATGTTTGGCTCAGGAAATTCTTGACTGATCTGGAAGTTGTTCCAGACATGTCAAAGCCTACCACACTTTATTGTGATAATAGTGATGTTGTGGCTAATTCCCGAGAGCCTAGGAGTCACAAATGCGGGAAACATATACAGTGGAAATATCATCTCATCCGAGAGATTGTGTATCGAGGGGACATGATAGTCACGAAGATAACTTCGGAGCACAACGTTGCAGATTCGTTTACAAAGGCCCTCATGACTAAGGTGTTTGAGGGTCACCTGTAGAGTATGAGTCTATGGGACAGGCCATAAGACTAGGGCAAGTGGGAGATTTATATTGGGCATGTTTTATGCCCTAGTTTATTATTTGTGTACTTTGTATTTTGAATATATTGTACACCCCTTTAGCTTTAGGTCAAGTGGGAGATTGTTGGGATTGATGCTCTAAATCTTGTAGGGTTCTCTAGTTTATAAATGTATTGTATAAACTTGTTGTTTATTTAATAAAATATATGATATTTTATTCCTTTTTTTGTTGCATTAATCACAAAACAATAAACTAAGTTCCAAGGTTATCTTGTAGCTTAAACATGTATGTAGAGACATATGGATGGATCATGTTTTAAGTGATAATTTAAATGGTCTGTAGTAGATGGATAAGGTTGGATATCTTATCCTAATGACACTATGAGTATGACCTGCTTTGTAGATGTTACAATTGTTGTAAAGTTCTACAAATAATCTGATCTTGGTTATTCATGTGGAGACATGTGAGTGGAGATATTCTATACAAAGGAGTTTGTATAAGATTGAACCACGAAATATTTAGTCTTATATATAATATCGTTCATAATGGAGATTTATATTTCACCAGGATGACCATATATATCATGACCTGAATCCTGAGTGAGTTGTGAACTCTAACCTATGAGGGCAATCCTTTGATTTGTATGGGTGAGAGTAGCCAGATCGCCGACTCAATAAGCTTACCATTTTGGAGATTCATCTGATTGGGGAGTTGGGAACACAACTACATAAGAAGAAATTCACTCCTTCCCCGAGGTCGGGGCAAGTAGATAAATTGCTCTCTTAAGGGCTGATTCTAGGGCTTGAACAATGTGGCACCACAACCTCTCCTGGCCCGAGAGGGGTTTAGTCATAGTTGGACTATAATTTATTGTTCATTAGAGGGATCAGTGGTACTTAAGGAGTTAGATGTAACTATAGGGGCAAAACGATAATTTTGGTAAACTGTACTTATGAGCAATTTGTGAAGGGTCTTGTACTGTTGATTGGTTATATCCAATGGACATAGAAATATATCTGTAGTGCGAAGAGTGAAACTGTTGGTCTTTAATGGAGTGTTCGACAATTAATGGATGGTGAATAATTTAATTAAAGAGTTTAATTAATTATTCATGTACTATTGGAGCTTTAAGTTACAGATCCATGAGGTCCCCTCGATAGCTCAACGGGATTTAATGAGGATTATTTTTTGGATTAACTTGAATTGTTCAAATTAATTGAGGGAATTAATTATATGTGATATAATTAAGTTTATTTAATTATATATGATATAATTACTATAATGTATTTGATACATTATAAAGTATGTTTGAGAGGAATTAAATATTTGAATATGATTCAAATATTAATTATATGAATTAGATTCATATAATTGAAATTCAATGTAAATATGATTTTATATCAAATGCCATAAGTGAGAGAAAAGAAACCATAGGCTATATTGTATATGATATAATATTGAAACTATAGTTTATATGCTATATTTGATATAACATATAGTTTAATATATATCATATGATAAAGTAGTTATCATATGAATATATATTAAATAAATAAATTATTATTATTTACATGACAGATGAGTGTTGAATTCCAATATAGATCTTCTTCTTCCTTCTCCCTCCAAAATAGAAAAAGTGTGTACGGTTTTTACCGAAGTGTTCTCGGTAATTCTTCATCCTCTCCATTCTCTCAATCCAAATAGCCAGGGCCAACCACTCCTAGATTTCTCATCTTAGAGAATACCAAGGACGTGTTTGTGGTTATGTCAATTGGAGATCGTAGGATTCACTTTTAAAGACAGTCTTCAAATGTAAAGTTTTTATGAAAACCCTTTTCTTCTTTTTTGTTTAGTTAAAAGCATGTTGTATATTATTTTTAAATGCATGATCTCGTTCTTGTTTTTCTGTTAAATCGTTTTTCATAACAAATGGGATTTGGGACGATCCCACTTCTGCTCAAGGTTCCCCTCAGTAAGGTTCCTTCATTAAACTCCTGTGTTTAATATTGCAAAGGAAAGTCACCGACTGTTGCAGTTTATGTTTGGCTGATATAATCTTTCTCCATAGGTTATTTGTTATTTGTGAGAGATTTTAGTGATGCCCAACCCCCCTCGCTCGTTCAAGAGCAACAACTTTAGACTAAATAACAAGGGAGTGCTATATTTTGCATCAATGCCACTCCGAAGGAAAAGACACTAGTGTTTTTCAATCTACTTACAGACTAAAGTAGGAGCTTTAAAAGTGGAGAACATGTATGTGGGGAGACTACTAAGAGAAGAAATGAAAAGGGTGCTTCTACCCCCTTTGATATGTATATGTATTTTTGGTTGCCAAGTTTTTTTGAATTTTATCAATGATAGGACTCCAAAATGCAGTAAAGGATGGTTTACCCCTAAGAAGAGCTCCAAGGTAGTTAAGGGGCAAATTTTGTGTGGTGATACCAACGCGAAGCAACTTCTCCAATGTGATTTGAGGATATGTTAACAACAACCAACATTGATTTTGAGAGATTAATATTGAGCCCGAAAGCTCCTTCAAAGGTCTTGATGGCATTAAAGATTTCATTCAGATATATGTCCTTATCCTCCACAAATATGAAATATCATCAGCAAACAACAAGTGGGAAAATTTACAACCATTTCCAAATTTAACCACTTTAATAAAGTTTTTTATTTCCATATTAGTTAAACACATGCTGAGGTAATCCATGGCAATGACAATAATAAATGGAGATAATGGATCACTTTGTTTAATTCCTCTAGTAGGTTTGATATGACCTTTGGGGTGGTCGTTAATAAGTATGAAATAAGTTATCGAGGAGTAGCAAGCTTTCATCCAACTCTGCCATTTATCAGGAAAGCCCTTTTTTCAGCAAAATAAAGTCAATAAAATATCATCTAATTTTATCAAAGACCTTCTTAACATCAAAAGCACAAAGCCTCTGTATTTTTTGCAATGCAGAAAACAACATCTTCATTGGCCATAAGAATTACATTGGTGATTTGTCTGTTCTCAAAGAAAGCAAGTTGGCTTTCAATAATAATATAAGGAAGTGTGTGCTAAAGTCTTTCAGTGAATGTTTTTGGAAGGATTTTTTACAGAGAGATTTTAAGGTGAATCGACCTATAATAAGGTAAGGAAGCAACTCATCATCGACCGAACCATGTTCAATAAGGTTCTGTTTCTCCTTTCCGCTACACCATTCTGCTGAGGTGTATCCGACGCTGAGAGTTGGGAAACGATTCCATGTTTTATCAAATAGTCCTGGAACTCTGAATCCAAAAACTCTCTACCTCGATCCGATCAAAGTGTCTTAATCCGTCTATCCAATGCATTTTCAACTTTAGCCTTGAACTTTCTGAACTTTTCAAAGGATTCAGTCTTCCATTGCATCAAATAAACATACCCACATCTTGAGTAATCATCAGTAAAGGTGATGAAATACTCATAGTCTCCCCTGACTCGCACATTCATCGGACCACATAGGTCAGAATGCACTAACTCTAGAGGTTCTTTGGCTCGATAACCTTTTTCAGGAAAAGGTCTTTTAGTCATCTTGCCCCCAAGGTAAGATTCGCACACTGGTAAAGAATTTTCCTCTAACTCACTTAGCAGTCCATTCTTCACCAACCTCTCAATCCTATTGAGATTGATGTGCCCTAATCGAAGGTGTTAAAGTTGGACATTTTCCTTTGGAGAGATCTTTTGTCATCTATTTTGAGTTACGAAAGTTTTAAACATCTCTATGTTATGAAGGGAACTCGTTGCTAACGGCCTTAGCACATACAAGTTATTTTCTAGATATGCTGAATAGATTTCAACTCCATCTTTATGAATAAACACTTTATTCAATTGAAAATTGAGAGTATAATTACACTGTATCAGACACTTTACAGAAATTGAGCTCCTTTTCAAATCAGGAACTACATAAACATCATGCAAAATGATAAATTTCTTCTGTAAAGTCAACTGGACTCCTCCCACTGCCACAACTGAGACGACGTGCCCGGTGTCTACTCACATCGTCATCTCACCAGCCTCCAGCTGCCGGCAAGAACTAATACCTGAAAAGAATAACAAACATGATTAGTGGCCCTAGAGTCAATAATTCAAGCAGAATCATCATTCTCTACTAAACAAGTTTCTAAAACCAGTAAATCATATTTACCTTGTTTTGCTTTGACCTTCGCCTAAGCCTTCTTCTTTTTCTTGATCCAGCAAGGACATTCCTCTTCCAATGTCCATCCTAGTTGCAGTGGAAACACTTTCTCCTGTCAACCGGTACTGGACGCCTATCCTACTGGGCGACGGGCTGTGGGTTAGCAGGTGCCTTCCCCTTCCCTTTACCACCCTTTTTCTTCTTCTACTTGGAAGTGTTAGAAGTAGAAGGTGCAGACTTTGTTCCTGAAGTCAAACCTATATGGAACGTCTTTGAAGATGAAGCAACATTTTCCTCACCTCTCTTCTTCTCCTTACTTTTCAGTAAGGATTAGAATGTCTGCAACTCGTTGAGGATAGTTGTAAGGGTATGGTCTACTTTGTTTAGAATCGCATTACTGATAAAATGTAGAAGCTATCCGGCAACGAATGCAGGATTATGCTAACCTAGCTGCCCTCATTGATCTGAGACCTATTCATCTCCACCAAACTGAAGTGGACCATCATATTAAGCACATGCTCTCGAACAGAGGTGCCTTTCTTCATTTTGGAGTTGAAGATGCATTTTAGAGCCTCTTGCTTGAGCTGTCTAGACGGTTGTCCAAACATTCCCTACAGGGACTCCATGATCTCATGCACTGAGACCATAGACTCATGCTTCTTGGCCAAAATGTCATTAAGACTGGCCAAGATATAGGCTCAGGCTTTCTTGTTCACCCGTGTCCAATGCTCATAGGCCTTTTGAACATTTCGAGTTGCATTAGACGGTGGAATAGGAGGACACTCCTCCGTAAGGACGAACCTGAGATCATAGATGATTAATATTGTTGTGATTGTGTGTTTCCAACTAGCGTAGTTTTTGCTAATCAGTTTATTGGCGCTAAGTAGAGCTAATATGGCGGTAGCCATAATTACGTTGCTGAAAAATACGAACAAACTTAATAAGTCTATGCAATACCACATTTTAACACCATTTTAGTTTTAGTAAAATAGTTTCCAAGTATCTTAAGTGAAAAAGACTTCTATTTCGCAATGATGTCCTAGTGAGGTAGGACAAACATCACCAATGGGGTGATCAAATGCCCTTTCACTGGGATGAGACACTCTCAACCATTAGGCAGAAACAACTCTTGTAACTGCACCTAACAGTCACCATTCGTTCAGTCCAGAAATGTTAACCCTTAACAATTTCACGTAAGTGTAACCTTTCATTTTCGGTCTTAGAGTCCTACCCTAATGTGCCCACCGTAGGGAAAAAGCAGATTAGGACAAGAGACTAAAGTGACCTTATCCTATACAAGAGATCAGATAAAGAATCATGCAAAACTGTCATCCTATAGGGGAACACTCCCAGGGTGCCTCGAAGTGATGCACAGAAATGTTATCCAACCTAACGAGAGAGACCGTGGGATATGCTGTCGCACATCCCGCTCCCACTTACTATGAACATTCTCTCCGTCCACCTTGATATTGACCTACCCAAACACCATCCTTTAGGGGGACACTCCCAGGGTGCTATGAGGCCAAGGATAGATCTCACTGTGTGAACATAAAGGGAGAAACGCGAAGAGGTTTAAATGAAGTATTACTTACCCTAAGTACCTCCCACTGAATGTTCTACCTAGAGGTTCATTAACTTAGACCATTCGGCTACTGATTTTATGTAAGTCAGTTTAATTTGCAGAAAAACAACTATTGTCTTTGAAATTAAATAAGTTTAAGTAGTCACGTGAAACACTTTAACGGACTGTCCTTAAATTTGCATGCATGCATCAAATCTATCTAATTCATATCTCCAGGTAGGTTCCCAGGTAGGGGTGTTCCATTTCCTTCAACTTAAATACCCCAGCCCAGACAGAAACCGCCTTAGACAAAAGGTCCCATATAGATAAATTTGCTACACTTTTATTCTTTTATTAGTCAATTTAATCCTATTAAACTGATTAAAAGATTAGACCTTAGGTTACTAATCTCATTAGAACCATGATCTTAGATCTATCTCCACCAAGTTTTAAAACACTTTTAAAACCATGATTCAAGCCTAAGTTCGCATGCATGTCTTTCTTATAGATTTTAGTTCTAAATTCCTTATAACTCTTATAAAAGAAACAACTAAAACCCATACACATTGCCATGCACGACTAGGTATTTATAACACTTATAAATTTCAACCTATGTGTCATACTTCATGCAATATTCATTCATTACTATATAGAACTCTTATATACTTGTAATGAACCAAACAAGCATACTTCCATACACCCTTATACTATAACACTTATAATATAAAGATAATGCATGTCTATGCTTAATGTATGCATAAATATAACTCTTATAATATATGATGCATAAGCATGCTCTTATGTAATTTAAATCATGATTCTCTAAATCATAACACTTATAATTACAGATGATGCATGACCAATGCATAACCTAAGGTGGGTTTTCAACTATATGGCATACCATATGACATGTAATCAAACATAAATTTAAGTACATTCACAAAAGATTAATGGACCGGGATGAATAGCCTTAAAATCGGAAATAAAAATCTATCTATTACATTTCTCCATCGAGCAAATCGATTCACAGGCGAATTGGGTCTTGAACTGCCTAGATGAAGTTTCCTCAATCATTTAGTAAACCAGCCGAGTATCCACGATCGTTTAGCTACGATCGAGTACCATTTACAATGCGATGAAGCATGAGGCATTCGATCGTTTAGCACACCAGACTTTAAACACACAAGTCTAAATGATCGTTTAGATGATGACGTTGTTGTGAAGCACGATCTTCTAGACAATCACATAACAAACGCTAAAGTAATATTTTACTCTGCGATCGTGTAGTCAGTAGCTAAGCGATGAAGCTTGCTGAGCTACACAATCATCTAGTGCACGCGCATCAACATACTCCCGAGTATCTGATACTCAACGATCGCTTACCCCATCATTTACATGACCTGACTAACGCTTGGTCGTCTTTATCCTCGAAGTACAGTAACTCCTTGCCTTGAAGCCTCATCACGAACGACTCACAGAGACTCAAACACTTTGAATTTATAGACTCGATAGCAAGTTAATACGCCCAAAGACACAGGGGCCCTAACAATTAACTTTGAATGTAGAGGAATTAAATAACCAGAGGCATCATCCCAGAAAACTCCATTAATCCACACCCAGAAAACTTCATTAATCCACATCCACAAAACTATTTAACAATTAAACAGAGTGCAGACATGCTATACCCACCTAGAAGTAAATGCTATTCTATACAACAATGAATTTGGAATATCAAAACTCGGCTCTGATACCAATTTAAGGAACTCTTATCAAATAGAACCTATGAGCTGAGCGGAAGCAAGATCGTTCCAAATTCATTGTGACAGAAATACCACATTCACAAAAAAAAAAAAAAAAAACATATAAGTTATGCATTTAACAACAAATTACGACATCTTTTTCAAAACTTAAATGCAAAGGAACGAGAGACATACCAATTGAAGAACTTTTCTTCCCTTGAACTCTTGCTCTCGTCAGGAACGGCAGCTCACGTAGTCGTTGTGATCGCTAAGTTTATCATCCACCAAATCTCGCTGTCCCTCACCACCGAATGGTCTTTTACACGAACAAGGCAGCAAGAAGGATACCACCACTTAGTAACCTCGGTATTCTTAGAATGAGAATCCAAAAGGTGTGGGCTCTGTTGGATTTGATAGAGGGGAGGAGGAAACAATGATCGTTTACCATGACCAAGCAAGTGGGAGAGATATGGAGTCTATCGCATAGACAGGTGCTTGATCGTTCAGCAAAAGGTGCGCGATCGTTTAGTAAAATGGGGCTGATCGTTTAGGTAAATCGCTCTGACGCGTGATCGATTAGAAAAGTCTATACCATCGTTTATGTAATCCGCGCATGTACCCGATCGTTTAGAACAACTTGCACTATCGTGTATGCTTAGTTTACTAGACGATGGGCAGTGTACTAATCGTGAAAAAATTATCCGATATCTTTGCAAAATGAAAATTACTTTCATTTTATCCTTTAGTTATGAAAACTGGTTGTAACCTCCCACTATCTCGTACGGTTATGGAGAAAAACAACTAACAATTATCTCATAATTGTTTAATTAAAAATAAATATAATCATATTATATTTATAACCTATGGTTTAATATCACATCATATGCAACATATGAACTATAATCCCTTTCTCCTCCACTAGATATAAATCATATTTATATCATTTTCCTCTAATTAATGTATCTCATACATCATGTCAACTATATCATATATAATTGACCAGTTCAATCATATCAAATATAATTGAACTCCCTCTTGCCAATTTGAACACTTCAAACTGACCCAAAAACTGATTCTCAACTTGAATCCATTGAGCTACCAAGGGGAACTTATGAACCTGTGGCTTTAAGCTCCAACGGTACATGAATAGCTGACTAAAACTTTAGCCACGAGATCCACCATCCATTCATTGTCAGGCATTCCATTAAAGACCGATAGCTGCACTTTTCTCACCACAGATATATTTCTGTGCCCATCGGATATAACTAATCAACAGTACGATAACCCTTCACAGATGCTCGTAAGTACAGCTGGGCCTATTTATCGTTTTGCCACTGTAGTTACATCTAACTTCTTAAGTACCATTGATCCCTCTAATGAACAATACTACATAGTCCTACTATGTGTGGACACCTCTCGGGCTATGAGAAGGTGTGTAGTGCCACATCGTTCAAGCTCCGGAATCAGCTCTTAAGGGAGCAATCTATCTACTTACCCCTGCTTCGGGAAAGGAGTGAATTCCATCTTGTGTAGTTGAGTTCCCAGCTCCCAAATAAGACGAATCCCTAAAGTGGTGGGTTTGAGTCGGAAATCTGGCCACTCGCACCCATACAAATCAAAGGACTACCTTAAAAGGCAGGAGTTCCCAACTCACTCGGGATTGAGGTCATGTTACCTATGGGCATCCTAATGAAGTGAAGTCTCTATCATGAACGGCGTTATATACACGAGACAAAAATACTTCGTGTTTCGGTTTTATACAAACTCCTTAGGACGCCCCCGCTCGCATGTCTCTACATGAATGATCAGGATTAGACCATCTATAGCAAGTCACAATACTTGTAACTATTCTACAAAGCGGGCTGCACCCGCAGCGTTACCAGGATAAGGTTTCCCTCTTATATCTATATACTACAGATCATTTTGGTTATCACATAAGGTATGATCCACCTGTATGCTCCATATACATGTTTAAGTTACAACGACAACCAGAGGTCTTAGTTTATTGGTTTGTGGTAAAGAAATTAAAACATCCAATGTTTCATAGACAATAGTGAAGAAAAATATCATATATTATTACATCACAAGCGTTTTTTCAATGCAGTGTTTACAAATTATAGGACCACGAGAATTTAGGGCATCAACTCCAACAAATCTAAGGATAATCCCGAATAAACAGGAGTTCATAGTTAGCTTAGGATTAAGGTCAAGTTACCTAGGTCAACGTTTTGAAACAGTCAATCTTAAACAATAAGCAACATTATAAAGTAAGAGTGACTTATTTCTTGGTCCGGTCTTATACAAACTCATTGCATAGGACGCCTCCACTCGCATGTCTCCACATGAACGATTCAGGATCACATCGTTTGTACTAAATACAAAGTGGGCCGCATCCAATAGTGTTACTAGATAAGGTAACCAACCTTATTTGTCTACTTGAACTTGATCCATTCTTATCTCTCCACATAAAATCCAAGTGTTTATGTAATAGCCATAGATCTTAGTTTATTGAATTTAGTGTAATTTACATATTCAATAACAATTTTATTGAACAAAACCTCAATAACATCTTTATTGCAAATAGAATATGTTTAAATTTACAAACTGCGAATTTTAGGACATACAACCTAACATAAGGTGAAGTCCGGCTGGTCATTGTATCCATCTATTCCTCTTTTTTCTTTTTTGGTTGTATTCTCAGTGGCATGTTTATCAATCAGGCTTTTAACTCTTTATGGGAGTTGACTCTTTTTTCTTTTTTCTTTTTTTTCTTTTTTTCCTGTTGGGCTGGAATACTTGAGCCTTTTGTGCATTTTGGTTCTTTTGAAGTTGAGCTGGGGCTGAACCTAGAGTATCTGTCTTTTTGTGGTTTTGCAGGGGCCGATCCTCATTGATAGTGTATCATTTTGGCCTTTAAGGAGGGAAAAGTCACCCTTTTCTTTTGAAAATGTTTCTGCAGACTGGGGAGATCTTCATCATAGCAAATCTCTTTACCTTTTCCTTTACCTTGGGCTTTGACAGATTGTGATTGTGAAGAAGGTTTGGATTCAATTTTTCTGGTTTGCAAGTGGGGTTGAACAGTGGTATATATGTCTATTGTACTGGTTAGGGGAAATAACAACATTCCCAATAAAGCACAACTGTTCAAACTCGGTGTTCAACTCATCGAACTCAACTGCAGCGTTCCTGGTAAACGAACCATGTATTTTTGGATTCCGGCCAACAAACCATTTCCCATTGTCTGGCGCCACCGCATGGATTAAAAAAGGATCACCAAATTCATCGCTGGTGTTAATGGTAGCTGGAAATAGAGCCTCTGTAATTGTCTTTAACACGAATACAAGCTTTAATTAGGTCCATTTTCTGCCATGTTTTCTTTGAGGCATCAATGAAGCCACCGCATGCATCTGGTGCTCTCATATAATTTTTCTTGAAATTTAATTATGATTATTGCTCGAGAAAGATTTAGTTTTTATTAAGAATATATGTTTAGAATTAAGCAACTTTATTTTCATCCATGTGTTTCTTAGTTTTATTGTTTAACTTTCTAAGATCATTTGCAAAATCTATCATATTTTGAAAACTAAAAGAATATATATATATTTGAAAAAGTTGAGATCGGTATTTTGTTGATAATATAATTCAAATGTATTTCTAAGACATATAAACATAAAAATATATACATAAAAACAAGTATTCTGTTTAAAAAATAAGAAAAACTAAATCGTTAAATTAGATCCTTTCTTTTAAAAACCCAATTAAGAAAATTCTAAAATCATTATCAAATTGATCTTCAAATTTAGAATCATATGAGTGATTGGAGAATGTGGACCCAATTTAAATTTTATATTGGAGAATGTTGATCAATATTTTAGTATATACATTATTCTCATCTACATTCGTTATAATAATTTGGATTTTGGCTGCAAACTTAGTGTAGGGTTGTTGGCTATGTCATTGCCTATACTCATAGGTATGTCTAATTCACATGATAAAATTTATTAAATTTGAACATATTAATTTTAAAATAAGATATTCTCTGTTAGAAGATTTTTTTTTTCAACTTTCCAATTTGATCTTTAAACTTTAGGTCGTAATGATTTAGTCTTTAGACTTTTAAATTCGACTCAATTTACCTGGAGGTCAAGGCTCCGATTCTCAATGATACATTTTTTCCTTTACAAATAATAATAACAAAAAAAATTTGCAAAAATTTAGTCATGGTATGTACTTGATAGTTTGTAACAAGTTAGTCTCTAGTATGAAAAAAAAGTATTAATAAAATTTATTTCTTACACATGTAGATTGATAAATTGGTTAGGGATCAAATTTGTTTATGAGCTATAAAGACTTATATTTTGTTACGTAATCAAAATTGGTGATTAATTTTGATGAGATTTTTTTTATAGTAAAGTCTAAATTGTTACAAATTTGAAAATATAAAAACTAAAACTGTTGCATGCTAAAGATCAATAACTAAACTATTACAAATTTGGAAACTATTGAGACTAGGTCCCGTTTGGTAACTATATCATTTTTTGTTTTTAGTTTTTGAAAATTAAGTTTAGTTCCTCACATTTGCTTACAATGATTTGCATTTTCCTTAAATACAAAAGTTGAATTCTTAGCCAAATTCTAAAAATAAAAATAAGTTCTTAAAAACTTTTTTTTTCAAAATTTGACTTGATTTTTTAAAATATGGGTTAAAATGAGGGATATGAGTGTGTATATGCTTGATTTCAAAAAACTATGAACAAAAAAAAAAAAAAAATAGTTATCAAATGAGACATAAATTATTGAACTAAATTTCCAATTCAAAATAAAGTTGTAAGATAATTATAGAAAAGTGTTTAACAAGATATTGACTTTTCCATGATGTTTTTTTTTTTTTTTTTTTCCAATTTTTTTAACTTTTCGAAAATTTAAATTTAATATTTTATTTATCTATTCTTTTCAATCAAATTCTTGCTGACACAATATACTTATTTTCTGAAGTTTTCGCCTATCATTTAATCCAATTAATAAAAATTGAGAGGTTTGAATCTTTAATCTCGAAAAATGAAATATATGCCAATTATTAGATAACAATACTTACATTAAAAATTTTATTTTATAAAGTTATCAATTTAGCATAACAAAAAATTTGAGTCTATTTTTATTAAGCAAACTTTTTCAATGTACAAACAAATTATCTATCATTATGGGAAAGATGAAAGACTTTTAAAATATATAGTAATTGATGCTTTATCTATCGTATCATGCTGGAATCAATGGTAAAAAATAATATGAAGCAAGTAGATTTATGTATAAATCTAATACCATCAAATTAAAATATACAACATTTCCAACTCAATTTGTTAAAAATGTATATTTTGGCTTCAATTAATCATTTTGTGAATGGAAGTATAAATGTTTTGTGATACTAGTAAATTTTAGGGTTACCCTTGTTATATGATGTATCAATATCCATCAATTTGGGGATGGATCTAGTAATCATCAAATGTTGCAATTTCTAACCTGTTTTTACAATTTTTATTAATTCACGCACTAATTAAAAAAAAAACTCCTTAATTCACTAAATTTGATCATTCATATCAAATAATGCACAACTTTAATTCGAGTTTGAAATATGCATAAATCGAAGCATTTAATAACTTTTCGAAACTTCACAATTTTTAGCAATAATTTAGCTTTAATGTCATTTTTCTTTTAAAGTCTTATCATCATAATTTTGTACCATGCAAATTAAATGTTTTATAAATTATTGAAAGCATATGAGAATATTTTTCTTTTTAACACATTTTCAAAGAAAAATTTATTAGAAGGTAAAATTTAAAGTTAAAATTGTAACAAATATCTAAGTTTGGAGTTCAATTTAATGAAAGTAAAAGTTTAAGATAAAAATTGATTGCGAAAGTGTTAGGGTAAGAATTTTTTTCCTAAATATTATTCTTGAAAAGAAAAATCAGTTACATGAAGAATAAAATTGAAATTGAAATTTTCAAAGATGAAGGATAAAACTTTGATAAATGACCAAAATATTAGAAATTTAAATCTATATAGAGAAAAAAAAAACATTCAAAATGTAACTTTCCTGATTTTTAATTTTGCTTTCAAAGTTTATTTGGATAATTTTATATTGAATTGTTTTTATTCTATCTTCCATTAATAGTTTTTATTTATTTATTCATTGATTGGTTGGTAGCAACTTTTCCATTTTATTGGAAAACACTGTCCATATCAAACATAGCTAGCCACAAAAATATATTAAATCATTCAACCTTGACCCTCAAGTGACCATATCCACATCTCCTTCCATGTTTTTAGGGCTGTAAGGTTAAATCATGCTTTTATAAATATTCATGTTATTGTTTAATTTTCACAGACTTATTACTTTTCTTTAGCAAAAATATCAATTTGTACTTTTAAATTTTAGGATTATAATTTTTTTTTAAAAAAAAATTGGACTATTTTTCAATTTGTACTGTGTGTGATCCTTGCGTAAGTAATGCTAATCTTCTTTGTATTGTTCCAATTTTTTCAGATGTCTCTGAAGGGACAGTGTTGTAAAATTTGAATGCTGAACATTAGTAAATGTATCAATTTCACTCTTCATTATGTTACCTTTGAAAAATATCTTGTGAAACTTAGAATTATATCAATTAAACCCTTTAAACTTTCATAATTGAATCAATTTAGACTCTTAAACAAAATTTCTTTTGAATACCGTCCATGTATTTACTATAATTGTCCATTTTGTAAAATTGACATTTGAAGAATTCTAAACACTTTTAAGAATTAATGCAGTGATGATTTTCAAAAGTACTCGTAATGATAAGTTTACAATGATTGATTGTTACAAAATTAGGAGTTTAATTGACTTAAATTATAAGTTTCACACAATATCGATCCAATGAAATTTGGAGGAAGATGTAAACTGATATACATATAAAAGTTCGAGATTTAAATTGATACAATTATTAGTTTAAGACTTTAATTGATAACATTAAAGTTCACGGATATAAATTCATATTTACCCTATTTTTTATTTCATTGGTTTCATGTGCCGACGAAAGATGGATGGGAACAATAGAATCGATAATTATCTATACCAGCAAGGAATTATCCCTATTCGATATCATAGTGAAACTCTATGATTGAAACATACTTGGCCTAAGGTGATTCTTGCTTTTCTGACCTATTGAATTGTCTACCTTAAAGTATGTGAATGACCCTAAAAACATGGAAAGGTTTTGTGTTTATTGATTATATGTATGGGTGCATTTAGTCTTTAATCTCAAATATTTTTTTGACAAATAAATGGTATGTAACTTTCACGTACGGTTGCATCTTTTCAATACTATAAACTATATTCTTTCATGAATAACTAAATTTATGAAAAGATACGACTATTCGAATAACCACGAAGTAGTCTATAAATAAATCATTTTTTCAATTTGTTTTTTTGATGTTTTATTTATCATTTTTGTCCATTCAAAATTGTTGAAGTTCGATATATTTACAAAATTTAATTCGTTGGTCTCCTGGACATAGTGCTACTTCGAGAAGAAAGGTAATCTATTCTATCTAGGAGGTAATTATTCTCTAAACTTAGACACTAGAGTGAATAAATTTGTCTTAAGGAGACCATATAAATTTGTTGGGCTCACATGTTTAATGTATATGATTTTTATGTGTTTTGTGTTTTGTTCAATAACAATCTTAGAGGTGTTTTTAATTCTGTTTTGATAAATACATTCTTGTATAGGAATACAATTTTGTGGATAAAAATTCTTTTGATTCTGTGGTTTTAGATTCTGACCTCGGTTAAGGTAGATTGCACATTAACAATTTTTTTTCTTCTGATTTATGCGTTCTCGTTGGTTGCTTCATGCCATTGTATTGAATATTATTTTTATAATTCATTTTGTTTTATTCAAGTTTTTTTCCTTTTTGTTTTATGATGAAATTGTTTTAGTATATATATTGATTCCTGGTAACAATTTTATTCTGTTTTGTTTTGTTTGTGTGCAAATTTTAATTATGTTCCTATTACTGGTATTACTCACTACAAGAAATCGCACTTCTCCCAACGCCCAAAATCACTCAGAAATGGTGGTAAACACGTCGGGAGATCCTCTCCCAATGACAAACGTATCGTCGGGAGTTTGGTCAAGAAAAATCTGTTGGGAGTGGAACTCTCGACGCATAGAAGAGCGCGTTGGGAGTTCCCCAACTCCCGATAGCTAGTATACGTTGTCAGGATTTCTAGAAACTCCCGACGCGCTCTTCTATGCGTCAGGAGTTTTAGGAACAACCGACGCACGGAGTTAGGGAAACTCCCGATGCACTAAAATATGCGTGGAGAATTCTTCATTGGTTGAATATTGACTTTTAAATTTTTTAATTTGTAATTTTGTAATTTTTTAAAATTTGATCTGGAATAAATCTATAAAACATCATTAACCAACTCAAACAGATTCACATAATAAATTAAAATAAACAAAATGAAGTCCATACTAATAACAAATAAATGAAAAGTTACAAGATAATTTTATAAAAGAAATTTGTCTTCAGAAATACATAAAAGAATAAGATGAAAACAATGTCAAGAAAAAGAAAACAACGTTTGGAACACAATATCTTTCAACAATCGTCTAACCTCATCTCTGAATAGCATCCTATAACAAACAAAAACATTCAAATGTCATAAACTTCCAGAAACAAACAAAGACTCCAAGTTCAACTTTAAAAATGACATTCCTGACGCTCAATAAACATAAAAAAACGAGTTCAAACATTCATAAACATCCATAAACACACAAAAACTCTAAGTTTAATGGCAAAACGAGTATAACCTAACTCTACCCACCCCCACGATATTCCCACACTCATAAACATAAAAAACACATAAAAACCTACGAGTTCAACTCCCTACCCAACCCCACAACATTTCAAACTTAATAAACAAGAATGAACACACAAAGAACACAAACTTTCCACCTAAAACAATCTAAACCAAACTTGATCCACCCCCCCCCCCCCCCCACAATATGTTCAAACATTCACAAACATCCATAAAACACAAAAACTCCAAGTTCAACGACAAACGAGTATAACCTAACTCTACCCTCCCCCTACGACATTCCCGATGCTAATAGATAAACACACAATAACGACAAAAAACACGTCAAAATCCAGTTCTTTGGCTACCATAACTGCAGGATAGGCAACAATTTTTTATCATAAAGCTACTAATAAGACATAACTACTTTGATACCATAATTACAAGATAACAACATATTAGACGACTAAATAATGAAGTAATCTTACCTAATTCAATGACCCTCCTCTCTGTGATCGTATCATGTCTTCAATCATTTTTTTTTCATTTTTTTCATTTGTCTTGCATGATCCTCTCTCATTTGTTTTTTTAATGTCTTCAAGTTCTTTAATCTTTGACTGTGACTATTCGAAATTGGCTTTCAATTCCCTCACTTCCCTATCTGTTCCTTGAGTAGATGACGAACTCGATGAGTTACTACCCCTTCTTGACTTAGGTTTAAGGTCTAAATCTAGGCCTTTTGAATATCCGAGTCATCTACCCAAAACCGTCTCACAGATTTCATCCTCTGTTAGTGGTTGGGAACCTTCTGGAGTGGGGTTGGATTGTAATTTTAACATTTGATTCTAGACATATTAATTAAATGTGTACGTACGACTATGATGTTAGAAATAAAAAACAAGACAAAAGTAAAACAAAAATGGTTACATGTGCATTTTCAGCTGCCTGTTCATGAACTTGCCACCATTAGAATGTGTTTCCCTAAATAGGTCAACACGTCCTATTTCTCGACCTTCCTTTGCCTACAACTCTGATTAAATCTGTAGGAACGAATTTGATCCGCCTACATGGTTGAACGGTAATTTCTTTCTATTCTTCCTGTTCGTCTTCGACATTTCCTACATTTGAATGAAAAAAAAAAGATAATAAATGAGGTAAATGATACACGCCCTAAATTATTCTAGTCTATACGTCTCACTCTCGAAGCGGTCACACAAAAAATATGAATCCTCTGATCTATTCTTAAGCCAGCTAGACAAGTTGGCACGTGTTTGCTCAGGATTACCACATTTCCTATAATGTCGGTGTAAATCTGCTCTGAATTCTTTGAAGGATTTTTGCATTTTATGTTCTATAAAATGATTAAGTGGCTGACTTGATAAATCAAGCATGAAATGAGGCTACAAAAGAATAAATGAAGAATTAGCATATATGATGTTTATGACTATTGGCCTACAATTGACTCTAAAATAATAAACTTATAACTTACCAACAATTGACTCTTAGCCAATTCTATAAACTCGTTTGGAACCTCAGGGAAAGTACGACATCGTACTAGAAATGTAGATCTGACGGTGACACCAATCGTATTACTAAATCGTACCAAATGTTGAGAAATCGGCTTCACCTCCCCCTCATTTATCACGATTGGNCTCCCCCTCATTTATCACGATTGGAATTCTCCCATGTTTTTAGACGTATTTTTCCAACTCAGTGTTCCGCGAATGCTCGCGTTCCCTTTGAGTGGATGCTAAGTTACTATCTGAGGAACAAAAAATTTAAAACAATTTAGGATGCATTTCAGTTAACTGAATATATTTTAAAATATATTAACCTGAAGTATCACCCACAGAAGATCCCACGTTGCCTAGATATATCTCTTGCTCTTGGAATTTTTCATCAGCCTCCTGTTGCTTATTAGGGATTGACATCGTATCTATACAAACACAAAGAAGACAAAATAGTATAAAATCAATATGAAATATGTGTAAATAGAGAAAGTGAATTTAGTAGATATATGATTACTCATCATCGCCATCTAAATCAAATTATTCATCAGCACTTAAACTGTTATTGGGAGATAATTGTTTTTCATCATCGTTTATGAAGTCATCATCATTTATGAAGTCATCATCACCATCTCGAATAATTGGTCTTTCCACAACTGTAGAATCAATGTCAACTCTGTATTAAGTAACCTCCTCAATGGTTTCATCCACTCGGACTCCACCGACAATTTCTAGTAATTTAGTTGTTCATTTTCAACATCATCCACTTCTGGTACATCCCATATTCGGTTATTTTGGACCACTTTAACAACTTTACAATTGCTACCATATTTTATGTCATCAATGTAAAAGACTTGTTATGCTTGGATAGCAAAGATGAAAGGCTCATCGACATACCAAAAGCATGATGTATTGATCAATTTGTATCCTAAATCCACATGTGTCCTATTACTTTTGTTGTTATCTGTGTCAAACCATCTACACTTGAACAAAAAAATATGTCTTCTATTCGCGTATTGGAAATCTAATACTTCATCTATAACACCATAGAAATTGTTATCCACACTTTCGTTCCCACTGATCTCCTCGACTACTAGGACTCCATTATTTTGTGTAACTCGACAATTATCACACTCTACAGTGTGAAATCGTACCCCATTAACAATGCATCCATTTTAAGAGTGCACCTCAGACGAAGGTCCCATTGCAAGTGAAAAGAAATCATTGGAGATATCTTCTCTCTCGCCATTGTAGAACCTGATAATTAATTATACATTAAAAATGACTACAAAAAATGAATCATCTCTCAACTTCCAATACTATGTATACCTGAGATCTGAACCCGTCAGAATTTTGTGTTAATGTCTTATATATAAGTTAGAGGCGCTTTGAGCTTCATGACGAATTAACCTCAAGTGTTGCCTAGAAAATTGCTCATTTAAAAGTTATATCAAAGAATTTATTCTAGAACTTAGAAGTTTATAAATTGAAACATACTTGTAATAATCTGTTATTTCTTTACAATTGTTGAAAACGTACCAATGTGCGATACGCTTTTCCTCCGCTGATAGTGTTTGTAAAGTTGACACCCCTAATGGTTGTACCCTCTGCCTAAATAATTCAAATTCACCAAATATCTCATGATTGGGAATGTTATCATCATTTCGTTCATCTCTATTGAATCTCGTTTCAATCCCACTTAGATATCGCAAGCAGAAGTTCCATGATTCATTCATTACATATACTTCCGCTATAGAACCCCCAAGACGTGCTTTGTTCCGTACAAATTTTTTCAATGTTCGTAAACTTATTTCAATTGAATCCATCCAACTGTAACTAACCAAACCCACCACTTTGGTTTCATATGGTAGATGAACAACAAGGTGTACCATTACATCGAAGAAGGAATGCGGGAATATTTTCTCCAACTTACAAAGTATGACCATGATGTCTGCTTGTAGTCTGTTCAAATCAATTATATGTATTTTTTTGCACATAAGTCGCGAAAGAATGTACACAATTCAACAATAAAAATGGATATGTTCTTCGGTAGGTATATTCGAATACCAATAAATAGTAGTCTATGATGCAACACATGACAATCGTGTGTTTTCAGCCCTAATATTTTTCCATATTTTTCATTCACACATCATGATATGTTTGATATGAATTCATTAGGAAATTTCACTGATTCTAAATACTTACAAAACGAAATCCATTCACTATTAGTTAATGTGTACGCTACATGGGTTTTACAAATCTGTGTAGGTCCTTTCTTATCTTCAAATCTTGTAAGTCTAATTGAGCGTTCGTTGTATCCTTTGTCTTTCCTTCAATATTTAACAATGTGCCCACCAAATTGTCACATATGTTTTTTTTACAATATACATTACATCCAATTTATGTCATAACAATAGTCTAGACCAATATGGAAGTTGGAAAAAAAAAAATACTTTTCTTAGTCCAATTTAGAATTCGTTTTCTTTTTTTTTATCTTGCTTCAATGGATGTTTGCTAAGCACAGAAAAGTTCAACATTTTTATTTATTGTAAGATTTTTTCTCCATTTATTACAACTGGAGGAGGTCTATATTCAAATTTTCCATCATCTTGCCTACTTTGGCGCCAACTATGATTCTCTGGAAGATAACGTCGATGTCCCATAAATGATATTTTTTCTCTTATCCCGAAGGACGAATTATCTTCTTTGCATATGGGACATGCTTGATAACCTTTTGTAATCCATCCAAATAGGTCAACGTACACAGGGAAGTCATTAATAGTCTATAATAAGGTGGCAGATAGTTGAAAAAACTCACCAGTAACAAAATTATAAGTTCGTGCACCAATTGTCCATAACTCTTTCAACTCTTCAATCAACAGTTGCAAGTAAACATCAATTTCCTTTCTAGGTGATTTTGGACCAGGTATGAGCAAAGACATGAAGAAATTTGTTTCCTTCATGCATTTTCAAGGGGGAAAATTATAAGGAATTATCACCAAAGGCCACATACTATAATAAGTACTCATTTTTTCAAACAGATCGAACCCATCTAAAGCTAATACCAAACAAACATTTCGGAGATCTAAAACGAAATGAGGAAATTCACGATCAAAATGTTCCCCCCTGCATTAGTTGGATGTCACAATACATCCTCCTTTTCAACTCGTTTATCTTTATGCCATCTCATGTCAGAAGCACCTTCTTTTGATGTAAACAATTGTTTTAATCTTGGTATCAATGGAAAATGACGCAATACCTTATGTGGTATTTTTTTACCCTTGTCATCATTAATTTTGTATCGAGACTCACCACAAATGAGGCATTATTGTAAATATGCAAATTCTTTCCGATACAATACACAATCATATTTGCACACATGAATAGACTCATAACCTAGACTTAAATCACGCAATTTTCGCATAGCTTCATAAAAGAAAGTAGGTATAACAGTGTTAGCTGGAAACGCTGCTTTTAACAAACGATTTGTTACTTCAACCGTTGAGAACTTTGATATGCATCAACTTCACTAAAAAGTTCAAGGACAAAAATTGCGAACAATTAGGGTATAGTTCATTACGTGCTTCGGTCATTAAATCCTCGAATAAGTTCGTGGTATCTCTTTCTTGACCATTAGGGAACATTTCATTCTCAATTCCTTTTTCATTTGCATCTTCGTTTTCAATGGAACTTGTAGATCATTTATAAGATTCAACATTTCATTTTCTTCGACAACATTACCCTCTATACTATCTACTTCAACATTATTGTATATTGAATGAGTTGTATGACTTTCAAAACCTCTAGGTAAGTTTACTGGCTCTCCATGATATCTCATTCACAGTATGAGGGAGATATTCCATATGTTAATAGATGTCGTTTTATGATATCTAATTTTTCCCAAATTGAATTCATACAATTCTTGCATGGACATCTTATTCATTCGAAATCATTAATATGAAACTTTGACACATCTAAAAACTGGAACACTTCTTCTCTATACTGCAATGATAACTTATTTCTTATTTTAGTCCATTCTTTATTCATCCTTAAAAATAAATCTTTTCTGACCAACTTTAGGACAACGTACAAAGCCTTTGTTAAAGCATGATTTTTTATTAATTTAATAAACAATTCCAAGTTCGTTAAAAGAATTTAAAATTTTAAATAACCTCTAATAGGTGATTTGACTTGTGATACACAACATCCGTGAAATATAATTTATGTCAAACATAACTCATTTTGTCATAGGTGTACCACTTGTCAACTACCTCACAACATTCAAATTAAATAATAAACCTCATACTCTTGGCAAAATTAACTAAGCATTAATTCAACCACCTCAACACACATTTCCACCAAAATAATGACATTGTGATCTCCAATAAAACACTTCATATGCCCTAAATTCATTAATTATCCCTACCCTTTAGACTTTCAAAATCTCCAAACACTCCGTCCATGTCCTCTTTCTAATGGAAGATATATACATTCACATTCCCTACGACCCTTGTACTCTAAGTTAAACTTGTTGTGATCAAAACACATCATAACATTTTCAAGTCAATTTCAAAGTTCAACAATGCACCTTAATTTTTCCTCCAACCACTGGCGCAAAACAATCAAAGCAAACTTTCAATAATAAATATATATATTTAATAACAATAAAAATATTAATATATATATTCAATAACAATAACAAAATAAAATTAATATATATATTCAAACCATTAACAAAACAAATATTAGATTTTGATTTTGATTATGGCACAAAAAAATCAAAGCACATATATTCAATAAATAAAACGGCGAATGAATTACTTATTGGCGGCTGCAGAGGAGGTCGAACAAATGGTGAAACTGGGCTGGTCGGTGGTGTGAGGCGTGAGGTGTGAAGCGATCGGCGTGCGGGACTGGTATGGATTTGAAGAAGAAATATTTGAAACATGGGAGGCGTGCGGCTAGGGCTTCAAGAAGAAGAAGACATTAAATACTAGATCTCCCGACGGCGCACGATAACCGTCGGGAGTTCCTTAGGAACTTCTGAAAAATAAATAGCTCGTTGAGAGTTCTTCGAACTCCCGATGGGCAGTGATCGTGCGTCAGGATATTGTCCCAATCTCCCGACGATTACTGTACGGCGTCGGGAGTTAGTTCTGACTCCTGACGCCTCTCCTCTGTCATCGGGAGAGGCCATATCTCCCGACGACCTTTTTAGGCATCTGGAGAGCCTCCTTTTCTTGTAGTGACTGTAGGAAGAAACCTGAAAAAATTGGATGGTGTTGATTTCAAATGTTGGCAACAAAAGATATTGTTCTATCTCACTACCTTAAATTTGGCAAATTTTCTCAAAGAGGATACTCCCATTTGTGTGATGGAGAAACTAACAAAGAAAAGCGACTTGCAGTTGATGCATGGAAGCATGCGGAATATCTTTGCAAGAACTACATTTTGAACAAATTGGACAACACATTGTATAATGTGTACAGTGGCGCTAATTCAGCAAAAAATCCCTAGAATTCATTGGAGAAGAAATATATAACTAAAGTTGTCAATTCAAAGAAATTTAGAGTTGAAAATTTTCTTGATTACAAAATGGTGGATTCCAAAAAGTAATCAGTCAGGTACAAGAAATCCAATTAATTCTACATGATATACATGCTGAGAATATGACTTTAAGTGAATCATTTCAGGTAGCGACAATAATTGAAAAATTGGCACCCTCATGGAGAATTTTCAAAAATTATCTCAAGCACAAATGCAATGAGACAAAACTTGAAGAACTTGTGGTCCGCCTTGGAATTGAAGAGAACAACAGAAAAGCATAAAAATGTTTATTGAAGTAAAAAACAATGATCTACAAGAAAGTTCAATGACAAATGCTTCAATTGCAACAAAACGGGACATCAATCTAAAGATTGTCGTAAGCCAAAGAATTTTTAGCGGAAAAATGCCCAAGCACATATCACAGAAATTGATGTAGTATCAGATGGTGTTGCAAATATTGACCTTTTTGTGGTCATTTCAGAATGCAACATGGTGGACAATTCTAAGGAACGGTGGGTAGACACTAGTACTACTCATCATATTTATGCCAACAAGAATATGTTCACATCCTATGTGCCAGTTTCTAGTGGAGAACAATTATTTATGGGCAATTGTGGTCCTTAAAATGACTTCTAGCAAGGAACTCGCTTTCAACAATGTGCTTCATGTTCCCGATATTAGCAAGAATTTAGTCTCTGGTTCATTGCTTAGCAAGAATAGCTTCAAGTTGGTCTTTGTATCTGATAAGTTTGTACTTTTTAAGAATGATATGTATATTAGAAAGGGTTATTTAAGTGATGGTTTGTTTAATTAAATGTACTCACAGTTGAACCTAAAAGTATTAATAATAATAAAGTTTCTACTTTTGCTTATATCATTTAGTCATTTGTTGGCATGGTAGACTAGGACATGTCAATTTCAATTCTTTGCGTAGGTTAATTAATTTAAATTTGATTTAAAATTTTAATTTCGGTACAAATCATAAATGTGAGGTGTGCGTAGAATAAAAAATGACCAAAACACCTTTTCATTCCACTGATAGAATTACTAAACCTTTAGAGTTAATTCACAGTGATATTTATGACTTGAAATTTGTGCAAACTAGAGGTGGTAGAAAGTATTTTATTACATTTATAGATAAATGCACAAGATATTGCTATGCTTATCTGCTAAGAAGCAAAGATGAGGCAACTGAAGTGTTCGAAAGGTATAAAAATGAGGTTGATAATCAATTAAACACAATGATTAAGGTAATAAGAAGTGATAGAGGTGGTGAATATGGTCCTTTTGAACAATTTTGTTTAGAACATGACATAATTCACCAAACTACTGCTCCTTACTCACCACAATTAAATGGAGTTGTTGAACAAAAAACCTGAATACGTAAAGAAATGATGAATGCAATACTTATAAGTTCAGGTTTATACCAAAACTCGTGGGAAGAGTTACCTATTAATTAGAATACCTCATAAGAAGTCACAAAACATTCCATATGAAGAATGGAAAGGAAGGAAACCTTCATACAAATATTTGAAAGTGTGGGGGTGCCTAACAGAGGTTGTAGTACCTAAACCTACAATGGTTAAAATAGGAAAATACTATTGATTACATATTCATTGGTTATGCTCATAATAGTTGTGTATATTAATTTCTAGTCTATAAATACGATATTTCAGATGTGCATGTTAATACAATCATAGTTTCAAGGAATGCAACATTCTTTGAGAATGTTTTTCCACACAAATTTCATGTAAAGCAAGCTTACAAAAATGTTCTCAACGAGTGAAACTCAACACTCAAAATAGTTCAAACGTTGAGTTAAATAAGGAAGAGGAACTTAGACGAAGTTAAAGAATGAGGATCTCAAAATCATTTGGGCCTAATTTTTTTAACATATTTGTTAGAAAGCGAACTTCAAATATTATAAGAGGTCATGTCCTCTCCAGAAGCTCTATATTGGAAAGAAATTGTGAATAGTGAAATTGAGTCTATTATGCATAACCACACTTAGAAATTAGTTGATCTTCCATTAGAAGATAAACCACTTGGATGCAAGTGGATTTTTTAACGAAAAATGAAAATCGATGGATCAATAGTTAAATATAAGGCAAGGCTTGTAGTTAAAGGTTACAAGCAACAAGAAGGATTTGACTATTTTGATATTTACTCACCAGTTAACTAGAATTACTTCTATTCACATGCTCATAGCTATATCAGCTTTACATAGATTTGAGATACATCAGATGGATGTAAAGACAACCTTTTTAAATGGTGAGTCAGACAAGGAGATCTACATACAACAACCTGAAGGGTTTGTTTCCCCCGATCAAGAAACAAAAGTTTGCAAATTCATAAGGAATCTTTATGGATTAAAACAAGCACTAAAACAATGGCATGAAAAATTTGATAGTGTAATGTTGGCAAATGGCTTTAAAATTAATGAATGCGACAAATATGTATATGTCAAAAGTAATAAGAATGACCATGTCATTGTGTGCTTGTATGTTAGTGATATGCTAATTTTAGGTAGCAATATCAATATCATCAATGCTAGTAAACAAATGATAGCCAATAAATTTGAGATAAAAGATATAGGTATTGCAGATGTTATACTAGGAATTAAAATTTCTAAAACCCCACAATGGTTAGTGTTGTCCCAATTGCATTACGTTGATAAAATACTTGAGAAATTTAAAAAGCATGACATTGGGATAGCAAATACCCCAATAGATACTCGTCTTCATTTAGCTAAAAATAATGGAGATTGTATAGCACAGCTAGAATACTCTCACATAATTGGCAGTTTAATGTGTATCATGAGTTGTACACGTCTAGATACAACATATGTTGTATGCACGTAAGCCGTTATACAAGCAATCCAAGTCAAGATCATTGGAAAGCTATATTGGACTAGAAAATTATGGCTTACACTATGCTAGATATCCTACTATACTTGAAGGCCATTGTGATGCTAATTGGATATCTAGTACTAAAGATTCAGAATCCAATAGTGGTTACATTTTTACTCTTGGAGGTGGAGTTGTGTCTTGGAAATCTTTCAAATAAACATGTATAGCACTATTCATAATGGAATCTGATTTATAACTTTAGACAAAGTTGGAGAAGAAACAGAGTGGCTTTGAAATTTTTTGGAAGATATTTCAAACTGGTCTAAGACAGTGCCTGCAATATGTTTACATAGTGATAGTCGAGCAGCTATTGAAAGGGCACAAAATATTTTGTATAATGATAAGTCTCGACATATAATATGGAGACATAATACAATCAAATAATTACTCTTTAGTGAAATTATTCACATTTTTTGTGAGGTCAAAAGATAATATTGTGAATCCACTTATTAAACCCTAACTAGAGAGTTGGTTGAAAGTTCATCAAGAAGAATGAGATTAAAGCCTATAATATAAAGTTAACTAGAGAGGCAACCTAACCTAATTGACTGGAGATCTCAAGATCTAGGTCCAATGGGCAAATCATTATCTGGATAACTTAATGAGCACTACGTTGAAATTTTGATCTCTTACTCCATTCCAAGGATGATGAGACAGTGTTAGTGTGGTTTTAGGGTGACATTATGCTTTTAATGATTTCTGTAAGTAGTTGAATAATTATTCATGAAAACAGCATATATGATGTTCTTTATAGGAATCATCTATGTGAGTGTGACGGGGTCGCTTCTATGAAACTTTTAAGGCAAATTATGTAAACCACTCATGAAACCAAGTGGTATTCAAGGCCAAAATGAACATAGTTATGGGGACAAACTTTGTTATAATGAGAAACTGTGTAACTTCTATTGTCTTAGTCTACTCTAGAACGGTTGAAAGTTCAAGGCATTAAGTCTACTAATTAACCAAGTAAACTCAATTGATGTTCACTAAGGAAAGTTCAAGTTTTTACTACTTATCCTGATGCAGGTTTGACAGTGCCACTTTCCAGTGTCATTTAATTTTCGAAAAGGACTACTAATCAAAAGAAAATTTATAATACTGAACTAATCCTATCACTACAAAGATATAGTAATAGTGGTAAGTATGGGTCGATCCGCAAGGAAGCGCGATTTGTTCGTTAAGCTAATTTCCTAACTAGAGCACTAAATGGGGGATTTTGGTATGAATGAGATAAATGCATGAAATTGAAATAAAAGGGTAAATATAATTTAGGATAGGGGCCTGTCGAGTTTCTAGAGCAAGAGAGAATATTCTATACAATTTCTATCATGGAAATCAATAAACAGACATTCCATTCTATGCATGCACAACTACTAAATTGATTTGATGTAACTAGTCCTTACAAAGGCCGACAATCAATTAAATTGAATCAATCAAACGTCCTAATTATTAATTAATGTCGGAAAGACCATACCCTAATTAAACTATATGTTCTTAATTCTACTACGTTCTTAGCAATCATATAGAATTCAAAATCATATGCATTAAGATTGAAGATTTAATCGTGTCAATTAAATGTCAGAAAAAGCCATATTCAATTAACCAAAATATTCTTCAAACCTAGATTAAACATGCATTACCAAGATTCAAGACTAACCTATAAATCTAAGCATTCACATCTAATCTTTTGCTACCGGGGTAAGTTCAAGCATAGGTAAACATAAGAAAATGTGCGAGCTCGAAATTAACTAGCGGAGACATGCAATTATGATAGGGTCGTCAGTCTAACACACAATTGTAAATCTAATTACATCAAGATTCAAATAAAACATAGAATTAAAGTACATCACATTTAATCACAGAAATCTCAAGAAATTAAACATAGGGCTCTTGCTCAAATAAATTAGATAGAAGCTACTTCTTAATTCATAGACATACTAGAGATAAACATCCGACCCTTCGATTACAACCCATAATAAAAAGAAAAACTAACCTAAAGACACTAAAATCTGAAGGGAAAAGAAGAAAAATGAAGATCAACCTCGGCCTCCATTAATTTAGCTTCCAAATTCAACATATTTTGACCTAAAGGTGAAAAGGGATATTTATAGAATTCATCGTATAGCGTTGCAACATTGGTGCAACTTCAAGGCTCACGCATGGATTCAGCACTTTTCTGTCAAAATTCGTAGCGTTGCAACACTGCACATTTTGCCTTATAGCGTTGGGCAAACGTCAGGCGAGCGTTGCAACTCTGTGATAGTGCAATTTTCGTATTTTCCTCTTCTTTGAAGCCCAGATGCTCAAATCACCTCCAAATTGCTTCAACTTAATCCCCTTCTTCACCAAATGTTTAATTCTACCTCTTGATTGTTGAGTACCTACAAAATTAGACTATAAACACATAAAATCCAACAACGAGCTTAAATTAAGCGAGGAATAATAGTTCTTTTTGAGAGCTATAAAGGTTCTTCATTGGATAATACCGAACCTTTTCTTGTATGTTCTATCTTAATTTTTCAATTTACCATTTTGGGAAGGGGGGGGGGGGGGGGGGGGGGGGTGGCAGAGGTTCATGAATGATTAAATTGAAGAAAATACACGATTATTCGAATGGTCATGGATTAATCTATAAATAATCATTTCTTCAATTTGTTTTCTCAATGATTTGTTTATCGTTTTTGTCTTCTTGAAAAAATTCTCTCCATTTCAAAATTATTGAAGCTCAGTATCTTCACAAAGTTTAGTTTGTTGATCTTTTGGAGTGGTGCTACTTCTAGACGAAAGATAATATGTTCTATCTTGGGAGACAATTACTCTCTAAACTTAGGCACTATGGTGAGTAAATTTGTCTTAAAGAGATAACGTGAATTCATTGGTTCAGATCTTTAATGTATATGATTTTTATGTGTTTTGTGTTCTATTTAATTACAGAAACTACAATCGGTAGTTAAAAGTAGGACTAGCTAGATTATTATGTATTGAAAATAACCGTTAGATTTGATTGTAAGAAAATAGTCGGAGAGAACTAGAATTCCAAATTTATTTTAAAAGCTATATCATTTATTAGATCATAATCAATTATGTCAATAATTTTTTTTCCTTGTTTATATTAGACTCAGGGTCCGTTGGGATTGACTTGAGAAAAAAATGTTTATCAAAAAACTAATTTTTATTTAAACACCTTTGATAAAAACTAGTTAAAATACATTTGAAAAATTATTTTGAAAGTTGCTAGACACTACAATTTCTTCTAAAATGACGTATTATTTAAATTAAAGACTTGAAAATATATTCCAAACACACTCTTAATGATTATCATCTAAGATAACGTGATACAATTAATATTGTTTGTTTTTCATGACAGCACAAAAACAAAACAATATTCAAAATTATTATAAAAACCAAGAAAAGAGAATTTGTATGTGGGGTTTAAAACTTTAAAGGATCTCTTACAAAAAAATTGGATAATATTATAGATATAATATTAACTATACATTATATTATAGTATACCAATATCTATAGCCTAATGCATATGTATTTATGTAGAAAGGTATAGGAAATTGAAAGCAAAGCCAGATATGCGCTCAAGGATGGAGACATTCGCTATCTTCAAGGCCTCATCATAAAAATGAAGAAAATAAGCAATGACCACAATTTGAAAGTTTTTTCTTTTTCTTTTTTTTTTTTTTTTGAAAAAAGAAGATGAGAAAGATTTATTATTATTTTTTTAAAAGAAGAAAACTTCATAAAAGCCCGATTAAAGAGGCAACAGATACAAAAGGTCACCAAAAATAATATCATGCACCCAGTTGAAAAAGAGAGCTACTCCAATTTTTTCTACAATCTTCTAAAATGGAAGAAACAAAAGTATCAAACAAACAAGAGAAACTAATAACATTATCAGCCGCTGGTTTCCTATCATGAGGACAAAAAGAGAAAGAGATAAACCTCCAAATACAATTGATGACATTGGTGTGTTGGCAAAGTTTAATATGATACGTTAAAATAATGTCACTAAAAGTAGGAACAAAAAATCCCACCCAAATATATAATTAAGCACTTTCGTTCTCCTTAGAATATTTTTATCCAAAAACGAAATCAAGATTATATGAAAAAAAAAACATAATATTTTTTTTAAGAACATTTCATGAATATATATGATAAACATATATAGAAATATGCACCTTTTTTTAATAAAAAAATCAATCTAAATAAACTAAACTAGTTTATAATTAAATCTATTTAAGGTGTGTTTGATTTAATTTTTTAAGTGTATAGTATTAAAAATAAATCATTTTGAAAAAAATTGAAGCATTTGATAACCATTCAAAATGGCTTTTGAAACATTTTTAATGTATATTTTAAAAAGTTTTTATCACAAATGTTTAAATAAAAATGATTAATTTTTTTTTCTTTAGTCAATCCAAATAGGTTTCGGACTCTCAATTAAAAGTTTGTTTTAAAATCATAAATACATAACTTTTATCGGTTTATAAATACTTCTTTTGAATGTAACGATTGATGTAAATTAGGAGAAATACAGAAACAAAATATATAGTATCAATTTTTTAAAAATTAAATTCAAGGTTTTTTTCTCAAACACTACTCTCATGAACTTAAAACTATACATAAAAAAAAAAGAAATTAATTAACTGAAACCAATCAAACAATACAAATCAACAACCAAACTACCATTCTTTGAGGATAAAGGGAATAAAAGGATACGGAAAGACATCAAGACACAGGAGATGCTAAAAAATGAGGCAAAAGAAACTAAGTTATGAGTTACTTTGTTCTTTATCTCTAGGGGATTTTACAAAAAAGAACACAATATCAACATAGGAAGCGAGACTAAGAGCCTCTTTAACGAAAAGAACCAACCTCGAACATCAGAGTCCACAAGACTCAATAATCTCATAATCTTCAAAGAATTAGTCATTAGACTCAATTTCCAACGGAGGATATCTTCTCAGGTCTTTATATCTTGAATGCATAGTGCAAATGAAACTTCTATGAAGATTAAGACATGTTATTTTTTTTTTTGTAATCAATATTTTCCGTTCATTTTATGAAGTGAAAACTTTTAGCTCAAGAAACAAACAAATAAACACCAAAGAATTTTTGTTCTTTGTTCTGATAATATATTTTGGTTAAGGAATTAATTTTGAATACATTTCCTTATATAATATTGAATTTGCTGTTATAATATTGAATATACTTTGTTACAAGAAATTAAAATAAAATTTTCAAATAAAAATATATATATCTTCCTACATATAAATGTGACAGAAAACCGAATCACTTTCTACCGACACTCTTTTGCAAGGACAGAAATACATATCTAGTCACGCTTTATATACACCGATGGTTATAAGCTCTCACGACGTTTCATGCCTAAGCTGAAATGACACTTGTTGATGCCAAATTTTTGTTAGGAAGATTAAGCTAACTTTGAGAGAGGCTAACGGTAAATTTATATTTTATGGGAAAGAGAGCTAGCATGCAAAAAAAAAAAAAAATGCACATCAGGGTGATAGGCCACACACACTTCGGTGCTTAAGTCAAAAAGAGTTTGAAGGTTCTCAGTCTATGTTTTAGTAAATTGATTAGCTTACCTTGCTTCTCTCCCTTCTTCTCTTATTTAGAGGCTCTCGTTCTCGTCTTTTTTCTCTTCTGTTGTCGAATCACCTCTTCCATATTCTTTTAGGATTCTACATTGGATCAAGTCTGTGTGGATCATGTCCGGTTTGAGACTGACTCGCTCGATATTCTTCTTGGGTTGGTATGGACTTCTTCCTTGTGGTTTTGGCCATTTGGGCTTTTGGCCCATCGACCTACCCTAGTGGCTCAGCCTCGGCCTTGGCTCGGATGAGGTCGATCAAGCCTATTTAATTCCCAGCCCATTCCTTTAATCTTCCTTTCTTCCCTAATTGACGTTTTTGCCCTTTGCTCTAGAATCCACTCGTAACATTAGCCCTCACTCCCAATAGTTATTTTGTCTTGGGTTTTAATCCTAAGAACCTATCTTGGGAGTATATTCTCCCTCTTCAATTTCCATGCCACCCTTTCATGAAACTTAATTTAGATTTGCTAGGGGCTATTGGGCTTATCGAGCCAAACCCTTTTTAGGTCCAACTAATTTTCCAACGTGCTTCTCCATCTCATGATGAAGTTATGCGCCAAGCTTTGTCGGGCCCACCTCAAGAATAAGCTCCTCACAAATTTTTTTCCCTTTATACCCTAGGTGTGCCTCGAGTCATGAGTTGACCTGGAATATTACTTGGCTAACCCTATTAGGACTTAACTAGCTTCCTGGCCTAATTCTTTGTCCCCAAGATAGAATTGTGGTCGCTTCTCCTTTTCATTGTATATTTATTGTACCAATCTTTCCCATTTCATTACCCTTCCAACTATAACTACCTTACCATTTACAACTTGTGTTCATTTCATCTGGTGCCACGTGTCATCCTTTCCCCGGTCGGCTATAAACCAAGACCGACCCAATTTCGTTGTCTTAAAACTTGTATTTTAGATTTCACGATTCCCTCTTTATCTATTGCATTACCTTTCACAATGTTCAAGGGAAGCTCATCAACTTTTGCATGCTCCTTTTTTTTTTAGCAAAAACAATCTTTGATTCCTTTTCTTGAAATGTTGCGTCATTTCTTCTCTTGTCTCCCATGCTTGGGTATTGTTGAATTACATCATCTTAGAAGTTTATCTTGCTAGGCTTTAAAGAGCATCTCCTAGACTTATTGTCCCATATTTTCATGTTCTTAACATTTTCCTTTCTTACATTTTCTCTTTCCTTTTTTTAAATTAAATTGTTTTCCCTCATCCTCGGCCTCGATTCCATCCTCTATATTACTACCCCAAGCCCCCATTCACACATTCCTTACTCCTTCATTCCTCTCGGATCCAATTTTATTAAGGTGAGTCTTCTTTTCTTTGCACTTTCTTCTTTTTTGTAGCTTGTTAGTGAAGGAGTATATCAGCATGCAGCGGAAGCAATAAGGATGAATAAATATTCTAATTCATTAATTTTGGCTATAAATAAAGCAAGCTCATACAATAATAAGAGGGTTTCAGGCAACACCTTTGTAGAACTTCTTCAATCTCGAAATGAGCTGCAAATCCTCCCCAAACCTCGTTGTGAACCACCTCAAAATCTTCCCCACTATTCTTTTGGAGTATTAGATTGAGTTGTGGGACTCAAAATAAGTTTGAATGAAGGGAACTTGGAGAAGAACTCACGATAATAACCCACTTGAAGAACTTCTTCAACTCGAAATTTTCAGCAAAAACTCAATTGATGCATGCCTCAATTCCACTTCCATCTTTTTTTATTTATTGCAGGAATTTCATGCAAAAAAGATGGTTGCATGAGATACCACTCATGCTTGGATATTTGAAGAAAAATTTAAGTGGGTTTAGTGTGAGCTAGTTGAATGAGTAGTGGAGAAATCCCACATTTCAAATTTGTGTTTTCTCAATTTCAATTTTGACTTCTCAAATCAATTTTGTTTTTCAAAATTGAAAACATTGATTAATTTTACAAAATTAATTTCATAAATTAATTTTCTAATAAAATTAATAATAAATAATTTAATTAATTTTAATTAATTTAATGTCAAATATTAAATTAATTTCACACAAATTCCACCTTCATAACATTTAATATTTAAATCATATTTAAATATTAATTAATTCTCCAATTTCGTTTAATTCTAAAATTGAACGTGTAATTATATCTCATATAATTACTAATTCCTTTAAATCTAATTTGAACATTTCAAATTAACTTATCACGCTACTCTAAATCAAATCCATTTATGAGCTAGTAGGGGGACCTCGTGGACCTACAGATCATGGGCTCCAACGGCTCGAGATTAAATGGCTAAACTCTTTACATCGAATTAATCCCCATATGTTAACTAATGGATCACTCCACTAAAGCCCATAGTTGCACTCCCTTCATTGTAGATATATTAGGTCCAAATGATTTAACCATAATTAGTAAATCGGCCCCTCATAGGTTGTTCGTAATAACGACAGGGTCAAATTACTATTTTACCTCCGAGATTACATCTTGTTCCTTAAGTTTCTACTGATCCTCTAATGAAAAATTGGTTTGTGATCCATTCACTAAACCAGATTCCTCTCAGCCCAGTGAGAGGCGTGAGGCTTCCTTGTTCAAGACCTGGAATCAGTACATAAGAGACTAACCTTTCTCCTATCCCTAAATCGGGTAGGCGTGAATTTCATCTTGCATTCTATGTCTCCAACTATCTACCCGGTCTTACCTTTGAAATGGGAGGCTTATTGAGTCGGCACTGTTGAGCTAACTCTCACCTATGCAAATCTAAGAATAATCCCAAATAAACAGGAGTTTTAGTTAGCTTAGGATTAAGATCGAGTTACTCAGGTCATCTTAGTGAAATAGTCAGTCTTATAAAGTAAACATCGTTATAAAATAAGAGTGACTTATTTCTTGGTCCAATCTTATGCAAACTCGTTGCATAAGACGCCTCCATTCCTCACTTCGTTTGTAGAATCTTTACAACAACTTGTAACAGCTATAAAGTAGGCCGCATCCAATAGCGTTACCAGAATAAGGTACCCAATCTTAATCATGTACTATAGACCGTTTTGGCTATTTACTCGAACATTGATCCATCTCTATATCTCTACATAAAGTTTAAGTATTCATATAATAGCCATGGATCTTAGTTTATTAGATTTAGACTTTTACGTATGCAATTTATAGAACCAATAATAAGTTTATTAACTATGGAATATGTTTATCTTTTACAAACTGCGAGTTTTAAGACATAAAACCCAATAGTTAGTTGAAATTTTCTTCTCATGGTTTGTGATGAAATCTATATTTTGAGTACCTTTGATAATTTTGATGATTATTCTGATGGAGATCAATCAAACTTTTCCTCCTATGAGGCCACCTCCTTTGCCGAGAGATTTGAAATGAGAGACGAGGTTCATTTTTTGAGCTTGCTATCCCTTGTCATCAAATCTCAATTGGGTAAATTGAGACATGATTACTATATTCCAGAAGATATTCATATAAGCGTTATGATGTGGCGCAAGCGTACGCATCAAATTATAATATAGTAAAACGATCAAGAGACCGAATATCATCCTCTGAGGAATTGGTTTGACTCTTTTAGTTATTCAGAAATTCTTCTAATTTAGCACCTGCGTGAGTAGTGATAGACGAAGCGGAAGCGAGAATGTCGGCTTGATTAACGCAAACATTGGTGAGAATCCAATGCCCCGAGGGTGAGTCAGGGCCTAAGATCAGGCTGAAAGGTGTAGTCGATGGACAACAGGTGAATATTCCTGTACTACCCCTTGTTGGTCCCGAGGGACAGAGGAGGCTAGGTTAGCCAAAAAATGGTTATCAGTTCAAGGATACAAGATGCCTCTGTTTTTTCAGGGTAAGAAGGGGGCTGGATTGTGATGCGAACCTAACTAATCTAATTCTAAAAAGAAAAAAAAAAAAAAAAAAAGATAAAATTGGGGTGAAACTAGCCAAAGACACGTCCTAGGATATGATTTCGTTAAACGGATTAACCAAATTAATTATTTTGACCTTAGGTTGATTCATGCAAATTATAGATGTAGGAGTCTTTTATCTAGGTATCCTCTCTCGAGCTCAACTCTTTCTAATGACTAACCATCGACACGAATCTCTTCTATCGCTTGACTAGCCACAACATTAAGTTCCTTCGTCGACAATCTCTATTAATCTCCTATCACTCCCATGCATACTCGATTAACAGTTTAACATGCTAGATCCAACTCAACACCTTCTCTCTCGAGACAGATATTAAGTAAAGAACATTCAATTAGTGATCAGTTAATCAACAAAATTAAGAAAAAATATGCTAAAATAATTATGCATAAATTTAATTCAAGAAATAACCAAAGAAGTTTTCGCAATCCATAAAACTAGATCAATACCTTAGAAAAACAAATTAGTCACTCATGGTTACAAGATAAACATAGACCATTCATGAGGTTTCCAAACACAAAGGACAAAATAAAAAAGGAAAGAAATTGCAAGCTATTTTCTTGACTCTCGTCCTCAAATCTGGAATCGCAACCCAACGATCTCTTCAAATCTTCGATCCTTTGAAGCTCTGAGATGCCACCTCTGTCAAGAATTACGCTCTCTAGGGAGGCCTTAACAAAATATTGCTTTACGCTCTCAAAATAGCCTTAAAAGTGCTTCTCTTTAGTCTTTCTGAATCAAATCGGCCATAAACTACTGATATAGGCAACAGTCATAGTGTTGCAACACTCCAATGTAGCGTTGCAACGCTGACGTTAAATCATCTGCAACGCTCCTTTTCTAATCGTAGCATCGCAACATTACAACCAGTGTTGCGACGCTGGCCTATTTCCAGATGCTCTCAGGTCTGCAACGTTGTAGGGCAGCATTGCAACCTTTGTTCAATGTTGTCCTGTCTCTAATTTCTGCATTTTCTTTCCTTTTTCTCCTTTGATCATTTCCCTAGCCAAAATTTTGACCTTCTTGGGAGTAATTTGGTCATTAATCTTCAAAAATTGCTTGTTCTCATCCAATTGCTCGATTTTCTACAATCAAACAATAAAAGCATAAAAGATCTCAAATTAAGCATAAAACTAACTAAATTCTAAGCCCAGAAAATGCACTTTTTGGATGTGTTTCACCACCCCAAACTTAGAACTTTGCTAGCTCCGAGCAAAGAAAGAACAAGACTAAAATGAAATTTAGACAAGCATGCAAATGACTCAAAACCTCATCATTTAGAATAAGCATATTAGATCCATTAGTAGAAACTTTCAAGCACATCCCAACATTAAAAGATTTCAAGGCCAAATCTCATCATTCCCACGTGTGTGTGTGTAAGTCACATTTAATTCAAAACACAAGAGCTAAAATTAGATTCAAGAAAGCTTCTCGAGCTTTTCCCCTACTCTGGCTCATGCACCAATTATCAAGCATCCACACACACAAGAAAGTAATATGTCCACTAAGGTGCCTTGTTTTTATTATTATTTTTTTTTAACAACAAAAAGGGCCCCAAACTTGCATCATTTTACCTAGGGGTACTAGCTGTCACACATCCACTGCAGGAAACCATACCTAGTCAATTCTTTAGTGTCCTAATTGATCATAACAATGGCAGCTCTTTTTTACCCCATCCATGCATACACAATATAAGTTTAAAATAATAAAAAGATATTTCTTTTAAGCACATGAGTATATATTCTATTTGTTTTTATCAAAGGCAACAATAATATTCTTTTGTCTTCCTTTTGGTCTAACATTACATACCATCATGTACATCAACTCTCTAACCGGTGGGACCTTTCGAGGTGACAACCAAATACACTACACTTAAACCTCCCTTTATTTAAAGTTTCTAAATTAAATTGACTATGTGCTCATGCAATGGGAGACTAAAAGATGGACTTAAAGATAATTTAATTTAGGAGTATGTCATCCTATTTCCACAGTAGATCATCTAACATGCAAATTTAGAATAACTCATAGGCAATCATAATCACTACATCCTCATTAAATTTCACAATTTAAGCACAATATCATCTTTCTAATTCAAAAAAAAAAAAATAATTCCTTAAAAAATTCAGCCACTCAAAACAATTAATCAATTAACATGCATAAGACAATTTTTTTTTTCTAAATAACATGCATAGCAACATAAAAACAACTAGACAAGCTGCAATACATCCCCCACCCCAAACTTAGAAACATGCAGTCCTCAATGCAATAAAATAAACACATGGGGTGAGCGAAACTGGCCTAATTAATGAAGTAATCCACGTTTGTTAGGCTTGCAAATCATGCTTTAATTTGAGTGCTTCTGTAAAACCTGGACTAGAAAATGATAAGGGTCCAAACCATGAGTGTTGAAATAAAAATAAAATAATAAAAAAAACTAAAATAGCAAAAAGAAAATAAAAACTTGGGTTGCCTCCCAAGAAGCGCTGAGTTTAACGTCCAAACTAGACGACAGGGGAGATTGTCCGTCAAAGTACATAAAAATTCTCTCATTTTTCAGGCCCCTTCTTTCTTGAATCAATATAATCTACAAAGTCTTGTAGGCTTCTCATCTTTTCCAGCGTACCTGAAAGCAAAAAATTATTTTTGGTATTTTAAATTTTTGAAAAATAAAAAAATTAAAAATTAAAATTAGACTCAAACTAACACGACTCATAAGGATAAAGAGACACGACTCATAAGGATAAAGAGGACTCTTAGGTGATGAAGTATAAGGCTCTTCAACCTTAACCTTAATCACTTTGAATTTCCTTATCTAAATTGGGCATATCTTCTCTCCCAATCTCACAAACCAGGTCTTGGTATGACTCTTATGATTCCAACTCAACCTCATCATCAGAATCTATAATAACTGACCTCTCTACCTCAGTGGTATTGGAAATATGCTTCTCATACAAGGCTCTAAATGCATCAACCATCAAACTAATTTGATTTCTCAAATGTTTCAGGTCTGCCTCATTCTCCATCAATTAGGTTTCTATCCTATCCATCCTCCTTCTCTCTTCCATACAAAACCTCCTAAATTGGGACTCTAAGATAAACTCCTTAACATGTCCTTTAAATAAGGTTTCTCCTCTATTGAGGGTGGATAAACATAAAAACTCTTATGGTTATGGGATGGGTAACTGATGGGATATGGATATGGGTTATAAAACATTGGTGGTGCTAATGGTGTTAGACCTAGATTAGGTTGGTAAAACCCATAAGGCCACCCAAAATTATGATAAGACATGATAAAGAAAACACCACAAGCAATCACATAAGAGAAGACTCAAAATAAATGAAAAAAAAACAAAATAATATACATCCTAAATTAAAATCAATCAAATCTCTTAAATATTAAAAGAAAACACAATTCCCCGACAACGGCGACAAAAACTTAGTGTGGCGCAAGCGCACGCGTCAAATTATAATATAGTAAAATGGTCAAGAGACCGAGTATTGTCCTATGAGGAATTGGTTTAACTCTTTTAACTATTCAGAAAATCTTCAAATTTTATTTAGAGGACCGGACAGTGATGCGAACCTAAGTAATCTAATTCTAAAAAGCAAAAAAAGATAAAACTGGGGTGAAACTAGACAAAGACAGGTCCTAGGATAGGATTTCGTTAAACGAATTAACAAAATTAATTATTTTGACCTTAAATTGATTCATGCAAATTATAGATCTAGAAGTCTTTTATCCAGGTATTCTCTCTCGAGTTCAACCCTTTCTAATGACTAACCATCGACCCAAATCTCTTCTATCGCTTGACTAGCCACAACATTAAGTTCCTCCATCGAAAATCTCTATTAATCTCCTATCACTCTCGTGCATACTCAATTAAAATCTTAAATGGTAGATCCAACTCAACACCTTCTCTCTCGAGACAGACATTAAGTAAAGAACATTCAATTAGTGGTCAATTAACCAAAACCATTAATAACAAACATGCTAAAATAATTATGCATAAATTCAATCCAAAAAATAACCAAAGCAGTTTTCACAATCCATAAAACTAGATCAACACCCTAAAAACACAAAATCAGTCACTCATGAGTACAACACACACATAGACCATTCATGAAGTTTCCAAACACAAAGGACCGAAAATAAAAGAGGAAAGAAATTGCAAGCCGTGTTCTTGACTCTTGTCCTTAAATCCGGAATCATAACCCAACGATCTCTTCAAATCTTCGATCCTTTGAAGCTCCGAGATGTTGCCTCTGTCCAGAATTACATTCTCTAGGAAGGCCTCACTGAAATATTGCTTTACCCTCTAAAAATAGCCCTAAAAGTGCCTCTCCTTGGCCTCCCCGAATCAAATCGGCCATAGACTGCTTATATAGGCAGCAATCGTAGTGTTGCAACGCTCTAATGTAGCGTTGCAACGCTGATGTTAAATCATCCCTAGCGCACCTCTTCCAATCGTAGCGTTGCAACGCTTCCCTATTTTCATATACTCCAGCGTTGCAATGCGACAATGTTTCCAGCTGCTCTTGGGTTTGTAGCATTTCAGGGCAACGTAGCAACGCTTTATTCAACGCTGCCCTGCCTTCAATTTCTACATTTTCTTTTCTTTTTCTCCCTTGATCATTACCCTAGGTCAAAACTTTGACCTTCTTGGGGGTAATTTGGTCATTAATCTTCTTAAATTGTGTGTTTTCATCCAATTACTCGATTTCCTACAATCAAACAATAAAATCATCAAGGATCTTAAATTAAGCATAAAACTAACTAAATTTTAAGCCCAGAAAACGCATTTTTTGGATGCGTTTTAGGTTATTAACCCTGATGAGTGCATAGCCAATCCCCTTCCTAGTGAAGTCTCCTTTTACCTAACTATGTTTCCTTTTGGTGTTCATCTCTTCCTATGTGTTTTTCTTCAAAGCTTTTTAACTTCGGTTCAACTATCCTTCGCTCAGGTAGTTCCCAATGGATGGAGTCACCTATTGGGTTCTATGTTCTTTGAGCTCAACATTGCAATGGTTCCTCTTTATCGGCAATAACTTTTATGTCTTTTCATAATTTAAGTCGCAATCTGAGGTTTGGCAAGTATTTCTACTACTTTAGTAGGGAGTTGTTGTAAACAATCCTTCCTCTGTAAAGAACTTGAAAAACAACTAGTTTTGGATCAGTGGGAACTGGCTCTCTCTGAAGGCTCCCATTATGTAGTTCCAATAGGGTTTAGGGAATATAGTAAGTTGTTATTGTTTCCCTTTCCCTTGTTGGAGCCGCATCACTTGATTCCTCATTTCTCTAACCTTCCTTTTTTTTATTTGCAGTACTTCGTACTTACAGAGGATCTCTCAGCGTAGCTTCTTTCTTGGACTCCGCTTGTCGTCTTGATCAATCTTGTCACTTTGGTCCTAATCTGGCTCAGTAACATATACTAGTTTCTCTTGGGTTCGCTTCCCCTTACGGTTTTGTCTCTTTTTTTTAAGTCTTCTCCTTGGTCTCGACTTACTTTTTTTCTTTTTTTCTTTTTTTTTAGTTTGAATTTCCTTATCTGAATTCTTAGAAATTCTACCTTATAACGCTTCAATGATCGAATTCCAATGCAAGTGAAACTGTAGAGGGCCTGAAAAAGGCGAAGGGTAACATAATTGGCCATACTGATGACGAACCCGTCGAGCAACATTTTGCTTATCTTTCCCCTCACCCTGTTCCTCTGATGAGTCATCGATCCCCTCGATTTTGAAGTGAAACTCCTTCTTCTCCCGATGATTCCTACTCATAAAGTATGGGGTTTCAATTTCCATGTGGATACTCCAAGGTGAGCGACAAAGCTGAATTGCTTGCTCAAAGTTTTGCTCTTTGGCAATATGTAAGATCAAGGTGTCTATCACCTCCAATCAGATACAACGAACCAACTGGTACTGTTTCTCAAAATCTGAATAACCTCCGTGAAGTATGCTTGTTGTACCTTCTTCTCTTTGCCTTGTTGTTCCTTTTTTTTTTTTTTTTTTTACATATAAATCTTAATAGTTAGCCTTGGCTCTTACTAGGGTGAGGTCTGCCATTTAGTTAATTAACTTTGAATGGTTTCCTTTGTCTTTCCTTTCTCAGTTTTTCTCCCATAGTGCAACTTCAACCATGAGTATGGCCGACGAATTATTTATTTAATAGAATCCTGTGTCCCTCGTGAAAAGTTAACCCAGGCCCAATCAAACGTTGATCACTTCAACCATCTTCTTTCTAACTCTCAGGCAGATCATTAGCCTTCCAAGCCCAATGTATCATCCCTCTAAGCTAAACTTGAAAGGGTTGAATCTCTTCTTTTTGACATTGTGTACCTTAAGCATAAATTCATGGAGACTGAGGCTTATATTAAAATGCATAACTCTTGTATGGAAGACGGTGTGGCATTTAGCAATGAGATGAGTCTAGTTCATCATCCTGACATGAGTTCTGGTTACCTGACTAAGCATTTTGAAACACTGCATAAAAATTCTTATGCTTTCAACTCCCTTGATGACACTGCTAATGTTGATGCTTGAAGCTTCTTCTGACTATTGGGTTGTTTTTCCTTGTGATTCGGTATTCTTTGTCTTTTATTTTGTTTCCCCTTTTTATGTTCGGTTTTCCTTTATCTCGTTCTTGTTGTACTTCTCTTTTCTTACTATTAATGGAGGAATCTTTGGTTTGTGTTTTCTTACCTTGTTTCTTGATGGAATCGACCTTAGCCTCTTTTTTGCATTAGGTTCAACCTCGACTTCCCTATAAAGAGGGCCAGCCTTGGTCTTTCTAAAGGGGGAGTCGACCTTAACTTCCCTATACCATGGGTCGGTGATAATTTGTAAAAATAAAAGTTATTGTAGTCTTTTACTTAGAATAATGAGGATTGGAATGCAGAATATGCATCAATCTTACTAAGAATTCATGCTTGAAATGATGCTTGTGCTAAAGTACGTTAAGACTAGCCGATGATCGCATTTCATGAGTTTTATTGTGTCAAAGTGTTTGTTTTGTAGTTGATCGCAGAATCTATCGCATGCGCTGATCTTCCACCCAATGAACAAATAGTTGATCGCATGCCTCAGGATCTTTGAACCTATGCCAGCGGATCTTCTGTCAAATCCTCAATGTTGACCATGATAGCAATGCTGACATCTTCACCTACCGCATCAGAGATGATGATTGATCAAAGCGGTTATCCCAACAATTGTCAGCACAAGGCTCTATAAATAGAGCCTTAACACCCACGAAGAAAAAAATTAAGGAGAATTAAAGATTTTTTCAAGAGCTTCTTTACCCAAACTTCAACCCGATTTCTCATCGGAGCTTCACCAGAGTAAGAGTCTCAGAGGGCCTTCTCTACTTTACATGATCATTTTATCACTAGCAACCTCGATATTCATTTGTTGGAAGCAAGAAGTTGCTGACAACTGCCCTTATCCCTTCACTTCTCCACTTTGTTGTATTACATCTTATTCTAAGAGATTAACCATTTTGTAAACAAAAATTCCATTTCTATTTATATATTACCATGTCTATTTTCATCATCTTCTTTATTTCTATTTTTACTTTTTCTTTCATAATGAGTAGCTAATCTTCACAGGGTAAGGTGGAAGATTAATGTTATCAACAAAGTTGAATCGTTAAAGGTTGAATTTGTTTGCTTGATGTATGAGTATTTAAATGTTTGCCTATGATCATTCATTGAGTCAAGTAGCTATGACTAACTGACCGAGAAGGTGAGTAGTTATGGATCACATTAAGAAAAGTAAGAAGTGATTCCAGAGATATAAATAAGCTTACGCTTAAAACAATATCATTCATGCGTCATAGAAATATGATAAGTGTGGCTAGGCACCGAGAGGTGTGTTATGAATGGAAGCTTTGAGCCAGGATTAACCTTAAAAGTCGAGCCTAGGGATGCGACATTAATCCCCCAAATCATGCCTTCTCCATACATTTTTTACACATTAAAGCTGTTGATTGTCTTAAGTTTCTCAAAATCAATCTTGAAGTATTCTCTGCTTGTTTATATTCTTTTATCGCATAGTTTAACAAATCGCATGATATTTGATTCACTTCCAACTATTTTAGTCCTTTTCGCATTCACACACTGCAAACAGTTATAGTGGAAATCCCTGAGTTCGACCTCGGATCACTCCAAGAAACATGTAGTTTATTATACTTGGCGAACTATAAGAAAACTTGTGATAAGCGCATGATCAACTGCATCTAGACGAACAATCAGATTAATGCATAAACACTTTAGTGTAGCTTATGTCCATCGCATTCAACAATCAACAGTCGGCTTATATCCATACTGCACAAAATGGTTCCAAAACTTTAAAAATTTTATTGATCTTAGGCATATGATTAAAACATAACTATATTTTCAATCATGATGTAAAGGCTTCTTTGAAAATAGCAAAAAGATATTCAATTTTTTTTTAAAAAAAAAAAAGGAAAAAAGAAGAAGGGGAATAAAAACTCCTCATAGCTTAGTAAAACTCCATGTTATTCGAACTAATCTTAGTCTTCCTTAAAGCTGTAAAATACCTTTGTTGCTTTCTACTTCTCTTTGATTTTCCCCATTCCCTCTAGAGTGAGAAATTTTAGCACTTAATGGTATGTTGATGGTACAACCTTTAATAATGTCGGCCTCCCTAGTATCACATAGTAAGATGATGGGCAATCCACAGCTATGAAATTTACCATCTTAACCAATGACTTAGGAACTTCTCCAAATGTCACATGCAACTCAATGCTTTCTTCTGGGTCAACTGTCTCCCTCCCAAATCTTACCAATCGGGGTTACACATCTTCTTAATTGCCCTCTATCTAATCTCAATTTGCTGAATGCTTCCAATGTCAAGAAATTTGTCGAACTTCCCCCATCCACCAAGCCTCGATGAATCTTGACATTGGCTATTATTAAGGTAATAACCAATACATCGTTGTGTGGTTGATAGAGAATTTATACTTCCTCTTCATAGAACTCTAGGGTAGGTTTTAGACCTTTGTTTTAAAGTGAATGAACATGGAAACCTCTTGGCTCTTGATTTGCCTCTTGTGTTATTGCTTCTTTTTTTCTACTAGAATCTACTTCGATAGGACCTCTAAGGATTACCCTAATATTTCTTATAGGATGTCTCTGTTCATCATCTCTTAGACCATCCTTGGTCGACCTCGAATTCTTTGTTATCAGGGTCGGTTTTGGCCCTTTTTCTGATGAATCCTTTAAAACTCCTTTAAGAACCCCTTGCTTCAATTTCATCTATAAACTAGACACAATCTGTCGTCATATGCCCATGATCTTGATGAAAGAAATAATACCTTTGTTTATCCTGGCCGTGTGGACCTGTCTTCATCTGTTATGCCTCTCTCAAGAGATTCATGTGTTTTATATCCATAAGGATTTCTTCCACTGGTAGAATGGTTTCGCTTGATCTCAGGTTAAACCCTATCCACCATTCTGTCCCTTTCTCGAGGTCGATACTTATGGGACCGCCTTTTGGTTTCATCTGATCTCCCTTTGGATTGTAACAATTATTCCGCACTCATATATTTTTGTGCTCAAGTCACCAATCCTATATAGGTTTTTACCTCTCATTTCCCCAAGGATCGAATAAACTTTGGGTCCCTGTTTCCATCAGGAGGTTTAATTGATGGAACCTTGAATTTTGATGGACTTCTTATTTCATTATTTCATCAGTGAACGGAGAATCCACCTGTTCTACTAAAGCTTTTAGATCCACTCCTTCTTTTATAGCCTCATATCACACGTCTCCTTTATTTTTAATCCAGCTATGTAGATTTGTCTTGAGGTAAGTTTTTTTATTGTTTTCTCTTTTTGATCCGACATTTGATGAGAGGTTTGGCCTCGACTTCGGCTTCAATTATTCCCCTTCTTATGCACGTATACCAGAGACCTCAGCTTCTTGCTTTCGCTTGATATTTTCTTTACTGTCTCCCCTCCTCACGATCTTTGAAGTCTTTGTGTAACACCCAAGGCCAAGGATTCGAAATCCAGATTCGACCCCTGATGGCCCTGGTATTCCCCTACGACCTGGTTATGACATCCTCTCTTGCTTTGAATGCTTTTTAGAAGTGAAAGTTATCCCCACAAACCAACACGAGTCCTTTTAGCATGCTTTGTCCTCATTCACATGCATCCTAGAAAAAATTCCCAGAAGGTCACCCAACATAGGATTGCTCCAAAGTTAAGCGAGCTAAACACGCTTAATTTTGGAGTTCTTATGATTGAGCCACTGAAAAGGAAGGTGCACCTTGTTGGTATAGGTAGTAACTTTCAGTTCTTTTAAGCCTTTCTTAACCATATTTTCATGTCCTCAGGATCCCTCTCATTCAAATGTGATATCGGTTGATTCATGTACCCCTCCTAAACTCGGGTCGTTATACTTTGAATCTTCTCCAAATAAACTCTAAACTCCTCGTGAATGGTTCGTAGACCACCACGAGAGTCTTTCCGACTATTCTCCATCTTAGAATGGGATGGTGAGATTTGGTGAGTGACTAATTTGGAGAGGAAAAATACTAAAGCTTTGAGAGAGAAAAGGGATGAGATTATCACATAATCTCATCAAAACCCACTATGGCTAAGAGTTCTTCAAAAACAATAAACATTACCTTTTAAAGACCATTACATGCATATATGCAACTTTGAGTTTGATGAGAATTTGACACTAAAAAATTCACTAACTCAAAGTGGGATTTAGTGGGACAAGTGTCTTCAAATGAAGACAACACTTAGCCATGCAAAAGTTGGCATTTCCCACTCACAAATTTGACTTTTTGACTTTCAAAAAATCAAAAGTCAACAATTTGACTTCCATTGCATTTTTGACCTAGTCAACAATTTGACTTTTAATGCAATTTTGACCAATTTCATTTAGTTTCAATATTAATTCTAATAATCAATTTAAAAATTAAATTAATATTAAATAATTAATTAAACAATTTAATTAATTTAATATTAAATCCAACACTTATTCCAATTTAATGAATCCCTATTTATAATCTTAATATTTAAATCTTATTTAAATATCTCCTATTTTCTCTCACTTTATGTTTAATTCACAATTAACATTAGGTTAAATATATCGTATATATTTAACGCTTTGCCCCAAATGTAATGATCAAATACGTTCGAGTAGGTGACATGCGAGTGGAGGTATCTTATGCAATGAGTTTGCATAAGACCGGACCGTGAAATAGTAACCACTAGATGTAACTCCATTGACTACTTAGGGTTCTATATCAATAGGATAACCTACGCAACGTAGTGTTGATCTTTAGTTTATTATGAACTCCTATTCATGAGGGATTTTTCTTTGATTTTTATGGGTGAGAGTGGCAAGTTCACCGACTCAATATGCCTACCATTTTTGGGACAAGACCGAGGGGGGACCTAGGAACATAATAATATAAGATGAATTTTACTTCTTCCTGACTATTAGGTTAGTAAATGAGTGTTTCTTTAAATGGTGTCTCCTAAATATGAACAAAGGGCCCTACCTTTTCATTGGTCCGAGAGGGTTTCTGTTTAATGATTGGACTATAAACAGGTTGTTCATTAGAGGAGCACTGATACTTTAGGATAAAAAAGTAACCCGGGGGTAAAATGGTAATTTTAACTCAGTTGATGTTATGAATGCCCTTGATGTTGGGTTGTATGTCCTAAAAACTTGCAGTTTGTAGTGTCAAAAATATTCTATTATCCATAAAGATGTTATTGATATTTATTCAATAAAAATTGTTATTGAATCTGTAAATTGCATTTGTAATGACCAAATCCAATAAACTAAGATCCATGGCTATTACATGAATACTTGGACTTTATATGGAGATATAAAGATGGATCGAGTTAGAGTAAATAGCCAAAACGGGCTATAGTATATGAATAAGGTTTGGTACCTTATTCTGGTAACACTATTGGATACAACGCACTTTGTATCTAGTACAAACGATGTGATCCTGAATCTTTCATGTGGAGACATGCGAGTGAGAGCGTCCTATGCAAAGAGTTTATATAAGACCAGGACTAAGAAATAAGTCACTCTTACTTGATAACGTTGTTTATTATTTAAGACTGATTGTTTAAAATCGATGACCTAGGTAACTTGACCTTAATTCCAAGCTAACAATGAATTCCTGTTTATTCGGGATTATCCGTAGATTTTCATAGGTGGGGGTTGACTCAACAGCATCGGCTCAATAAGCCTCCCATTTTAGGGGTAAGACCAGATAGATAGCTAGGGACTTAGAGTACAAGACGGAATTTACTCTTATCCATCTCTAAGGAAGGTAAAGAAGTTGTTCTCTTAAGTACTGATTCCAAGTCTTGAATAAGGGGTCACACCCTCTCATTGGCTCGAGAGGAACTTGGTTTAGTAATTGGATCACAAATCTATTATTCATTAGAGGATCAGTGGAACTTAAGGAGCAAGATTTAATTTCAAAGGTACCTAGTCATTATTACGAACAACCAGTGAAGGATCGACTTACTAATTATGGTTAAAACAAGTGGACAGAAATATATCTATAGTGAGGAGAGTGTAACCATCGAGCTATAGTGGTGTGTCTCAGTAGTTAACGAATATTGATTAAATCGGATTAAAGAGTTTAACCGATTAATCTTAAATCGTCGGAGCTCATGATCTGTAGGTCCATAAGGTCACTTTACTAGCTCGTAAAAGATTAAACCTCGGATTAGAATATTAAGCGAATTTGAAACGCTCCAATTCAAAATTAGGGTTTAGAATTTGAAATGTTCAAATTTCAATTTAAGGGTTGGATAATTATATTCGATATTATTAACGTTTAATTTTGTTGAAAATTAACGTAATTGGAGAGTTAAAAATATTTAAATAATGATTTAAATATTGATTACATGAATAAGAATTCATGTGTAAATTAAGTATTTTATTAATTTAATATTTGATATTAAATTATGATTTAACTAATTAAATCTGTTTAATTAATTAAATAAAAATTAATTTCAAATTCAAAAAGGAAATTCAATTTTTGAAACTGAATTTAAGTTATATTTAATTTATTTCTTAAATTAAATGTATTTAATTAATTTAAATTTGAAATTGAATTATAGTGGATAAATCCAAGTATTTGCTCTTTTAGTGGATTTACCCCTTTTTTAACACCTAGCTCACTACCTAAATGCAATTTGAAGTGTCAAATTTTTTAGAAGCTTAGTGCTTGCATGAAGGAACTGAATAAACACTTCAATTTTCTAAGATTGAAGTAGATGCATTCAGAATTTTATGAAGATTCGACAATTTCTTGAGTTGCTCTAAAAAAAAAAACATCTTCTTCCCACTCTAAATTCCTCTCAATTGAGAGTTCCACTACTCAAATCCAAGTCTAAGAATAGTAGAGAAGATTCTCTTTGTGGTCTACTAAAGAAATTGAAGGTCAATTTTGCGGAACTTGTAAGAATTAAATTAAATTTTCCAAAAGTATTCGTGTTGAAACCCTCTTCTGTTTGGTGTTTCCTGTTAGCGTGCTTGTTACTCATATTAATTGTAATTAGAGTGCTTAATGATTCTGTTAGTTTCCGCTTTATGCATGTTTACTCCATCACTTGAAGGACTCACTTGCTGTTATTAGTCTATATCCGTGAACACATAAATATATCTATTGTGAGAAGAGTACAATTGTGAGTTTTTAGTGGAATATACCCAAAGTTAACGAATATTGATTAATATAGTTAATGAGTTTAGCAAATTAATCTCATATCACTGGAGCTTCTGATTTGTAGGTCCATGAGGTCCTCTTCCTAGCTCGTAAAGGGAATTGGGATAATTATGTCTTAATAAAGTTTAAAATATTCAAATTCACTTAAGGAAATATAATTGAATATAATTCACGTGTAGGTTGAATTAAATATGATATTTAATTTAGTAATTAATTAATTTGAAGATTGATTAATAATTTGATTTGATTTGATTTAGTTAAACTAATTGAATTAAAACTATAGGTTAGTGAGAGATGTTTCATTTAAATATGATTTAAATGAAATTATTAATTAAATCAAATTTAATTAATTATTAATTATTTTAAATTACTTAATTAAATTAACTATTTGATTTTGTAAATTCAAATAAATAACTCCCACGTAGGGGAGTTACTAGAAACATGGGAGTTACTATAAACGTTGGACAACTCCCACGTTTTCTTCTCTTTCTCTCCATTGGTTGAAATGCTTGCAAAAGGATGAAGAATATAAGTTTGATGAACGAAATTTTATATAAGGATTATTTGAAAAAAATAAATTCTCTCTAGAATTCTCTTCTTGTTTCCCCAATTTTGAGATTGGTTCTCACAAACCAATACCAAAATTCTCAGAGTATAGAGGGTTTCCGAACTGGTGGTGCTCATGCATTCAATCCATAGGAGAATTGGCATTTTTCCATACGAGTGATGATGAAAATAAGTGACTTTCTTTTCTTTATAGGGTTAAATTTCTGATTTGTAATGTATGTTTAACCAAAATTTTACAGTAGGTTAAGGTTTTTAGGTTTCCCCTTTTTATTCTGTAATTTTTGCCAGTGTATTGGTATTTAAATTTCTCCATTGATTTCGAGTTAGATCTTGATTATTCCACTGCATTAGGGCTTATATCCCTATAATTGGTATCAGAGCCAACTCGTATAATTAATTTAGAAATTTCAAATTTTGCACTGGTTTGGTGGGCAGAATTGCATTCTAAATGTGGTTTGCGAATGAATGTTTACAGTAAATTTTGATCTTAGATTTACATGTTTGACTTGATCAATTTGTAAACGCCTTTGCGTTTTTGGGCATTTGATGATGTAATTCGAGTTTAATTGTAAGTCCATATCTAGAATTAGAGCTATTTATGATGATTCAGACCTTTTTTGGCCAAAACGAGAGAACATTCAACAACCTGCCCAAAATCACTTTCTGATGTCGCAGTGTTGTAATGCTGCACTCAGCGTTACAACACTATCAACATGTGTTACGCAAGGGTTCGTGTTGTGCACGGTTCAACTGCGGTTCAAGGTGGTCTGGTCATGTTTTGTGTTGGGTTGGCTTGCTTTGTAGTGGTGGGGTCCGGTTTGAAGTGGTTCGAGTTCGTCTAGTCTAGTTCTGGAGTAGTAGAAGCTATTTTTTGATAAAAATTTACAAATTATTGTCATTTATTATTTTATTTTATCCTAGGGGCCAAATTACCGTTCATTTGCTATTTAAAAGCTTTATGGATGTCATTTAGATAAATCCCACCATAGGTTAAGCATGTTCGTACATTTTAATATATTATAGGGGTTATAATGTATGGTATTAATACATGATATATATAATTTCATGAGTTATTTAATATATTTTGATACGTTAAATATAAGAAATTGGAAAAGCATGATGCATAACATTACTTAGGTAAATATAAAGTTATATTTATTAATGTTTTGTGTATGCTTGGTTGACTTTCATGAATTATTTAATATAAGTGTTATATTAATAAAGTTAAAAATCAATTTGCATTGAGCATGTACATTCATAGTTTAATATAATTATTATATTAAAGTCATGAAATACATGTAATATGGTTTTCTTATTAATTAGAATTTTATTGTTAATTAATTAAACCATAGAAAGCATGATTATAGGGCTAATATATAATTTTGTAATAGTTATAAAATTAATATTTAGTAACCATTAACCTACAATAAAGAGTTGCATGCAAACTGGGAATTTTAAGGAATTGGAATTAATTTTAAAATGTTTAAAATTAATTTAGACCTTAGATCACATTAATTCTAATAAGATTAGAATTAAGTCCTATTTTTAATAGATAAATATGACTGAATAGGACGAATAGGACTTTAGGTTATAAGGGAACTCTACAAATGAAGTTCTGTCTAGATTTTGGGTACTTAAGATGATGGTTTACAGAACGCCTCCTACGTGGGATCTGACCCAGAACTTGAATTGAATTAACTTTAGTCTTGTTAGCATGCAATATCATTAGGTTAATTAAATGGTTTAATTAAATGGTGCCACTAATCATGTTTGTTCTTCTTTAAAGGGAATTAGTTCCTTCCAGTAGCTCAGGTTGGAATGGGAGACATCATTTTAGCTCATGCAGTAGGAGTTGTAAAGTTGTTTTTTGGAAATAGATACTTGTTTTTAGAAAATTTGTATATAGTTCCTAAAAATAAAGGAATCTTGTATATATTTCTTGCTTCACTAAAAAAATGTATTCAGTTTCTTTTTCTTTTAATGAAGCATTCATTATGAAAAATGGTGTAACTATTTGTTCAGCTAAATTAGAAAACAATGTTTAAAACTACTAATACTCAAACAAAAAGACAAAGAATTTTTCCAAGTAACAATAATACATATCTTTAGCATTTGAGATTATGTCACATAAATCTCGAAAGGTTCAGGAGATTGGTAAAGAATGGACTTCTAAGTGAGTCAGAAGATGATTCATTACCTCTATATGAATCCTGTCTTGAAGGAAAAATGACTGAAAGATCTTTTAGTGGAAAAGGTTATAGAGGCAATGAATCCTTAGGGCTCATACATTCAGATCTCTATGGTCCAATGAATGTAAAAGTTTGAGGAAAATAAGAAAACTTCATCTCTTTCATAGATGATTATTCGAGGTATGGTTACTTATACCTAATGGAACATAAGTCTGAAGCCCTTGAAAAGTTTAAGGAGTATGAGGCTGAAGTTGAAAACCTGTTAGGTGAAACAATTAAAAAACTTTAATCTAATTGGAGTGAAGAGTACATGGATTTAACATTCCAAGACTATATGATAGAACATGAAATCTAATCCCAACTTTCAGCAACTGTACACCTCAGCAGAATGGTATATCAAAAAGGAGAAATAGAACCTTGTTAGACATGGTTCATTTTATGATAAGCTATATTCAATTGCCTAGCTCGTTTTGGGGATATGTGGTAGAGACTATAATTCACATCTTGAATAATGTTCCCTCGAAAAGTGTTTTTGAAATACCTTTTGAGTTATGGAAGGGGCATAAACCTAGTTTTCGTTACTTTAAATCCAGGGTTGTCTAGCACATGTGCTAGTGATAAATCCCAAGAAATTGGAACCTCGTTCAAGAAAATGAGAGGTGGTATGTTCTACGGGTGTTTGTATTAACAAACTCTACATTCTTGGAAGAAGACCACATGAGAGATCATAAACCATGGAGGAAATTAGTATTAAGTGAAGCTACTGAAGAGTCAATAAGAGTTGTTGATAAAGTTGGTCTTTCATCAAGAGTCAATGAAGAATCCAACATTTCAGGTCAATCTCATCCTTCTCAATTATTGATAGTGTCTCGACGCAGTGTAAGGATTATATCATAACCTAGCCATTCCATAGGAATAATTGAAACTTAGGTTGTCATACCAAATGATGGCTTTGAGGATCTATTTTCCTATAAGCAGGCAATGAATAACGTAGACAAGAATCAATGGGTTAAAGCCATGAACCTAAAAAATGGAGTCTATGTATATCAATTTAGTATGGGAACTTGTAAGTCTACCTGAAGAGGTTAAACCCATAAGGTGTAAATGGATCTATAAAAGAAAGAGAGATGTAGCTGGAAAGGTATAAACCTTCATAGCTAAACTTGTAGCAAAGGGTTATACCAAAAGGGAAGGGACGGAAAAGTCTCCTGTTGTTATCCTTAAGTCTACAAGAATTTTCTTATCCATAGCCACATATCATGACTATGAGATATGCAAATAGATGCCAAGATTGCTTTTCTGAATGACAATCTTGAAGAGAGCATCTTTATGTCTCAGCTTGAGGAGTTCATAGCCCAAGGTTAGGAGCAAAAAGTTAAGTTGAATTGATCCATTTATGGGTTGAAGCAGGCATTTTGATCTATAAACAATATATTTGATACTATGATCAAATCTTTTATTTTGATCAAAACGTTGATGAACCTTGTGTCTACAAGAAAATCATCAACGATAAAGTAGCTTTCTTGGTACTATATGTGGATGATATCCTACTCATTGGGAATGATGTAGGGTATTTTACTGATGTTAAAAAGTTGGCTAGAAACCCAATTCTAAATGAAAGATTTGGGAGAGACGCAGTATGTTCTTAGGGTCCAAATTATTAGGGACCGTAAGAACAGAATGCTAGTTTTGTCTTAAGCAACTTATATCAACAAAATGTTGACTTGATATTTGATGTATAACACTAAGAAGAGTTTATTACCTTTTAGGCACAGAGTTCACTTGTCTAAGGAACAATGTCTTAAGACACCTCAAGAAATTGAGGATATGAGACGTATTCCTTTTGCCTCAAGCTTAATATATGTTATGCTCTACACTAGGCTAGACATTTGCCATGTAGTAGGAATAGTCAGTAGGTACCAGTCCAATTTTGAGTTAGACCATTAGACTATGGTTAAGAACATCCTCAAATATCTTAGGAGAACGAGGGACTACATGTTATTGTATGGAGCTAAGGATTTGATCCTTACGGGATACACCAACTCTGATTTCCAAACTGAAAAAGATTCTAGGAAATCCACGTCAGCATCAGTGTTCATCCTGAATAGGGGAGCTATAGTATGGTGTAGCATCAAGCAAGAATGCATTGCATACTCCACTATGGATGTTGAATATGTAGCTATTTGTGACGTAGTAAAGGAAATCGTTTGACTCAGGAAGTTCTGAAGTGATTTGGAAGTCGTTCCAAACATGGACTTGCCTATCACCTTATACTGTGACAACAATGGGACAATAGCCAACTCTAAAAAGCCTTGCAACCACAAACGAGTTAAACATATTGAGAGGAAATACCACTTGATATGAGAAATTGTGCAACGAAGAGATGTGATCGTCACAAAGATCGCTTCAAAGCACAACATCATTAATCCATTTACGAAGGCTCTTTCAGATAAAGTGTTCGAGAGTCATCTAGAGAGTTTAGGTCTACGAGACATGTACATTGTATAATCTAGGGTAAGTGGAAGATGTGTAATGGATATGTGGTTGCCCTAGTTTATTGTATTTATTTACCATTCCCATTATTTTGGGTTATTGATATTATTTACATTCCACTAACTAGAGTTTTAGTTCAAGTAAGAGTTTTTTGGGTTTTATGCCTTAAAACTCGAAGATAGAAATTGTAAATAATTGACTATCATCAGTAAAGAGTTACAATGTTATTTCAATAAGTGTTATTGATTATGTTGAATTCTTTTTGTCTTAATAACCCTAAATCCAATAAACTAACATCCTAGGCTATCTTATGAGTCTTAAATTGTATCTAGAGACATTCAGGAATCAATGTTCAAGATACAATCTAAATGGTCTATAATATAGGGATAAGGTTGGGTACCTTATCCTGGTGATACTATGGATGACCCACATGTAGGTTAAATTTAATTTAATTTAAGTAATTGAATTAAAACTATAATTCACATGTAGGTTAAATTAAATATGTGATATTTAATTTAGTAATTAATTAATTGGAAGATTAATCAATTATTAATTTAATTTAATTTAATTTAATTTAAGTAATTGAATTAAAACTATAAGTTATCTGAGAGATGTTTCATTTAAATATGATTTAAATGAAATTATTAATAAAAATAGATCTAGTTAATTATTATTTATTTTAAATTAATTAATTAAATTAACTATTTGATTTTATAAAATCAAATAGATAACTTCCATCTAGTGGAGTTATGGGAGTTATCAGAAATGTGGATAGCTCCCATGTTTTCCTCTCTTTCTCTCTATTGGTTGAAATACCAGTAAAAAGATGAAGAACGTATGTTTGATGAATGAAATTTCGCAAAAGGGTTCTGTGAAAAAAAAAAAATTCCCCCCAAAATTCTCTTTCTCTTTCCCTAATTTTGAGATTGGTTCCCACAAGGAGGTTTCCAAATTGGTGGTGTTTGTGCATTCAATCCATAAGAGAATTGGCATTCTTCCATTTGAGCCATCAACGAAAGTGACTTTCTTTTCTTTGTAGGATCAAATTTCTGATTTGTAATGCATGCTTAGCCTAAATTTTACAGTAGGTTGAGGTTTTTAGGTCTTCCCTTTCTATTCTGTAATGTTCGAGTGTATTGATGTTTCAATTTCTTAATTGATGTCAAGTTAGGACTTGATTATTCCACTGTGTTAGGGCTTTTATCACTACAGTACAGTCCCTCTGGATGAGGCTAAGGAGCCTTGGTCTTTCGCACCCTTTGATGTTGGCATTCTTGATCGGATCCTTCTTCATTCAAATTCATATTTACGAACCTTTGACTCATTCTTGATAGGATTTCTCAAGTTTTAATTTTATCAAGCAAGTATTTTTCCCCATAGATGGTGCCAATTGTTGATGACAACTTTTGGTTAGGAAAATTAGTCTAACCTTGAGAGAGGTTTTAACGATAAATTTGTATTTTCTGGGAAGTGAGCTTTCCTAGAAAGAGAAAAATAGAAAATTGCACACTGGTGTGGTATAGGCCACATACCTTCCGATGCTTAAGTCAAAAAAAGTTCAAAGGTTCTCAGTTTAGGTTTTAGTCAGTCAATTAGCTTATCTTGCTTTCCTCCCTTCTTTTCTTATTTATAGGCTCCCATTCTCGTCCTTTTCCTCTTCTATTTTCGAATCACCTCATCCTTATTCTTTTAGGATTCTACATCAGATTAAGTCTGTGTAATTCATGCTTGGTCCGAGGCCGACCTGATCGATATTTTTCTCAATTTGGTTCAGGCTTCTTCCATATGGTTTTGGCCTTTGGGCTTTTGGCCAATGAGCCTACCCTAGTGGCTCGGCCTAAACTTCAGCTTAGATGAGGCCTATCAGGCCTATTTGGTTCCCAGCTCATTCCTTTAATCTTTCTTTTTTCCCTAATTAACGCTTTTGCCCTTGGCTCTAGAATACACCCGTAACAATCCCTATGCCCACATTTTCTTCCGTGTCAACATAAAGAACTATCTACCTACATATCATGTGTGGACAGAGATGGCATTTCACCCATGTATGCTTTTTTGTTGGCAAATAGTCCTTTCTAGTGACGTATCTTGTGTATGCATAAATGAAGGAACTCTTGAACAAGTGAGCCACTGAGCGAAAGGAATATCGTTCCAAATCCATTGTGAAAGAACAAAGCATTTACAAACAAACAAGAACAATTATGCATCATCGAGTAAATTACAGCATGCTTTCACGTTGAAAACAACTAGAATCGAGTGATATATCTTTGAAAAAATATTCTTTGTGTATTCCCTCGATCAACACTAGTCACACGTCCACACAAACTCGGTCAAACGCACGAACGCATCGAACAACCAGTGCAACTCACGAACTGTTAGATCCTTGAACCCAATTGAGAATCACTTGATCCTCGACCTCGAATAGCAAAACTCAACACCACCACTCGGTTGCCTTGGTATTGTCGATGTGAGAATCTAGGAGGTGTGGGCTCTGTGTGGTTTTGGTAGAGGGAAGGAGGAAGTATACGATCGAGTAAGTGGGAGGATATCTAAGTCTATCGTATAGATTGGGTACTCGATCGTCTAGTAAACGAGAAGCTGTAATCTAGTAAACTTGATGCCTCGTCGTTCACTCTCTCAAAGGCTATCTTATACCTTTTCTTTTCACTTGATCGAATGTTATGCGATCTTGAAAAATGAAAACTTTTTTCACTTTTATCCATCGGTTATCAAAACTAATAGTAACTTCTCACTTGCAACGGTTAAAGAAGAGAATTATAACCAACCAAAACTATTTTATAATTTTTTTATTATAAATAAATATAATAACTAATTTATCATATTATATTTATAACCTATAGTTTTAATATCAAATCATATGTAATATTTAAACTATAGTTCTTTTCTTCTTTATTGCATTTAATATAAATCATATTTATATTAGTTCCTCCAATTAATGTATTTAATACATCAAATCAATTATATCACATATAATTGAATCAATTTAATTATATCATATATAATCGAATTCCCTCTTGTTAATTTGAACACTTCAAACTAACCTCAAAATTAATTCTCAACATGAATCCATTGAGCTACCAAGGGGACCTTATGGACCTGTAGCTTGAAACTCCAACGGTACGTGAATAACTGATTAAATTCTTTAATCACAATATCCACCATCTGTTAACTGCCAAACACTCCACTGAAGACTGACAGCTACACTCTTCGCACTATAGATATATTTCTGTGTTCATTGGATATAACCAATCAACAGTACGATGACCCATCACAACGTAAGTACAGCTGAGCCAATTTACCATTTTTCCCCTAGAGTTACATCTAACTCCTTAAGTACCATTGATTCCTCTAATGAATAATACATCATAGTCCTACTATGAGTGAACAATTCTTGGGCCATGAAAAAGTATGGCGCCACATTGTTCAAGCCCCGGAATCAGCTCTTAAGAGAGCAATCTATCTACTTACCCCTACTTTGGGGAAGGAGTGAATTCCGTCTTGTGTAGCTGAGTTCCTAGCTCCCCAATCAGATGAATCCCCAAAGTGGTAGGTTTGAGTAGGTGATCTGGCCACTTGCACCCATGCTAATCAGAGGACCACCCTCATAGGCAGGAGTTCCCAACTCACTAAGAATTAAGGTCATATTACCTATGGTCATCCTAGTGAAATGAAAGTCTCTATCATGAACGGTGTTATATAGCGAGACTAAACATTTTGTGATCTGGTCTTATATAAACTCTTTTCTATAAGATACCGCCGCTTGCATTTTTCCACATAAATGACCAGGACCAGATCATTTGTAGCACTTTACAACATTGTAACATCTACAAACCGGGTCGTATCCATAATGTCACCAGGATAAGGTTTCCCTCCTTTATCGATATACTACGGACCAATTAGGTTATCACTTAAGGCACGATCCACTTGTATGTCTCCACATACATGCTTAAGTTACAACGATAACCAGGGATTTTAGTTTATTGGTTTGTGATTAATGCAACTAAAATATCTCATATTTCATAGATAGTAGTGAATAAAATATCTCATATTATTACATCACAAATGCTTGTTCATACATATGTTTACAAACTACAGAACCTTACAAGATTTAGGGCATCAACCCCAACAATCTCCCACTTGTCTTAAAGCTAGTGAGGTGTACAAGATAAGTACAAGTACAAAACAATAAACTAGGGCACAAAGACTTAGTACAAAATCTCTCACTTGCCCACGGTCCCGTAGACCCATGCTCTGAAGGTGACCCTAAAACATTGTAGCCGTGAGAGCCTTCGTAAACGGATCGGCAAAGTTGTGCTTCGAAGGTATCTTTGTGACTATCACGTCCCCTCGATGCACAATCTCATGGATGAGATTGTATTTTCGCTCTATATGCTTGTTGCACTTGTGACTCTGAGGCTCTCTGGAATTCTCCACAGCACCACTATTATCACAATAAAGAATGATGGGCCTAGACATGCTTGGAACAACTTTCAGATCAGTCAGGATTTTCCTGAGCCAAACGACCTCCTTAGCAGCTTCATAAGCCACTACATACTTGGCCTCCATAGTGGAGTCAGCAATACACCCCTGCTTAGTGCTTCACCATATACAACCCGTCCGTTAAGAGTGTACATTCATCCTAAAGTGGATTTCCGAGAAGCCTTAATAGTCTAAAAATTAGAGTTTGTATATCCTGTAAGGATCAAATCCATTGATCCATACACAAGCATGTAGTCCCTCGTTCTCCGAAGATACTTAAGGATGTTCTTGACGGCAATCTAGTGACCCTGTCCTGGTTTAGACTAATATCTACTGACTATCCCCACAGCGTAGCAGATGTTAAGTCTAGTACATAACATCGCATGCATTAAACTGCCAATGCATAGGGGACCCGTCTCATTTCCTCAACATCTTGAGGTGTCTTAGGATACTGTTCCTTAGACAATGTAACTTCATGCCAAAAAGCCGGTAAGCCCCTTTTGGAGTTTTGCATCGAGTACTTGATCAACATCATGTCAATGTATAATGCCTGACACAGTGCTAACATTTTGTTCTTTCGATCCCGAAAGATTTGAATCCTAAGAACAAACTAAGCCTCTCTTAAATCTTTCATTTGGAATTGGGTCGCTAGCTAGTTCTTAACTGAAGTCAATAAACCTACATCATTTCCAATGAGTAGGATATCGTCTACATATAACACTAGGAAAACTACTGAATTGTTAATGATTTTCTTATAGACACAAGGCTCATCAACATTTTGGTCAAATCGGTAAGATTTGATCGCAGTATCAAACCTTATGTTCCAAGATTGAGATACCTGTTTCAATCCATAAATGGACCGATTCAACTTGCAAACCTTTTGCTTTTGACCTTGGGCTATGAATCCTTCGGGTTGCACCATGTAAATGGTCTCCTCAAAATTATCATTCAGAAAGGCAGTCTTGACATCCATTGACCATATCTCATAGTCATAATATGAGGCAATGGATACGAGGATGTGGATAGATTTCAACATGGTGAGAAAGTCTCCTCATTTTCAACTCCCTCTACCTGGGTATAACCCTTTGCCACAAGTCTAGTTTTAAAGGTTTGAACCTTTCCATCAGCACCACGTTTCCTTTTGTAGATCCATTTGCAACATATAGGTTTAACCCCATCAGGTTGATCTACAAGATTGATAGCTTGTAAAAATACAAGCTATTGTAGCTTTTTACTTAGAATTATGAGGGCTAATAAGCATAATATGCGTTAATAATACCAAGAAATCATGTGGAAAAGTGAGCTTGCGTTGACCAGCACTAGAAATCCTCACTAACCCTATATCATGTGTTATTATGCATAAAAGCGTTTATTTTTTCAGTTATTGTAGAAATTGATCGCATGCGTCGATCTCAGACCGCCACAAGAGTAATCGCATGCATTGAGTTTCATAAAGACTAGTTCGCTGCATGGAATGCTGCATCCACAGAATAATAATCATGATGGAAGATTGATCGCCAAGTGAGTGGAATGTGTTGACACTTCAAGAGAAACCAACATGAACACATACCTTGGGAATATCATCAAGATAAGGTGATGCTGACATTTTCCATACCGCGAAAAAAGTAGCATTGAGTCAGAATGCAATCATCAAGGTTGTCGGTGTTTGATCTTTATAAATAGAGCCTTGGATCTTAACTTCAAACCATCTGAGTTTCTACCTTAGGCAGATTCTTGTGATCATAGAGCAGAGTATGAGCAAGACATTCTTTGAGAGTTCTTTACCTCCACAACCCCTTCCGAGTGACAACCGAAGTTTCACCAGAGATAGAGCTCGATAGAGACTTCTCGACCATCCATCCATGGCACTACCAGTAGCCTTGACGCAATTCGGATGAAAAGTAAGAGATTGCTTACATCTAGCCCTCCACCTCTCCTCTTATCTCTGTATTGTATTATATTTTGGCTTAAGACATTAATACATTTTGTAATCAATACATCTCTTAGTTCCCTCAGCACCATCTTCATCATCATCTTCTTCTTTATCATCGTTTACATTCATTATTTAGTTCAGTGTCAAAGACAAGTCACATACTCATTGTGCGACCTAGATATATGATGCATGTAGCAAACCACCGAGAGGTGTGCATTACACGAGTATGGTGAGTTAATCCTCCTTGCTTGGTGTGAGGCTGTCGCAATGCTTGTTTATGCATTGATAAGCTACAATCAACTACCCGAGAGTGCAAATAGTGGAACACACTAAAGCAAAGTAAGTACTGTTCCTAGAGATAGGAACGATCTTATGCTCGATGTAACCATGTGTTATAGAGATATAAGCATGTGACTGACCATCAAGAGGTGTGCGATGCATTACTGTGGCGAGATGGGATTACTCTTACGACCGAGCAAAATGAAGTGGCAAATTCATTCCCTCCATAATTATGTTCCTTCATTCACCTTATTATGCGTTAACAGTTCCTACATCTCCACCAATTCTCAAAGTCAAACTTCCATTGCTCAATTTGTTTAGTTAGGAGTAGGAGTAGTACATAATCCATTAACTTCTGTCTTTTTACTTTTATTCATTGCCTTAAACGCATTACCTCGCAAACATTATTTAGTTACATGTCCCTATATTCGACCTCAGATCATTTCGAATAACTTGTGTTCACTTTATACTTGGTGAGAAAGCAAGAAAACTTGTGACAGGAACGCATGGTCGTTGTATACGCGTTTAACGCATATTGCATATTCGTCAGTCTAACGCATGACCATCGACGCATAGAAATTAACGCAGTGCATTTTTCCTCTCCCTTTTCCTTCGAACAAGTTTTTGGCGTCGTTGTCGAGGACTTGGTTGCTAATAGTTTGTCAACAAGTCATTCGATTTTGGGCACCAACTCCCTGATCAAGAAAGAGTTGGGAGTCCAAGTCCTCCTTCTCCTGAAACAAAGTTTTGTGTTTTTGCAGGCACTCTTTTTTATCTTAGGCGTATTATAGCTTGTGCGACCAAGTTGTAAACGATATTCGAGTGAAGGTGATACCCCAGAATTCAATATTGTCCCTGAAATCGAAAGGTATCTGTCACGCGAGCTGAAAGTAGTCTTAGAAGCATGTTAACCACCATGCAGCCAATGAATGTTGGAAGCTCCGATGGTCAGGACNTTTTTTTTTTTTTTTTTTTTATACATATCTAGGTTTTGTTTGTTACACAAATTATGGATATAATATAATATTGTGTTTCTACACATCTAGATGTGTATAAGAGACAGCCCTTGACCTAGGCAGTTGAGTTCAATCTCCTACATGGAAGAATCCTTGTAGTGACTTCTCTTCAATCTCTTCAGGGACGTCTTCTACTCTATCTTTACTTAACTTCTTTAGTTTATTTAGTTGATTATTGTCATTTTTTATTTGTGGCTACTTTCTTGGATGAGTTGTGCGTTCACTCCTCACGGGTGCAATAATAATTTCCTCTCGGTGCGTTGTTTCGAAAGGAGAATCCTCTCCATCATTCAACACATGGTTATTTCCTCTGCATGAGTGCTAAGTATTGACGCAATTGATATCCTGCTTATATGTTTCTCTTGTTATCTTTTATGCATTATCCTTCTGAAATTCTCTTTTGTCCTCGTGCTTTCTTTTGCATTGATAAATTAGTACCATGCGTTAGTAGTTTCTTCAAAATTTGACATTCTTAAGTTTTATTATGTGCAAACCACTGTTCAAACCTATTCTACCACATTTCTAGACGAGTTTGTTTTTAGCTTCTTGGCAAATACCTTGTCTCTCTCTAAATTTGGGGGTGACAGTGGTTCGGGCAAATGCATCCATTCTAAACATTGTGATGATTACTAAAAAAAAAAGGAGATAAAAAAGAAAAAAATTAAAAAAAAAATAGAAAATCATAATAAAAGCTCCACTGTCAGCGCATAGGGGAAACCCAAGCTGATAAGAGTTAAAGTTGTCAAAAGGAACTTACCCGTAGCTGAATACTTCACATGAAACCCGTGCAGGTAAGCCAAAACGAAAGTAGGTGACCAAAATCAACGCATAATAACAACTCCTTTGTTTGGCGCAACCCAAATTAGCTATGACAAGAGTTGAATTGAAGATGGCACACAATCGAAGTTGGATGTCCGCATGACACCCGTGGGGGCAAGCCAAAACGAAGAGCATAACCAGATTCAACACCTCAATCTAATAATGAATCACAAAGCTTTAAACAAACACATTGTAAGAAGCTAAAAGCAAAAATTTATCTACGATGAGTATAAAGTTTTGAGCAGAGGCTTACCAGAATTAAACTTAGAAAATATCTCTTAGAAGAAGTAGCTAAATTTGAGGAGAGTGTTGTTGCCAAGGTTAGAGGTGCAAGTGAATTATATTCTGAAAAGCTGATCAACACAAAGGAAAAGTCATAAAGTAAAATTTAAATTTCCTAAGTATAATACATACTTGAGGACAAGCATGATTCTAAATTTGGGGGTGTGATAGCTTGTAAAAATACAAGCTATTGTAGCTTTTTACTTAGAATTATGAGGGCTCATAATCAGAATATGCATTAATAAACCCAAGAATTCATGTGGACAAGTGAGCTTGCGTCGACCAACATCAGAAATCCTCACTAACCCTATATTATGTGTTATTATACATCAAAGTGTCTATTTTTGCAGCTATTGTAGGAATTGATCGCATGCATCGATCTCAGACCGCTGCAAGAGTAATTGCATGCATTGAGTTTCATAAAGATTAGTTCGCCGCATGGAATGCTGCATCCACAGAATGATAATCGTGATGGAAGATTGATCGCCAAGTGGGTGGAATGCGTTAGCGCTTTAGGAGAAACCAGCATGAACACATACCTTGGGAGTATCATCAAGATAAGGTGATATTGACATTTCCCATACCATAACAAAAGTAGTAGTGAGCCAGAATGCAATCATCAATGTTGTTGGCATTTGAGCTCTATAAATAGAGCCTTGGATCTTAACTTCAAACCATCCGAGTTTTTGCCTTAGGTAGATTCTTGTGATCACAGATGAGAGCATGAGTATAGACTTCTTCATCTCTACAGCCTCTTCCGAATGAGGATCAGAGTTCTGCCAGAGATAAAGTTCGAGAGAGACTTCTCCACCACCTATCCATGGCACCACCAGTAGCCTTGACGCATTTCAGATGAAAAGCAAAAGATTGCTTACATCTAGCTCTCCACTTCTCCTCTTATCTCTGTATTATATCACATTTTCGCTTATAACATTAATACATTTTGTAATCAATGCATCTCTTAGTTCCCTCAGCACCATCTTCATCTTCGTCTTCTTTTTTATCATCGTTTACATTCATCGTTTAGTTCAATGTCAAAGACAAGTTGCATACTCAGTCGTGCGTCCTAGAGATATGACGTATGTAGCAAACCACCGAGAGGTGTGCGTTGCATGAGTATGGTGAGTTAATCCTCCTTACTTGGTGTGAGATTGCCGCAATGCTTGTCTGTGAGTTGATTAGCTACAATCAACTGCCCGAGAGGGTAAGTAGTGGAACACACTAAAGCAAAGTAAGTACTGTTCCTAAAGATAGGAACGATCTTATGCTCGACGCAATCATGCATTATAGAGATATAAACATGTGGCTGACCACTGAGAGGTGTGCGATACGTTAATGTGGTGAGCTGGGATTAATCTTGCGACTGAGCGAAATGAAGTGGTGAATTCATTCTCTCCATAATTCTATTCCTTCATTCACCTTATTACGTGTTAACAGTTGCTGCAACTCCACCAATTCTTAAAGTCAAACTTCTATTGCTCGGTCTGTTTAGTAAGGAGTAGGAGTAGTGCATAATCCATTAACTTCTGTCTTTTTTCTTTTATTCATCGCCTCAAACGCATTACTTTACAAACATCATTTAGTTACAAGTCTCTGTGTTTGATCTGGATCATCCCAAGAAACTTGTGTTCTTATTATACTTGGCGAGAAAGCAAGAAAACTTGTGACAGGAATGCATGGTCGTTGTATACGTGCTTAACGCATATTGCATATTCATCAGTCCAATGCATGACCATTGACACATAGAGATTAACTTAATGCATTTTTCCTCTCCTTTTTCCTTCGAACAAGTTTTTGGCGCTGTTGTCGGGGACTTGGCAGCTAATAGTTTGTTAAGTTTTGTGTTTTTGCAGGTACTCTTTTTTATCTTAGGTGTATTGTAGCTTGTGTGACTAAGTTGCAAACGATATTCGAGTGAAGGTGATGCGCCAAAATTCAATATTGACCATTGAGGTAAAGCAAGATTGTTCCAAACCTATTGTGAAAGAACAAAGCATTTACAAACAAACAAGAACAATTATGCATCATCGAGTAAATTACAACATGCTTTAACGTTGAAAACAACTAGGATCGAGTGACGTATCTTTGAAGAACTATTCTTCGTGTATTCCCTCGATCAACACTAGTCATGCATCCACACAAGCTCGATCAAACGCACAAATGCAATGAACAACCAGTGCAACTCATGAATTGTTAGATCCTCGAACCCAATTGAGTATCACTCGATCCTCGACCCTTGAACAGGAAAACTTGACACCATCACTCGTTTGCCTTGGTATTCTCAGTGTAAGAATCCAGGAGGTGTGGACTCTGTGTGGATTTGGTAGAGGGAAGAAGGAAGTATACAATTGAGTTAAACGATCGAGTAAGTGGGAGAATGATGTCTAAGTCTATCATATAGACTGGGTCACCGATAGTCTAGTAAATAAGAAACTGCCGTCTAGTAAACTCGATGCCTCATCGTTCACTCTCTCAAACGCTATCGTATAGCTTTTCTTTTCACTCGATCGAATGTTATGCGATCTTGAAAAATGAAAACCTTTTTTCACTTTTATCCATCAGTTATCAAAACTGATAGTAACTTCTCACTTGCAACGATTAAAGGAGAGAATTATAACCAACCAAAATTATTTTATAATTGCTTTTATTATAAATAAATATAATAACTAATTTATCATATTATATTTATAACCTATAGTTTTAATATCACATTATATGTAATATTTAAACCATAGTTCTTTTCTCCTTTATTGCATTTAATATAAATCATAAGTATATTAATTTCTCCAACTAATGTATCTAATACATCAAATCAATTATATCACATATAATTGAATCAATTTAATTATATCATATATAAACAAATTCCCTCTTATTAATTTGAACACTTCAAACTAATCCAAAAACTAATTCTCAACATGAATTCATTGAGCTACCAAGGAGACCTTATGGACTTGTAGCTTGAAGCTCCAACTGTACGTGAATAACTGACTAAACTCTTTAATCACGATATTCACCATTTGTTAACTGTCGAGCACTCCACTAAAGAACGACAACTGCACTCTTCACACTACAGATATATTTCTTTGTCCATTGAATATAACTAATCAACAGTACGATGACCTTTCACAAATCGTTCGTAAGTAGAGTTGGGCCAATTTACCATTTTGTCCCTGTAGTTACATCTAACTCCTTAAGTAACATTGATTTCTTTAATGAACAATACATCATAGTCCTGCTTCAGGGAAGGAGTGAATTCATTCTTGTGTAGTTGAATTCTCAATTCCCCAATCAAAAGAATCCCCAAAGTGGTAGGTTTGAGTCAGCGATCTGGCCACTGGTATCCATGTAAATCAAAAGATCGCCCTAATAGGCAGGAGTTCCCAACTCACTCAGGATTAAGGTCATATTACCTATGTTCATCCTAGTGAATGAAAGTCTCTATCATGAATGGCGTTATATAACGAGACTTAACATTTCGTAGTCTGGTCTTATACAAACTTCTTTGTATAAGATACCCCCACTCGCATGTCTCCACATGAATGACCAGGATCAGATCATTTGTAGCACTTTACAACACTTGTAACATCTACAAAGCGGGTCATATCCGTAGTGTCACTAGGATAAGGTTTCCCTCCTTTATCCATATACTACATACCATTTAGGTTATCATTTAAGGCATGATCCACTTATATATCTCCACATACATGCTTAAATTACAATGATAACCAAGGATCTTAGTTTATTGGTTTGTGGTTAATGCAACTAAAATATCTCATATTTCATAGACAGTAGTGAATAAAATATCTCATATTATTACAGCACAAATGTTTGTTCATACACGTGTTTACAAACTACAAAATCCTATGAGATTTAAGGTATCAACCCAACAATAAATACCCAAGAGGGTTGTTGCATCGGCAGAAAAGGCTTTTTGTCGACAGGTCAGGGAATAAACATATTTTTGCCCACAAAGACTTTTGTGTCGATACAAATACTTTTCTGTCAACGTATGTTGCGTGGGCAGGAATGTCTTTCTACCACCGTTTTTTATTTTCATCGATAGAAGTTATGTCGACCGACTTCTGCCCACATATTTTTTGTTCATGCATAAAAACATTTTTCAATACTTTTTTGTGTCGACGAAAGTAAAAATCTTGTAGTGGATTCTAGTCATGCCACTTGCAATTCAACTCCTTCAAGCTTTCCACAATTTCTAGTGCCTTCGCTCCCCAATTGTGGCAGATGAGCTCACAACCTCTCGAAATAGGCCAATAAAGCGAGTCTCTCAGGATCCAATTCAAACCTTCCCTCCCAAGAGAATCTGATCAAGCCGCATCCACGTTAAGCTTCCAATGACTTTCAAACAAGAGCATGGCAACCACTTTTCAAATAACTATGATCTTTATAGCGAGAAATAACTCGAGAGATTCAAGGGTCATCTAGAAAGTCTGGGTCTATGGGATATGCGACTTATTGTCTAGGGCAAGTGGAAGATATTACTAGGGTATAGTGTATGCCCTAGTTTATTATATTGTGTACTTTGTTTGTATTATACACTTCAATCCATTAGCTTTAGGACAAGTGGAATATTATTGGGATCGATATCCTAAATCTCTTATATTCTCATAGTTTGTAAACTTGTATAAACAAATTCTTATTGATAAAATGATCGTCATTTTATATGTGCATTAACTCAATCCAATAAACTAAGATCTTATGTTATTTTATGTAGCTTAAACATGTATGTGATGATATACAGGTGGATCATGTTTAAGTAATAATTTAAATGGTCTGCAGTATATGGATAAGATTGGGTGCCTTATCCTGGTAACACTATGAATATATAGGTCCATAAGGTCTTCTTATTAGCTCAATAAGGTTAGTGAGAATCAAATTAATTTTTGGAATTAATTTAAAATATTTAATTTAATTAAAGGAAATTAATTATATAAGGTACAATCAATATAATGTATGTCGATGTATTATAAAGTATAATGTATGTTGATACATTATAATATAAAGTTTAATGAGAGAAATAAATATTTGAATATGATTCAAATATTAATTATATGATATGATTTATATAGAAACTATAGGTTAAAATTATATTGAATAGGATTCATATTAATACTATAGGTTAAAATTAATATGAATATGATTTATATTAATACTATAAATTATATGAGAGAATATAAATTATAGTTTATATTATATGCGATATAATAAACTATAGGTTATATGTTATATTAGATATAATTATATTAAATTGGTTTAATATAATTTATTTTTTAATTTTTTAATTCAAAATTAATAACTCCCTGGGAGTTATAGACACTCGCTATCTCTCATATATGCAGTTTTTTGGCAGAGAAGTGAATGAGTCTATTAGTTTTTTAAGTAAAAAAAACACTATGCAGAAGAAAGGTTCTCTCTGCCTCATCTCCTCTGTAAAAATTTCTCACAACAAAAGAACTTTTCTTTTCACCAAAATTAACACATAGGAAGCCTGCTCAATTCTCTTGTGATTCTCACCTTGAGAATAACAAGAAAATCTTCTTGTGATGGTGTTCTTGCCAAATTCTTTGGGCTACTGTGTTCGTGGTGTTCGAGTTTGAGAGGACTATATTCACTAATCGTGATCTCACCAGATAAGAACTAAGAAGAAGAGTTCTTCAAGGGTTAGTATTTGATCTCCCTTTTTCTTTCTAAAATTATGTATATGCATACTTAAGGGTGTATGTTTTTCCAGTTTCCATCTTTCTCTCTTTAATTAAGTTTCTGTAAAATGAATTTCTAAGACACCAGCATTCGTATGCTTCCGGTGTGGGAATTCTAATCCCTTCAGGTGTTTGATTTCTTTTTGTATTTTAAGGTCTGGTTTCAGGGCATCTCTTAGACGTCAATTTTGGCCTCAATCATGGGCCTCTCTTTTGAACTGTTGCGTTCCTTTTTAATCCAGCGACTTAGGTCTCTCTCAGGTATGTTTTATTGTTTCCTCTTTCCGATCAGACACCTGATGAGAGGCTCGGCCTCGATTTTAGCTTCCATTGTTTCCCCTATTATGCACATATGCCACAGACCTCAGCTTTCTGCTTTGCCTGCTACTTCCTTTACCTGGCTCTTCTGCTCACAGTTTTGGGGATTACTTCCTCCCTTCACCAATGGTTTCTTTGTTTTTACCATACATTCGATTGTCTGTGAAAGATGGGGATGAGACTTCTTCGTGCCTCCTATCATTGGTGTTCTTTCCTTGGTTGGATCTTGTACAAGTTAAAAATCAAAACCTTTGTTACCTTGATTATCTTGTTGATTGATGGCTTTCAACAATTGAGTAACATCCTGTTTTATCCTATATGCCTTTGCTTCTAGATCTTCATACTTGGCTTAGTCATATAGTCCCACTAGCCAAGGCCGAGAAACCTTGGTCTTTCACACCATTCGATGGTGGTATTCTTGATCGGAGCCTTCTTCATTCAAATTCATAGTTATGAACCTTTGACTCATTCTTAATAGGCTTTCTTGTGTTTTATTTTTATCAAGTAAGTACTCTTCCCCACAGACAGCGCCAACTGTTGATACCAAATTTTGGTAAGGAAGATTAGGCTAACCTTAAGAGGGGCTTTAACAACAAATTTTGTTTTCTAGGGAAGAGAGTTTTCATGCAAAAGAATAGAAAATCGCACACCGGTATAGTGTAGGGCACATACACTCCGATGCTTAAGTCTGAAAGAGTTTAAAGGTTCTCAATCTAAGTTTTAGTTAGTCGATTAACTTACCTTGCTTCTCTCCCTTCTTCTCTTATTTATAGCCTCTAATTCTCGTCCTTTTCCTCTTCTATCTTTGAATCATCTCTTCCTTATTCTTTTAGGATTCTACATCAAATCAAGTCTGTACGAATCATGCCTGGTTTGAGGCCGACCCGCTCGATATTCTTCTTAGGTTGGTCTGGGCTTCTTCCTTGTGGTTTTCGCCTTTTGGGCTTTCAGCCAATAAGCCTGCCCTAGTGGCTCGACCTCGATCTTGCCTTGGATAAGGACGATCAGGCCCATTTGGTTCCCATCCCATTCCTTCAATCTTCCTTTCTTCCCTAACTGATACTTTTGCCCTTGGCTTTAGAATCCACATGTAACAACAATTATGCCCACATTTTCTTCCGCGACAGAGATAGCATTTCTGCCTGTCAATGATTTGTCAACAAATAATCCTTTCCCGTGATGCATCATGCGTGGGCATAAATGCCCAAGAAGGTTGTTGCGTCAACAAAAAAAAAGACTTTTTGTAGACATGTCACGGCACAAACATATTTTTGCCCACGAAGGATTTTGCGTCGACACAAAGGCTTTTCTGTTAACGTAGGTTGCACGGGCAGGAATGTCTTTTTGCCAACATTTTTTTTATTTTCATTGGTAGAAGCTATGTCGATCGACTTCTATCCACATACTATCTGTTCATGCATAAAAATGTTTGTCGACACTTTTTTTTTCTTGTTGACAAGAGTAAGAATCTTGTAGTAAATTCAAGTCATCCCACTTGCAATCCAACTCCTTCAAGCTCTCCATAATTTTCTTTGCTTCCAATCGACCTTTGCTCCCCAGTTGTGGTAGATGAGCTCAAAACCTCTTAAAATAGGCTAATCAATGGAGTCTCGGGATCCAACTCAAACCTTCCCTCCCAAGAGAATCCGATCAAGCCACATCCACATTAAACTTCCAACAACCTTCAAATAAGAGCACACCAATCGCTTTTTCAGATATCTGTGACCTCTATAGTAAGGGACAACTTCGGAGATTCAAGTGATGATCCAAGTATAGAAAATGACTAAAACTATATTCTTAATAAAAAGAGAGTCCATAAATAAATGATTTAGAGTAAAATTATATTATTAATTTGAACATGTTACCATGTATGAGAAAATCCAGACACAACTTTCAAGATCATTAATATGTTGGCAGCAAAATATGCCTTCTTCTGGACCCACTCCATGCTCACTTGCCCCATCTCTCCTTTACCTAATAATTGTCTCTTTTATTGTTTTACCCAATTTATTGTTTCTTTGGGTAAAATGCATGTGATCAACATTCTCTCTTTTTTTTTTTTTTTTTTTTATACATATCTAGGTTTTGTTTGTTACACAAATTATGGATATAATATAATATTGTGTTTCTTCATCCTTGTACTTTAAACCCATTTTATTTTAGTTTATATATTTAAATTTAGTGTCCTCATCATTTGAATAAATCTTTAAATTAGTCCACATAAGTAATTTTCTAAAAAAGAATCTTGTTTTAATTAGTTTTCTCTTTATAATATTTTTTAAGGAATAAAAAACTATTCGATTAAATAGAACCAAAGCCTAATGGGCTACAATTAGGAACAACGAAAAATAAAAGTTCACATAATCTAGAGGAAGAATTAGAAGTCCAATAAGCACAATTCTCTTTATAATGTGTTATTAGAATCATATTCATAATGGTCTTTTTTTTATATAAAAATTATTGTTGTTATTCTTTCTAAAGTTTGATCAAAATTCACTTAAAATATAAACTTGTTCTAAAGTTTATTAAAAGTACTAAACTAAAATTTGACATTTAAAAGTACAAAAGAGGACTAAATAAAATGAAATGAGACTCTGTGTAGAGGGTATTTTAACACTTTTTTTTAATTAAAAAGGAATTTTTTATAGAAAATTTATTTTAAATGACAAAACTATTGAAAATATTTATAAATAATAATAAAATATCACAATTTATCTGCGATAGACCATGATAGACTACTATATGTGTTTATCATGACACATATAGACACACAGATAAATAATGAAATTTTATTATATTTATAAATATTTTAATTTATGTTCTTATATTAGAAAACAATCGTTTTTGTCTCCATGAATCCAATTAACAAAATTACATGACTGTTAGACATGGTAACTATTTGTCATCGTATCAAATCTACTAGGTTTGAATGTTTAAATTTTCGTATCCATTTATTTTTTTATTTTTTATTTAAAAAAAAAAAGGAACGACCGTAAAATTATTTTAATGCAACTAATAACGACATGAACTTAATAAAAATTTAATTCAAACTTTTAATTAATTAGAAATTGAGACTAAATAAATGGATAATTTAACACATTTTATTTTAAAAGAAGTTAAAACATAAATATATGGTGTCTTATTTCCTCTTTTTCCTCCTAGCTAGGGTTTTCCTTCTAGGATTAATGAAAATTATGTAGAGTTGAAATATAAACATCTATTATTATATTATAAACATTATATTTCAACTTTACATAATTTTCATTGTATGAAACTTTGAATATCATTATCTCATATTCTCTAATTCTCTAATGAAACATACATTATTATGTTATTGTTGCAATTTTGGGGAGATTAAATTAAGTTTTTTTTTTTTTTCATATTATTATAAAAGGGTTTGATTTCATTATTTTTGTCTGGTTGAATATGACAAGAGATGAAGTAGTTTTCAATTGATTTCTTCCTTCTTCCAGGACCACCAACAAGAAGGCTAGCTAGCTTATCAGCCATGGCCCCTCATCAATTTGCTTGGAAATCAGTTGTGAAGAAATCAATGTACCTTGTACAATTTCATTTCATAGGTATATTAATCAAATAGGGAAATAAAAGAGAGAGAGCCCATTAATTAATTAGGGTTTATTATAATGAGATATCCGAGTGCAACTTTTGATCTCTATTTTTGCCTCTCTCGTTTCTTGCTTAAAAAAAAATCTACTAGAAATTTTAGAAATAATTTATATATATTGTTTAAAAGCTATAGGTTTTATTATTTATTTATTTTTTATTTTTATTAATTTTGAGAATATTACATTGCCTTTTGAGGTGGGAGAATTTGAATCTATGATAACTTTTGAGAGGAAACTAATTTCATTTGGGCTTGAATCCTTCACCCTCTTTGTAATATATTATTTTAAAAGAATTAAAAAAAACTTACCATTGGTATTTTTAAAATTCAAACATATATAACATGGGTAAGCGACTAAAATATTGCAGTTTGAATTCCCCTATTCTTTATTATACTAAAAAAATTGATGTAACTTGAACGGAAAAATTAGATCTTCAAAAACTCTGATAAAAGCCAATCGACTTTGTCAAAAAGATATCATCACCCTGACGGCTAATTGAAGTACAAAATCTAAACTCTTTAGCAGTTATACGGCTTCTACTATATCACTAAATTGGAAGACATTCCTTTAGACTCTCCTGTTTTCTTTACAATTTTTTTTTATTGTCTGGGCTGCTGTTTTTGCCTCTAAGGTTTATCTTTGTGTGTGCTTCATGCTCTTCATGCTACTTGCAATGTATTTTTGTTTCTTTGAATGATAATATCACTATCGAGATGGGGATATAATGAGGCCATTAAATTTGTGTAGAAACCTAGTTGAGATGATTCGATGTGTCTATTGACCTTTATTTTATCCCAATAGTTTACTTAAAAAAATGGGTATACAACTTATTAGGACATGTGTGGCATATGGTATGCAATATGATTTTCTTTTCCAAATGGATTTAGAGATCATCCATTTGTCATAATTAATATTTTAAAAAATTATTTTTGGTTTATATGACCTTAAAGGGTAGAAATTCTGAAAAAAAAATAGAAAGAAAAGAAAGAATGCAAAATTAATCCAAATGAAAAATTTAGATGGTCATTCCATCTATTGTCAAGAAATTTAATAATAATTTTGAAATGTTTATGAAAGATTAAATATAGAATATTATAACTTTGAAAAGAATTAAAAGTTTTTTTTTTAAAAAAAAAAACAAATTATGACCAGATCAATTATATATATATATTATAATAATTTAATTAAAAAAAACTTAAGCATTTTAAAAACCTTAAAGTCTAGAATGGAATGTATAATAGGTCATAATTTTCTATTGCTATCAAATAATATGACAGTGTCCTTTGTACTTGCTTTTTTCAATTTTTTTAGGAGATAGAATAGCAAAAGTTCAATTTCTAAATAGTAGCTTTTAATTAAAGATCTACACAATTCCATGAAATGATTATCCACTGTTCTAATCTAGGTTGTATTAAGATAATGTATTGTCATAATTAAAAAAAAAAAATTGCTCTTAAAAGATTGGGCAAATTAGATGCCCTAAGACACAAACACGTTTGTTCAATTATTTATACAATAAAATTCATTACCTTCCTAAGAATAAATAAATAAATTTAGGAGTGATTTTGAATGTATTAAAATCACTTTTGTTTGGTTCAAAATTATCCTAAAATACATATTTAATCATTTAAAATTGATTTATATTTAATTTTACACTTTTAAATACAATTTTCTTATAACCAAAATTAGTTTTAAATGATTAAAGGTGTGTTTATAATACACTTTCAAGTGTTTAATTGAAAAAATAAGTCATTTAAAAAAACCGAGTGTTTGATAACTATTCAAAATAGTTTTTAAAGTGTAGTTTAAATAGTTTTTATCAAAAATATTTAAATAAAAATGAATTTATTGAAAAACATTTTATTCTCAAGTCAATCTAAACAGGACCTAAAAGCATATTTGAGAGTGATTTTAAAAACGACAAAATTAGTTTTAAATATTTCTTAACTACTTTCAAACATGCCCTAAATGTCATTCTTAGATGTTGCAACAAAAATAGAATTAAATATTCCCAAATTCCACTAAATTGAAAATTATTAAAAAAAAAAAAAGTAAGAGCAATTGTTTTAAATGGAAAAATTTACTAAAAATATTTTTCAATATAGCAAATGTCACTGTCTAACCATGAAAATACTGATATACATCTATTAGTTATCGGTGATAGACAGTGATAAACAATAACATTTTGTTATATTTATAAATAATTTGATTATTTTTTTATATTTGAAAATAACCCTAAAATAATATATTTTTTTCTATCTAGATTCGCCCAAATTATTTGGAAATTTTCAATCTTTTTTTTTTTTTGGGTCTCTTTTTAATTGTACAAATTAAAAGACCAACTACAATAAAATTAAAACCAACTACACCCTTTTTCACTTCCTCATTTGCTCCCTTTTTTTCACTACCTCATTTTTTTGGGAATAGAAATATTCAATCCGCTTTGATCACCCATTCGTTTTTTATTTAAAACTTAAGTTTGTTTTCTTTATATTTTCTACAATACATCATTTGTATAAAAGTTAAATTATTAGCTTAATTTCAAAAACAAAAAACAAATTTTTTAAAACTATAATTTTTAATTTTAAAATTTTGGCTTGATTTTTAAAAACATTGATAAAAAGTTACATAACAAAATAATAAAACTTAGATATACAAAGAGTGTTTATTGGCTAAAGTTTTAAAAACTAAAAATAAAAGATCATCTTGTTATCAATAAGACCTTAAAATTTTAGTTAAAATTATAAAATATTTTAACTAGTTGAATTATATGTTGGAAGTGGTTTCCACTCATATATAATTTAGTCTAAAAAATAATACCGACATCCTTATTAGTCACATCGAATAATTTCTCTTCTCGTATATCGGAAAATCGTAGGAGAGAGATGGGAAAGATTATTAGTCCTATCATTTCACTCTAATTATCCAAAATAAAAATTTTCAAATATGGTATTACAGCCAAAGCTCTTTCATTCTTCTTCTTCTTTCTTCTTCTTGTTGTTCTTCAAATCCAAAAAAAAATGTTATATCACATCAAAAGCTTAAAGCACATCACAGCCATGGCTGAAACAACTTTATTTCTTTCCCTTATATATAAAACACTATAATAAGTACCCACCACACTTACATCTCTCTTTTTTGCCTTCATGGTCCCAGCCATTTTCCTGCCAGCCGTGGGCACTACTGAAACCCCATAATTTTTTCTCCTTAATTAATAAATATATACATATATATATATTTATAAATTGCAATATTATCCCTCATCTTTCATAATATTTCAAAAGATACCTTTGAAATATAGTAGAAATTGAAATTATTTAGAATGTTGGATTGAAAGTGGGGCGTGGAACTCTATGGTAATATCCTCAAACTAATATTTTGAATAGACACACATTCTAGGTCACCGCCACATGTCATTTTAAGTTGCTTTTATATGATATGTTAAGAAATTTCTATCCAAATTAGAGTAGCTAGTTTCGAAATGTTTGTAAAATGGGTCAATGGTAAAAATTGCAACTTTTGAAAGTGAGTATTTTTTAATCTAAGAGCAACGTTTTTAGGGATATTTTTTTAAAATATAATTTAAAGAAAAAAATAATATTGCTTTAGTTTTAAATCCCATTAGTTCTACCACTTTAGTTTAATATGTGGGATAGAGAATTCAAACTCTTTTTTTTTCTTGAACAAGATACTAAAGGGGAGAGGTGGAATCGACAGGCGCATTGAAATTCTTAACTAGATTGACTCATTCGTAGCACACTCATCATATCCCAGACCCAGTAGAAAAATGCTTCATTGTCACAAAAGATAATTACAAGAGAGTTTGATACATCCAATAAAAAAAGTGAAGAGACTAGAGAAAAACCTTCAATTAATAGCAATAGTTAGCAATATCATAATTACGAATGATCTTTATATTAAAACTCCAAGAGGCCGCCAAATACAGTATCCTCCCACAAGTGAGTAGCAGTTCAAGCTTATGATCTCATGGTCAATGACATATACCTTTAACCAGTCCATTTATATTCAAATTGACCCATCAATTCCACCATAGAAACAGTACAACAAGATATTAATATAGTCAAGGAGTTAGTAAAGAATTATATAATACACCACTCTTTTTTTTTTTGGAACAAAATACTAGAGAAATATGGGATCAAGAGGTGTATTAGGTCATTACAACTAGGTTGACACACAACTGTAGCACCCTTGTCATACCTTGGTCTAGTAGAAAAATAATTGAGTCATAGGTTTTATTAAAAGGTAAAATAGAGTTTTTTTAGTACGAATAGATAAAAAAATAACAAAAACAAGAAACTAATGTCCCTTTGGTAACTATTTGGTTTTTTGTTTTTTTGTTTTTGAAAGTTAAGCCTATAAGCACTCATTTTCACCTTTAAATTTCTTGATTTGCTATCTTCTTTTTACCAATATTTTCAAAAACCAAACAAAAATTTGAAAACTAAAAAAAAAGTAGTTTTTAAGAACTTGTTTTTATTTTTGAAATTTAGTTTAGAATTCAATTTTGAAGATAAAAAAAATGCAAATCATTGTAAGAAATTGGGAGGAAATGGACTTAATTTTTAAAAATAAAAAATAAAAAATAAAATAGTTTTAAAATAGGGCTTAAATAAAAGAACATTTCAACCCAAAGAAGGTGAGAACCGAAGTAGAATTTTTTTTTTTTTTTTGATAAATTGTGGAATAGATAAATTAAACTTCTAATTCTAAAGTTGATAGTACAAGTTTTATGTTATTGTTTAGAGTTAAATATTTTGAAAGATATTAATTAACACATCTATATAATTTTCTCCAACCAAAATATCTTCCTTCATTGCTCAGCCATTATTATTTGAATCAAACCAGCATACATATTACATATACAATCAATTAAAATTGTTCAAAAATAGTTTTTACTCACAAAAGTTAATCATTTCTTGGGTTGTATAAATAAATAGAGTATTTTACATTTCTGGGTAGTGTGTAAAAATTAGTATAAAATTAAATATAAAATATTTTTATACAAATTTTGTTTTTTTTCTCTTCTCTCTCTAACTTTCTTTTTTTATCCCATTTATGTTCTCTCTCTAACCCTCCTTTCTCTATATAAAAGCCAGAAGTTTTACTGTTTTAATACATTGAAACCAAAAGAAGAATATAAAACACATCTTTCTTCTTCCTCTATTTCTTTGCCTATTTTCCCTTCTCTCTCTCATTTCATTTTGGAATTTTTTAGTTTGCAATTTTCTTTTTTTTTTTTTTTTTTAATTCCAGTCTCTTCTAAAAGCTATATATATATTTGTTTTTTTTTTTTTCCTAATTAATTATCAATCATGTCAAGCTGCATCAACAGTGCTCAAGAACAACTCTGCTATATCCCCTGCAATTTTTGCAATATTGTTCTAGCGGTATAATTACTCATTAATAAATTAATTTCATCAAATCTCCAAAATTTTAAATCTCTTATCAATTCATTAACCTTCATTTTTGCTATAAAGATCTGATTTCCCCCCTTTTTTTGAGCTGTTTTTCTAAAGTTCACTCCTTTGTGTAATTTCTCTTTGTGGGTTTTGTCTTTTTTCCCCATTTTTGTCTACTAATTTTGTTGCTAAAGAGCAAGGAAATTCTAGAAAGAAGAAGGAGTTCTCCAAAAAAGCCACTTCTTGCTTCTCTATTAGAGTAATTTTGTAATAGATTTGCTTTTGTGGTTCGAAATTCGAACTTCTGATCTTTAAAATCAGTTGAGTCATGTTCAGATTGATTTAAACTCGAGATCTTAGTTTATACATTTTTCTAAGCATTGAAAAAACACCAATTCTTGAGTAAATTCTCCCCGAAAAAATGAAAGATCTAGAAAACCACTATGGTGATGAAGATCTTCAATTTCTTGTTCTTCATAACCCTAGCCTAGCTAGGGCTAGTTTTAAGAAAATGAACATATGGGCTGTTTCTCTTAATTTTCCTTTTTTTGGTTTTTTTAAGGTGAGTGTTCCATGCAGCAATCTCTTTGACATCGTGACCGTCCGATGTGGTCACTGTAGCAATCTCTGGTCTGTGAACATGGCTGCTGCTTTCCAATCTCTCTCATGGCAAAATTCTCAGGTGATTATTTAAATTAATTAATTAATTTCAAAATTTTCTCTTTTTTTTTTTTTCCTCCTTAGTTTTAGTGAAGAGAGAGATCTCAAATGTCTGAAGATCAGCAGCGGCCTTGGCGGGGGAAAAAATACCTAAAATTGAAAATAAAAAATTAAAAAAATTTTAAAAATCCTTTTTCCTCTCTTGGGTTGAAAAAAGATAAAATTTTGGCTGAATTTCCAGCATGGGTCAATGGAATTTTGAAAACCCTAGACAGCGGCGGAAGTGGTGGTCGTGGCGGCTGCAGGCGGCGGCGCTGACAGCAGTCGCCATAACCCATAACCTATTTTATGTTTTTATTTTTGGTAGCTGTGTAAGGGTATCAGAAAGCTAGGCATTTTCTATATTTTAGTTTAGAAATTTTTTCAAACTTTAAGCCATTTTTTTAATTAACTTTTTTAAAAAATTTTATTCTTGGTTGATTTGATTGATTTGTTGTTCATTTTAGGGTTTCTTAGGTTCAATCTCTCATGTCTTTTCCAAAGCTTTTGTCTTCTACTAAAGAAACAACAGATCCATGAACTGATGGTTTTTCATTTTTTCTCTTGGATTTTTTTTCTCCCTTTTTTCACCAATATTCTTCTCATTTTCTTGAAATATGAAACATTAAACTTATGACAATCTCTTTAAAACAACTTATTTGTTTTCTCTCTCTCTCTTTGACAATGGGTTTTTAAAAAAACATAACCTCACTATCTCAAAAGATCTCACCCTATGAATCTCTCTCAAAAGAACAAAATTAGCTTCATCTCTCTCTAAATTAGCTTATTGTTTTTTTCCCACAAACTTTTATGAAAAAGAAACAAAACCCACTGAGCCAAAACATATGTTATGAAATGGGTTGATAACAATTTTTATTTTTTATTTTTTTTTCAAGATCTATTTTTGTTAATTTTTTCACATTTCTTAAAGAAACATTTTAATAATTTTGAGTTAAATTCTTAAAAAAAACATTTCTAATTTTCAAAACTTAAGATTTAGTTTTTAAAATATTGTTATAAAAGTAGAAAAAAAATCATTAGGTATAAGTAGTGCACCGTGAAGTCTCCCTAAAAATTAGCTTAATTATCAATCTCTCTCACATAACATAATTAACTTTTATCTCTCTCTAAATTAGCCTTCTCTCTGAAAAAGAAACAAAACCCATCAAGCCAAATCAGATTATATGAAATGGGTTTAACCAATTAAGCTTCAATCTCTCTAAAAAGATTAGCTTGATTATCTATTTCTTTCTCTCAATAGAACAATTATAAGTACTTAATCTCTCTCTAAGCTAATTTTTTCCCTCTCTTAAAATAAAATTAGGCATCAAACCATAGCCACAGTGGCAGTGGAGCTGATCATTACAGAGTTGAATTGGGATCATCATCAAAATGCAACAACAAGATGAAAATGAGAGCACCAATTAAAAACTCTACAAATGATCATGATCAAAGGATCATTAATCGACGTAAGTAATTATCATTAATAATTATAATAAATAAATTTCATTCATAGAATTTTTTTTTTCTAACTAAAAATATGTCATCTGAGTTGTTATTTTCTTTTTTCAGCTCCCGAGAAGAGGCAGAGAGTACCTTCTGCATATAATCAGTTTATAAAGTATGAAAAAAGAAAATTAGACTTTTATTATTATTTTTTTTTTGGGGACAATTTTTAAACAAAATATATTCATTTTCATGGGTCATTTCAATTCTCCTTTTGCTTTTAAAACCTGACAAAATTACCTAAAATTCAGAGAGGAAATCCAGAGGATCAAAGCAACTAATCCAGATATTACCCACAGGGAAGCATTCAGTACTGCTGCTAAAAATGTAAGTACAACATTGGGGTTTTTTTTTTTTTTTTTCCTCCTTATTTTAACAATATTTTAATGCATCTCGAACTGTATTATCTCTATACAGTCTATTTCAATCACACAATAAAAAAACTCATATATATTTAAAGAAAATAATTTTTCATTATCAAACCGTGCTTGGACAATTGAGTGGACTGCACAATGATATATACAACCTAGAATGCACCTTTTTTTACGGTTTGTTTTTAGCGGCAGTTGTAAATATATCAATCAGACTCAAAGTATTTGCATATATAACACAATACAAAAGAATTTGTAGGTATAACAAAGTTTAGATATTGCTTTCAAAGCCTATTAATGATATATTCGCTAGTAAAAGTCTATTAGTGATAGACCATATCATTAGTAAGAATCTAACAACAATAGAGACTATCATAAATTTTGTTATATTTGCCATTCTTTAACTATGTTACTATATACTTAATTATTATCTTTAAAAATACTATGTAACTGTATTCTTTTTTTTTTTTTTTTTTATTATTATTGTTTTTACAAATTAGGGTTTTTTTAATGAGAAAATATGACAATCTTTTGGGTATTGACTTGTTTATTTCTGAAATGGCAGTGGGCACATTTCCCACATATTCATTTTGGCCTCATGCTGGATACCAACAATCTGCAGACTAAGAATGATGCGAGTAATATGGTAACTAAATAGTTTCAAAGGCTAGTTGGTCTGATGCTATATACGATCTTGTTTTAAATTTTCTATTTTCAAAAGTTGAAGTAAGTCTGAACAGAAACAGAAATATCTTTTGAATTTCTTAGTGATGATTTATTGGATATTATTTAACAGATTTAGTTCCTTTAATTAAAGGATTTCTAATTTTCATATTCTCAAAATAGTTATCAAACGGGATCAGATACGTTTGAAAACATTTCAAATGGAAATTTTCAAAATTAGAAGTGAAAAAATTGGTCTACTAATTTATGATTGGTATTTGACATTGGTGTTTTTATTTAATTTTTCTGTTGCTTGATAGGGATCTGAGAAGCATCTGATGTCAGTGCCAGGGCTGCACTATTGATTGAAGAAATGATTATGATAATCTTGAAGGAAGAATTATGATCACTTGAAATTTGGGTATTTTCAAGGGGTCAAAATTAACAGCCCATGCATATGTTTCCTTATTTCCTTTCTATGTTTTATTTGCAATTAGTTTATTGATTGTTAGGGGAAATGTTTGCCTTCTTTAATTATGAACTGAATTTCTCTTCCCTTTATAATGTGTCTGATTTAATAATATGTATGTATCCCCATTTTACTATGAAAGTAAGTTTAATTAATAAAATATTCTCTTTCGATATTTTATTGTTCATCGATTATTTATTTGATTTTTCTTTAAGTTCAACTAGAGGATGAAAGGTTTAAACCAAAATAAAATATATTCGTTTATGGATTATAATCTAAAAAATCTTCTTAATTCATTAAAAAAAAAAATTTAAAAAAATGATAAATTTATTGTTGAATATCTATCTCTTTCATTACAAAATGGGATTATTAATTAAAAAAAATGAATAAAATCCATTCAATTCATGATTTAATGGAAATGTTCCAAAAGTTTCCCTATCTCTAGAAGCTAAATACAGACGCTTTATATTTTTTTTAGCTTCACTAAATAGTATTCATAAATCCAAATGTTAGGATGAGTTGACTTTAAGTATAGTTAATGCATATCGATATGACGAAGAAGATATTCCTTTTATCAAAGTTACGAGACTATTTTACTGAGAATCCTTCACTATTATCGTAAACTAGTATCATTATAATATAAAATGGGAATCAAATAGAATGGCAACTATTTGGGAGTCGACTATTGTTTGAAGACGATATAAGTTACGTTTGATTATTGTTAAAAGTGACATTATTATGGCATTGAATAGATTCGAGTGGCAAATTGAAAGTTATAAATATACTTGTAACTTAAGGAAGATTTGTCAAATCGAGTATAGATCAATTAGTATATGAGTTTGCTAGAAACCATAAGATCCGTGGTTTGAATTCTCCTATCCCAATTGTACTAAAAGAAAAAGCTTAAAGAAGAAAGGAATTGTACCTTGATTGAACTAGCTTTCAAGTAATGAAAATTCTTCCCTTTTTAACCAAAAAGATATAACCCTAATTTTGCAACATCTTGATTTGTATGGCAACAATACTGGGGGTACAACCTAAGATGGATCTATATTTATTTTATGCATATCACTTTTATCATACAAAAAAAGAAAAAAGAATTGAGATGGTTTTTTTTTTTTAAATGTAAGAAGAATTTGTTAGATTAAAAGTTAAGATTGAATCGTTTGATGAATGCAGAAAGATAGGTATAACATAGAATATTGGAATGTATTTTTATTGTTTTTATTTTTATTTCATTTTTTACGGCCAAAAGACAGGTGGGATAAAGGTTAATAATTAGAAAGGGGGAAAAGGGGAGCTTTGATGCATTTAAAAAAATCACTGCTTCCATGATCAGTTTTTTTTTTTAATCTTTTGCCTTTGTATGCTTTTCATGCAATGCTGGAAGAAAATAGGCACACATATATAGATTTTGAATCATTCTATGATGCTTATATCGAAATTGATGCCAAATCATATAAGTTGCACACAAGTATAAGCAAATTTAAAAATAATATATATATATAACGAAATAAAGTAAAGTTTAGGGTGTTTGTGGGTTGGATTAGAGCATTTTTTTAGTTCCATTCCAATCGTTCAAGTTATAAATTTCTTCAACTCAAAAAATTCTTATTAAATAATGAATCAAATCCAACCCATTTGTGAGATATTTGAATTGGATTGATCGAGTTTTTCGAATATCCTTAGATTTTATATGTACTAGTAGTAGTAATAATAATAATAATTATAAATATTTGATTTAAAATATGTTAGATATTATTTCCATTAGAAGTTCCTAAATGGAACTACTTTATGTCTTATATAGAACATATTTTTTTTTGTTTTTATATAAAATACAGTCTCTAATGCATCTCTTTATCGTTTATCCCTACAAAATACCAAAAAAAATTGAACGATCTTAGATTAGATTAGAAGGGATATAATGAAATTCCTTGATAGGCTCTCTTCACTTTTTACATTTTTTTCTCTCTCGATGTCTAAAGTATTGAAAAAAAAAAAAAGTAGATTGATTTTACTCTATAACTAGACTTTATTTTATAACTATTTAGTACTTTGAAAATTAAGCTTAAAAATATTATTTTTCAATGTATGAAATTCTTTGTTTTTACCTACTTAATTACTACAAAGCTTTTCAAAATTTAAACCAAAATTTAAAATAAAAAAATCAAATATTTTTGTTTTTAGCTTTTGGTTAGGAAAATTATTCTAAATGACAAAATTGTTTAAAATATTTATAAATAATAACAAAATATCACAATCTACCTGTGATATATCGCAATAGTAGACACATTGGCACAGATAGACACAGATAGTAATCTATCATTGTTAATTGGAGTCGATTGTGATGTTTTCCTATTATTTATAAATATTTTGATTCATTTTTCTATATTTGAAAACAATACGTTTGGTTAAGAATTAAAATATTTAATTTTTTCCAAAAAGTGAAAACTTATGTGTCAACCTGTACCGATCTCACATATTTTGTATCTTGTTTAAAAGAGTAAAAAAAAAAAAAAAAAAAATCGTTGTAGAGAAATTGTGATAGGACAAATAGCATTTTGAAAACCAAAAGTCAAAAATAAAAAAACCCAAAATGTTATAGAGTAGAGTATTTCTTACATTTTCATCATTGATTATATATGGTATATATTCAAGTGAAGTTTAACTCATCAAGTATCATATTTTCCCTCCCATTATTTGTGGAGGTAATACTATTAGGCTACATCCATCTCTTTGTATTATTTTCAATCTCATATATGAAAGAAAATTTGAGTTATTAAAAATATTTTTTTAGGTTTTTTTTTTCATATGTCAATTTGTGATTGGACACTTAGATGGATGGCAAAAAGATGAGTGCTTCTTGAGATATGCACCCAAATATTTTTTTTCTTGTTTCTCAATGATTTGTCTTTAAATTTAAAGAGATGTTGATCACTTGGGAAAAAGAACTTAGACAACTAATTATGCAATAAGAAAATTATCAATTCAATAGCAATAAGTCATATTTGAAGAGGCTCATATATAGAACGTCTTGAAATATGTCTATACCTAGAAGATTGTGGATTGAATTGACTTCGATGAAATTTTACCACGGCCATCATCAATAGGTTTAGTCGGGTGCTAGTGCAACCATTACACGACCAAATATATCTTATTTTTATCAGTATAAAAAAAATTCATTTTACAGAACTTCCTTCTTGTATCAATAAACTATCACCCGCTAATACAACGTTGAAATTTGATTATTCTTTTCTCTCTTTTTTTTTGTTTTTTTTTTTATCAAATTAGAAAGATATAAGAAATTTCGTCTTTTTCTCACTTTTTTAAAGTAAGCATATCAAATTACAACATTTTTCAACCCACATTACTAGCAATGTTTATACATAATTTTATTGTAAAGGTATACAACTCAAAGCATTGTATTCTACTGATATTTTTAAATAATAGAATGTTCTATTACATTTGATCTCCAATAAGCAAACAAGTGGGACTTTACCAACAGCATCATATCCCTCATTAAATTTGCTTGACAATCTTTTTTCTTTTTCTTGGAATCCAAACAAAATGAATAATTGAAGGAATCCCCACCAATGGATGGAAAGGCATTTTGAGTTGTTTTTGATCTACAAGCATCCATTTAATTCAATCAAGGGGAATGGAACTTAGAAGAAACTACATTATTTGAACTTTTTTTTTTTTTTTTTTTAAAAAAAAAAACACTTTAGTATGCATTACACCATAACTTTACATTATATACATACACACACCTTGTGTCTAAAGAATCATTTGTTTTTTAACGTGGGAACATCTTCATGCTCTCGATCAACGAAAACGATATCACGATCCTATCAGATGGCTCTCGTTTCATGGAAAACAAATACTTTATGCTCTATTTAAAAAGTGTTTGATTTTTAGTTTGTGAAATTTGAGTCAATAAACACAATTCATGGAAAGTTTTGAAAACTAATTAAAAGAAATTAGTGTTTAAAAACTTGAGTTCGTTTTTTATAATTAGCTTAGGAATAATTCGAAATGTTAACCTTATCCATTTAAGAAAAATATGAAAAAAAAAAAATTACACAGACCTAATTTTCAAAAACTAAATGGTTATAATCATTAAACATACATTTATGTTGTACATGGCTAATTAACATAACTTTTAGGTGAAATGAGACCTTTCATTTCTTGTCTTTCCTTTTAAACTTTCATTACTTCATTTGTTTTTTTCTTTTGAAAGAGCATACTTTATTGAAAAGACAAGTGAAAAATAAAATAAAATTATGGCATAAAATGAAGATCAACATACAAGTTTAAAATAATGGTAGTTTCAAATATTATAATTAGACAAGAATTTAGTTTTGCTCGACCATGAAATCCTCCATGGCAATAATGTCTTCTCCTAACTGTGTAACTGGATTACGACCTTGCTAAAAGTTCGATCGCATTTCTTTCAAGTCAGAAATTTCTTTTTTAAATAATAAACAGAAGATCGAGGATCAATAAATACATCAGGATATCTCAAAAGGTTCAATCTTTTTCTTCAAGCCAGAAATTCCAGAGCGAAGCATAAAATATGTATTTAGTCATAGCATCGATTTCACCTAAAAAGGATTATGTGCAAGAACTTCTTTGTAAAAAAATTGTTATATCACATTGATGAAGAATAACGTAGTTAAACATTGGTGTATATGGCTAAAATATATGCAAATTCTAATTAGCAACAAAGATCAAATTAGGATAATCATGAAACAAATATTCAATTTATATGAATATGGAAGTACAAAACGTATGGTGTATAATCGAACTTAAATTTCAACATTGCAAAATGAGAGAATGAATCAGTATTTTGTAATATGACATGTTCTTATCGAAAAGAACAATTCTTTGATATCATTCAAAGACTCAAGTAGAGTGATTGAGAAGACGAATGAATTAGAAAAAAGGAAAAGAAAGAGTTTTCATCCAATGAAAATTACGATTCACTGTAAGCTAGAAGTTTCTCTTTTAGGTTAGTCATCAAAATTAATGAGCAAAAAAAAAAAAAGTGCCACTCTATGGAATTATTTCATATAAAATTTGAACAAGAAAATCCTAGTAATGAGGATTGATGGGAAAAAGAGGGAGAGAAAAGTGTTTTCTTTTTCTCATTCAAAAGCCAAAATCCTAGAAAAAAAGATTATGTTTTTCTGTCCAACCAAACACATATGGGACTGTAAACTCATAATTAACTATGACCTATATGAAAAGGAATTCTTCACAATATAATTGGACCACAATCTTCATTTTAGGGCACCTGGAATTCCATTTTCACTTGCCACAGAATCACTTCACTAAAAGCACCATTATTAAAGCCAGAGGATCATATATATATATATATATATATATATATATATATATAACCCATCAATTCTTGTATAGTATTTCACTAAAATAATGTGTGTATGCTATATATAATAAAGTTTTGATTTAGTATTAAGGTTGGATTAAAAACTTTCCATTCCATTGTTTACAGACATTTCTATAGTTAAAGAGGATTGACAATAAAGAGAAATTTGTAGATCGTTTAAAAATGTTTTATCTCTGCTATTCTTTGGCATTTTTAGCTAGAAAAAGGAATGATTGTCTCTAATTCAAATGGTAATTAAAAAGTTCTAAACCGTTTTTGGGAGGACATGCTCATCATTTGAACTTTTTAAGTCTAATCTATCTATTGATTATTCCCACTCTTGTATTGCTTAATAAAATGGTATCATTCTTCTATAAAATAAAAGAGAATATAGCAAAAGTTTTTAGCTTTTTAAGATTAGTATGTTTACTAGTATATACATTAAGGTTAATTAGATCTTAGTTTTAGAATTTATAAACTTAAAGCTTTTTCTCAACCCCAAATCAATTATATTTATCGACCAAGGTATCCCATCTTGATTTAAAAAAGGGAAAAAAAAATCTCAATGGACTAAAATTAATTAAGTAGGCAAAGAAGAAAGTAACATCTAGTTGTAAATATTCTAGAATGAAAAAGAAAAAATGCATTAATATTGTTCAAGGAATTTATATTTTCAATCATAAAATTAAATTTACAATTCTATTTACCACAAATGTGAGGTGAACATAGAATACACATATAATTTATTTATCCATCTATACTTTTTATATAATTACATCCAAATTATCCATTTATACCTAAATGTTAGAGTTCCTAATCTCTATCTTTATGTGTTGTTCGACTAAAAAAAATTAAGGCCCTTTTTGAATAAGAGTTTCTTTGCAATAACTATCTCTAATTGTTATTGTTTTTAAAATAGAGAATAATCATCTACACAATAAAATTAATATCTATAATAATCTATCATCATGTATTATTAATTAATCTAACTCGAATATAATTTAATGGATTAAAATATTATACACCTAATGTAAAAATTAGACTTTTGAATCATCACTTTTGCATAGTTTGAACTAAAGAAAAGGGGAAAAAAAGTGTTATTTTTTTGTTACTTTTTGGAGAACTAGAAAAAGGAATGAGATTTTGAGATTTAAAAGTGGAGAGGAAAATAGTATAAAAAGAAGAAAATATATATGAATAGATTGAAAGAAAGGTAGGAGTGTGTCATGAAATCTGTGGTAAATTGTTTCAGACTGATATCATAAAAACATGTTCTGACACTTAGAATCTGAAACGTCAAATTCATGCCTCTTTGGCATTCATTTCATTTCCCTCTCATCTCTCTCTTCTTATTTTCTTTAAAAAATAATTTAACGTGTCATTGAATGATATATTATTTTAAATAAAATTATTTTTTAATCTCTAAATTTTGAAAAATATATATATTTAGTCATCGAGTTTTCAAAATGTATATTTTTAGTCCTCGATTTTTTAAAAATAAATTCATTTGGTTTTTAAATTTTTAAAATGTACAATTTTAGTCTCGAGGATTTTTAAAATATGTTTAAAAAGTCTCTACAATAAATTATTATTATTATTTTAAATTAAAAAATTATTTTTTAAACATCACAATTTATCTCTAGAATTATTTTTAGTCCTATTTTTGTAATTCAAAATTTCATATAATTATAAAAAATGAAAATAAAAAAATAGATGGGGACCTTTTAAACCTATTCTTAAAAACTTGAAGACTAAAAAGGTATATTTGGAAAACTTAGAGACCAAATACACTTATTCTAAAAAATTCAGGGACTAAAAAGATATGTTTTGAAAACTTAGGGACCAAATGTACCTATTCTTCAAAATTTTGAGACTAGAAAAATAGTTTGCCTATTATTTTATGTCACGAAAGCTCACACTATTTTTAAATGTTTCTTTAATGACGGATAATGAATAGAGGTTGTGTAGTACCGGTACTTTTCTCCAATCTGGTTTTTGTCATGATGTAAATGTTTTCTACTAAAAAGAGAAATGTTTATTAACAAGGTCTCATTTGAGAACCATTTTGATTTTAGTTTTGCATTTTAAAAAATTGTGTGATGGGTTTTTTAACCATTTATTTGCCCATATTTTCATTATTTGAAACATTTAAGGCAATTTTAAAAAAAGTTTTAAAAAACTATTTTTGAGTTAAAACTACAAGTTTACTTCCTAAATTTTGAAGTTTTTATCCATATTTTGATTCTTGAACATGAAAGAGTGTCTAAAAGGTTCTTGAATGTCAATATGAGCATAACTCAACTTATATAATATTTGTACTATCGACCTCGAAGTTAGAGGTTCGATTCCCCCACTTCATACTTTAATTATTACAAAAAAAAAAAAAAAAAAATCTTAGACTTTCAATTTGGTGTCCATAGATCCCTAAAATTCCAAAAAAAATCTATTAAACATGAATTTGAAATTTATGTTCAATAGATCCTTGAATTTTAAATTATATTTGATATCTAGTAAATTGTGAATTTTAAAAAATTCGAAAGCTCAATGATTATATTTATAATTTTGAAAGTTCATAATCAAATAAAGACAAAAATTTCAAAATCTAGCGATTAAATTTGTAATTAAAAATTTTCTTTTAGTTCTAAAAAACCATTGGTTGGAAAGCTGATTTTTTTGTTCTCAGAGAAATGAAACAATACTTTTTTTTTTTTTTGTATAAATAGAGTGTAGAAATTTGAACTTTAAGAGTACATGTCAAATACCACCGAACTATTCTTAATGTGACAAAATGAAATAATGCACACAAGTGTCTTTTGGTATAATGTTTTATTATGTGGGTCTATCTCTAGATATGGAAAATGTTATATATTTATTTATTTATCACACATCCTTTTGTTTTCCCTCGTAATTATTAAGAGAGAGTGCTTTTTTCACGACGGTGGATTTGTAGAATTTAGAAATAATAAGATGAATTTGTATTTTGGAGATTCTTTAAGAAAGTGAAAAAAGAAGAAAACAATGTAATATTTAATTTGTTGGTTATATTTATAGAGCAACTAACACGAACATAATTCAATTATCATAAAGTTCTGTGTTATTAACTTTAAAATATTAGAAAAAAAATGGTCATGAAGCATGAAAATGCAATGATGCATTAAATCGGTTGGAGGCGTGATTTATGGTAGAGCCTCCTATTTTATTGTATTCAAATCAATTGTTGGAGGCTTGATTTATCGTGTTTTTTTATGTGATTTTAATGGGGTCAATTTTTCACGGATTTTAATGCATTCTTGCATTTTCAATATGGGACAATTGCAACTTTAATAAAAAAATAAATGGAAAATTAAACGTGTTCCTAGATTTTGTTTTTCTTGAAAACATGACAAAAGGTCTCTATTTGAACATTTGATTACTATTTGATTTTTATGTGATTTTTATATGATTATTATGTGATTGTTATATGATTGTCACGTCTACAATTACAAAAAAGTTGAAAGCATGATTTTGATTTCTTAAAATGTATTTGCCATATAATGCAATTTCTCTATTTTTTTATATATATTTTATACTTTGTCGCACTTTGATCGGTAAAACAACCATATTTTTTCAATAAATTTCAATATAGTTATAATAAATTAAAAAGAATGTTAAAAAGAATTGTAATTTGATTGTCCGCACCACATAATGTAAAAAAAAGAGAAAAAAGAAGAATCAAAATTGATAGTGGATGTTTTATGTCACTTAAAACTACACTCATTTTAGTAAAACTTAAAATTGTGGTCGGCTTTTATTCTTCTCTCCTCATTAGGAAGAAATGGTAATCTACTTTTGGGAATAAATTCTAATACCCAAAATCTCTAGAATTTTTATAAATAGAATTATTTATTTATTTTTGAAACATAATAAAATTATTTCTAGATACATATGGTTTAGACTTCATAATTTCCAATGGATTAAAGTTTTTTTTTTTTAAAAAAAAAAATCCATTATAGTCAACTTCAACTTAATTGATGTCATCTCGATGTGATTATTTCATATTCAGTAGCAAATTTCTAGCTAAAAATATAGATTAAATATTTCGTTCGAAAAAAAAAAAGTTATTTTTAAAGGATTACGATCCTTCATTCCTCTTGCAAGAACATTGAAAAATAGTAATTTTCTTATATAATAGGTTTGCGACGGAGAAAATGAGAATTATAATTTAGCTACACACTTTTGAAAAATATTATATCTTCAATCATCATACAAAACTAACACCATTTTTTAAAGCTCGTTCAAATAGTTTTTCTCAGTATATCTTAGACGGGATCAGCTACCGATATGTAGTAAAAAATAATTAACTTATTGTTTTGAACATTTTCGATATGTGTGACATATTACACCAAGATTTTATTAATATATATCAAAATCTTATGTAATTTTTCAAAATCTTTCCCAATTTCTAATTTAATTCAAGCCTTGAACCTTGTTTTTCAAGAAGCATACATTTTAAATTCTTGCAAGAATTCAATAGAAGAATTAGGGACATTGGGTTTAATGCACAGGTTAGAAATCAAGTTTCTTTCAATTACAAGTTCAAGTATGAGCATTTTGAAAATAGAACAATGATCTCTTCACAAACTTGCTTTCTTTTTCTCATGAATCTCTCTTTTTCTTTGATCTTTTCTTACTCTCGATTATTAATTGGTTTGGATAGGAGAAATTATCATAAATAGTACGATTAGTTTTTCACCTTACAAAATTAGCACGCTTTTTAAAAACTTGTAAAATAGTTTTTCTCAGTCTATCTCAAACGAGATTAGTCATGAAATTTTAGTTAAAAAATCAATTTTTTCCAACTTATTGATTGTTTTGGTTCTTCTCGGTACATCTTCATAATTACACACCGAGATTTGCTAATTCTTTTATGTAATCTTCCCAAATCTTACACCAAATCTTATATTATTTTCAAATTTTCTCCATCGGTTATGTTTACTAAATATTATATCAAATTATTACGTAATTTTTCATAATTTATGTTTTCACAATTATTTGAATTTCTAAAATTCCAAGTGGATTTTCCAATTATCAAAATAGATTTTTCAAATTGATTCAATATTTTTAAATTTTGAGAAATATCAAACTTTTAAAAAAATTGAGTAAGATTTGGGATATATATAGAATCTCGGTGTTAATCCTACTCGAGATTCCACCGAGAAAGCTCAAACATATGAATGTTGGTGTTAACTGTGCCCGACATTTCATCAAGAAAAATTAAATATATAAAATCTCGGTGTTATTTTGCCCGAGAATAACATCGAGATGCACATAATTTCGGTGTATAATCTGGCGAGATGTATTGAGAAAGCCCCAAAAAATCGATAAGTTAGAAAAGTTGATTTTTTAACTAAAATTTCATGGATGATCTCGCCCGAGATGAACCGAGAAAAACTATTTTTACGAGTTTTCAAAAAGCATACTAGTTTTGAAAGGTGAAAACCTAACCGTGCTATTTTTGCCAATTTTCTTTGGAGAGACTAACACCGAGATCGGTGAATTCTCAAGTAGATTAATACCGAGATTTTATATATTTTCCATATCTTACATATTTTTTTTGAAAAAAAAATTAATCTTTTCCAAAATTTGAAAATCAAAATGCAATCATCCACTTGAAAAAATATAATTGGTAAATTCATTTGAAAATTTAGAAATTCATATAGTGTGTATTTGGAATATACTTTCAAGTTTTTAATTTAAAAAATAAGTCATTTTCAAAGAAATTAGAGTGTTTCGCTCGCATAGACTATTTCGAATTTCATATTTCTCGCATAAACTATTTCGCTCACAATTGTAATTTCCATCACATTCGTCACTCATTATTTTAGCAATAAAATCTCTACATATTTAGTAAACAACTCGCATCAAGATCAAAACAATATTCACCAACGCATATATAGAATGCAATCCCTGAGTTGACCCTAGACTCACCAAGACTCTAGTTGAGCTTATACTTGGGTTTAACTAAGTAAAGTAATGTGTTACAAGACATCACTTAGCACTCATTCTATCATATATTCAAAAAATGCACCAAATTTTTGGCACCGTTGCTGGAGATTGCGGTAACTAAGTGCGCAAAGATTATTATTTCTGATTTTCACAGGTCTCGATTTTTGGCATATTGTACGTACCCTTATCTGTGAAAAAGGTACAAACGTTCTATAAGTGAGGGATCTAAACCTAAGCTTGTATATGACCCAAAGATCGAGAGAACATTTCGCAGAAGAAGAAGATAAAAAAGGAGACAAGGGAATAGGGCTCAGAGGATGGCTAATCAACAAGACAATCCAGAAGAGCCACATGCAACAATCAATAATAATGTAAATGCTCTCGCCAGCCCCATTCTTCTAGCTAATGATTGCAATAGACCCATCAGGAACTATGCTTCACCAATCCTATATGATTTCTCACCTGGGATCATGCGACCAACATTAGATGGATCCAGGTTTGAAATGAAACCTGTTATGCTCTAAATGATTCAGACAGCTAGTTATTTTGGAGGAAGAAGAGGCGAAGATTCTCATACTCATTTGAGGATTTTCATCGAAATCTTCAACACATTTGTATTTCCCAACATCACTCATGAAAAAGTTAGGTTCACCTCGTTTCCGTTTTCATTGGGTGATGATGCCAGAAAGTGGGCATATTCATTTGAACCTGGTGAAATCACATCATGGAAATAAGTTGTGGAGAAGTTTATGAAGAAATACTTCTCACCTATAGAAAACTCAAAAAGGAGAAGGGTGATCACAAATTTTCAACAGAAAGAAAATGAAACACTAAGCGATGCACGAGCAAGGTTCAAAAGGCTAATAGGAGATTGTCCATACAATGGACTCCCCTTGTTTACAAATGGAGATTTTCTATTATGACCTGAATTCAACATCTTAAACGGTTGTAAACGTTGTCGCAGCAAGCGGTTTGTTGGACGGGACGTATGTTGAAGCTAAAAATATCTTTGATCGCATCTCAAAGAACCATAAGGATTGGAAAGAAAGCGAATATGATTCAAGAATGAATGAGAGAGGGCAGAGCAACGATGTCATTGCATCACTCCAGACATAGGTGAATGTGATGACTAGTTTGTTACAAGCGATGAACATGACAAAAACTAGCATCAGAAATGGGTAGGTAAATGCGGTTACCCAGATGGCCAATGAGAATTACGTTCCCTGTGAAGAAACCCATTCATTCAAGATATTCATGCGTAACCCACAATCTATCTGCTTTGTCAAAAATAATCCATTTTCAAATACCTACAACCCTAGTTGGCAAAACCACCTAAATTTTTTATGAGGAGGAAATTAGTGAGCACATGCTAACCATCACAGTGCCTCTAGAGATGGACTACCTGGATTCCATCAAAGAGAAAATGGGCACCAACAAGCATTAAACTCATTGCAACAACTAGCAACTTCACCTTTAGAAAATTTGTTAAAAGAATACATACAGAAAAATGAGGCGGTTATGCAAAATCAAACGACATTCATTCGAAATCTTGAAACTCAAATAGAATAGATTGCTGGAGAGTTGAAAAATAGACCACAAGGCTCACTACAAAGCACAATTGAATTTCCTTGCATAGCGGGAAGTTCATACAAAGAACAATATCACGCAGTGTCTTTAAGAAGTGGTTGCATCATGAAGGAAGATTTGAAAGAAAAATCAAGCAAGCCTACTGATGAGGCACAAATATTATTTTGATGAATACATTGACACACAACCAATGCAGGAATCATAAATACCATCACATGAAAACCAAGAGGAATAGAGATACTCATCTGCAATAGTTTCTACATCGAAGGCGTCACATGAGGTTCAACTACCTCCATACCCACAAAGATTGAGAAAGAAAAATGATGAAGGCCAATTCCAACACTTCCTCAGAGTGTTAAAGCAATTGTATATTAACATTCCACTCATCGAGGTATTGGAGCAGATGTCATCTTATGTCAAATTCTCAAAAGATATCATATAAAAGACAAGAAAGACGGGGAATTATGAGACAGTTGCATCGACACAAGATTGTAGCACCATTATTCAACAAAAAATGCGAGATCCAGGGAGTTTCACCATTCTTTATTCCATTGGAGGAGTTTATATAGGGCAAGCCCTATGCGACCTTGAAGCCAACACCAATCTTATGCCTCTTTTAATCTTCAAGCAACTAGAAATGAGAGAACTTGCGCCTACCACGGTTACATTGCAACTAGCAGACCATTCCTTAGTACACTAAGGAAAACTAGAAGATGTCCTCATAAAAGTGGAGAAATTCATTTTTCTCGCTGACTTCATCATATTAGACTACGAAGCGGACAAAAATGTACTCATGATTTTGGGTAGAACTTTCTTATCTACAAGAAGAATCCAAATTCATGTGCACAAAGGAGAAATCACCATGCAAGTTAATGGCCAAAAGATGAAGTTCAACATTCTTAAGGCGATGGAATATCCTAATGAGATCAATGCATACGAAACAGTTGACTTGGAAGAGATTTGGCCTTGTAGGCTGAAATTTACAAATAATGAAGAAATTGAATTGAAGGATGAGGCAAACGCAACATTTGAATCCTATTATGCAGTAAAAGAGATACAAAAGAATTTTGAACCCTTGGGTTTAGAAGATCGAGAAGGCAAAATCAAGCCTTCGCTTGAACAATCGCCAGTTTTGGAATTAAAAGCACTCCCTGCCAACTTGAAATATGCGTTCCTTAGTAAGAATGATACCTTACCGGTCATTATTTCAGCTACACTCTCAGAATAGAAAGAAGATGCTCTCTTGAAGGTTTTGAAGAAATACATCAAGGTGATAGGGTGGATCCTTGTTGATATCGGGGGAATTAGTCCATCATATTGCATGCACAAAATTAGACTTTAGGATGGAAGGGGAGATTTTGTTGAACACCAGCGCATGCTCAACCTTGTGATGAAGTAAGTTGTCAAGAAGGAAATTGTTAAATGATTAGATTCAGGGATTATTTTTTCCATTTCAGACAACACGTGGGTCAGCCCTGTGTAATGCATCCCAAAAAAGGGCGAAATGACTATAGTTTCCAACCAAAACAATGAACTAACCTCGATGCATACAGTTACAGGTTGGAGAATATGTATGGACTATGGGAAGCTCAATGCAACTATTAAGAAAGATCACTTTCCCCTATCATTCATTGATCAGATGTTAGACAGACTAGCAGGGAACGACTTCTTTTTCTTCCTAGATGGCTATGCAGGTCATAACCAAATCATGATCTTATCCGAGGATTAAGAAAATAACGACTTTCACTTGCCCCTATGGGACATTCACCTTCCGAAACATGCCTTTTGGGCTATGTAATGCCCCAAGCACCTTTCAGAGGTACATGATGACCATATTTTTTTATTATCTTGAAGAGTCAGTAGAAATTTTCATGGATGACTTATCAGTATATGGCAAGACATATGAAATATGTCTAGCAAATCTAGAGAAGATTTTGAAAAGATGTGAATACACCAACCTAGTTTTGAATTGGGGGAAATGTCATTTCATGGTGATCGGGGGAATTATGCGCGGGCACAAGATGTCAAAATTTGGGTTAAAAGTTGACAAAGCTAAGATTGAAGCCATAGAAAAATTGTCATTACCTACCAATTTGAAAACACTTTGAAGCTTCCTCAGACTTGCTTGATTCTACTGCAGATTTGTTAAGAGTTTTTCTAAAATCGCAAGACCATTGAATTTTCTGTTGGTAGATAGACCATTTTAATTTGATCCTAACTGCTCAAGAGCATTTGAAACATTAAAAGAAGTGTTAATCACAACACCAATTTTGATCTCACTCGACTGGTCAAAACCATTTGAACTTATGTGTGATGCGAGCGATTTTGCGATAGGCGCAACTTTAGTTCAACTCAAGGAAAATTTCTCCATCCAATCGCATATGCGTGCAAAACCCTCAATAGTGCACAGGAGAATTATACAACCACTAAGAAGGAATTGCTCCAAATGGTGTTCGCTGTAGAAAAATTCAGACCATATTTGTTAGGATCGAATGTGATCATTCACACGGATCATTCAGCCATTAAATGTCTTATGACCAAGAAGGACGCGAAGCCGTGACTAATCAGATGGGTATTACTTTTACAAGAATTTGACACTGAAATCATTGACCGCACGGGATCAGAAAATAAAGTTATAGATCATCTATCCCGACTTGAGAATGTTGAGTATGATCACCGCCAACCAGAAGTGAATGCTTCTTTTCCTGATGAAACAATATTAAAGATTGATGAATTCTTGCACTGTTATGCAAAAATTATTAATTTTCTGGTCTGCAAGCAGTTCCCAGAGGATTATACTTTGCAACAAGAAGAAACTTATGCATGAATGTACGTTTTACTACTGGGACAAGTCACATCTTTATAAAAGAGGCCCAATCATATCCTAAGGTTGTTCCAGAAATTTCCTTTCATCGCATTTTATATCAATGTCATGGTCATCATTCGGTGGCTATTTTGGAAGTCAGTGCACAATAGTAAAAGTACTTCTAAGTGGGTACTATTGGCCCACACTGTTCAAGGATGCTAGAACGTTATAAAGTGTGACAGCTGGCAGCACACAGAGAGAACATTTTCGGAAAAAAAATGAGATTTATTGAAATTTATCCTAGAAGCTAAATTGTTTGATGTATGGAGAATTGATTTCATGGGCCCATTCTCGCCCTCCAATGGCCACAATTACATTCTAGTAGCCGTTGATTATGTATCAAAATAGGTTTAAGCAATTTTATGTGCTACAAATGGTGCGGCAATAATCTCGAAGTTCCTACAGAAAAATATTCTTACTCGCTTTGGCACCCCACATGCCATCATAAGCGATGAAGGAACTCATTTCATCAATCGCATCATTAGTAAGCTTCTGATCAAGTATAACATTCACTACAAAATCGCAACAGCCTACCATCCTCAAATGAATGGTCAAGCTGAGGTGTCCAACCAAAAATCAAATCAATACTTGAAAAGGTTGTCAACTCAACGCAAAGAGACTGGGCATAAAAGCTGGATGAGGCATTATGGGCCTATCACACAACGTATAAAACGGCCATCAAAATGTCTCCATATGCGATTGTCTTTGATAAAGCATGTCATTTGCCTTTAAAGCTTGAACATAAGGCATTTTGGGCCACTAAGAAGCTCAACCTTAACATGGAAGCCTCGGGAGAAGCAAGAAAGTTGCAATTGCTTGAGCTAAATGAACGGAGATTACAAGCATACAAAAACACCAAAATCTACAAATAACGCATGAAGCGTTGGCATGACCAATGCATTAGTAAGAAAAATTTTGAAGTTGATCAGAAAGTCCTATTATTCAACTCACGTCTACGTTTATTTCCAGGAAAATTGAAATCGTGTTGGTCGGGACCCTTTATTATTAAAGAGATCTACCCTCATGGAGCGATAGAACTGACGAATGAAGATGGGACCAACACATTTAAAGTCAATGACCAAAGGATAAATTCATAACGTGGAGGTGATTTTGATCGTGAAAAAGCGTCCATCGATTTAGAAAAGCCCAAATAATGATGATTGGAAAGTCCTTAAGCTGAGAAAGCTGACAACTTTTCAGGGACGCATCATATCCTTTTTTGTATTCTTTTATGTTTTTCTTTTATTTTGCTTATTTCTTAATTCATTTCTTCAAAAAAAATTTTGTGAAAAATGATTGCTTCATAAGATTGGATTGATGTGGGTTAAGAATAGGGTTTAGGAGCCTTGAGTGTTGCGATGAGTTTTGGAATGCGTTGGAAGCATAACTCAATGTATCCCTGTCAAACTCATTGCAGGTGAGGGAACCTCGAATGAAAAAGGCCGATCATTAGGATAGTGAAAGGATGTTATCAGAAGCGCCGCCTGACATTCTTTCACATCTCATTTATTGCACGTGCATCATAATGACCTCAATCTTCGAGCCAAGTGATGAATCGTTTCCTTTCCCACTCGTGCACCTATTTAAACCCCTCACCCCCCTCCGTTTTTTCTACCGTTCTTTTCCTACGCTTTCAAAATAACCCTAAGTTGTTACAATTTTAGGCAAGCTACTTGATCGACAATCATCTCCTTTTCCCCTTCACCAAGCTTTTCAATCACCGACATTTCTTTTCTACACCAATGGCACACGAAAACATCATTTCTATCACCCACGCTACCTACCTCCTCTTCTTCCTACGAGGTGGTTACACCATCAGCCAGCCTCAAACCCATAGCTTTCCAAATTGCCACCACATCGATATACGCTCTACCATCAAATGTGGTGGCTTCTCCCCCATTTAGAACCACCTCCTTGATCCAACTTGTACCAACATTGTCACGCTCATCATCTCCACACGAATGTTTTTAACCATGAACGTTTAATGTCAACGAAGGAAGATGAAGGGACGAGCAAGAGGTGTATGGAGAGATTCTAAAAACCTTAAAGCCGCTTGACTTCCTCGATGATGAAGGCATTATTAACCAACCCAGCAAGGTGGGGGTTGAATCTGAAGCTTTGTCGCATGGTTTTGGGCATGCAGTAAGTGCCCATGAGGCACTGACATCTAATGCGCCAAACCCTATAAGCATAAAAAAAAGGCCTCTTTGAAAGATGCCCGCCGCATTCAAGCAAAATAAGGCGAGGAAACAAGGCAGAGGCTCAATGCGTCGATCTGTTGGATAAAGAGGAAGAGCCTCTTCAAAGAAAGAACACAAAGGAAGGCAGAAATAGAAATAAAGAAGAAGTGGTAGTCATGCCCACATCTTCTACAGAGCGACTGGCTGAAAAATTGGCCACTAAAGCCAAGAATGTTAAGAAGGGCTTCCAGAACCTGAGAAAAGAAGCCAAAATCCTCATCACCGCGATGGAATTTCATCAGGAACTACGCGATGAGGATATTGAGAGAGTTGAGGCCTCATCACAAGCAAGGTTGCACTAGAGTTTGCAAAAGAATGAAGGAAGGAAAGTGATGAAGAAAAAAGAGCCCACAGGGAGAAGGCTAAATGCATCAAATGGAATTTGAAGAAGATTCAAGAAGAAAATATGGTCTTGAGGGAGGAAGAACAAAAGAAAAAGGCGGTGGACAAGAAAAAGCAGCTTACATAATGCGGTTGATCCCGTTCAACATTGGTTGCATTATCGTAGGGAAAATATGGTCTTCGTTCTTGAAGTCGAGGGGGCAATTGTTCTTCCCATTACTAATCACAAATTTGTGCGTAGCTCAAGGTTGGTTTAAAGAAGAAGAGGATGTGGAAGTGAAAATCACACTTGCGAGTCACTCTCTTTTCGCGTAGTTCAAACTTGTCTAGAGCCTGCTCAACATAAAAAGCGAAAGGTGGTCATTTCGACAAATGTTGATGAAAGGGTGATCGCATCACCCCAAGTTAAAAAGCCTTCCTCTCGCTGAAGCCAAACCTTCTCGCCTAAACCTAGGACAGACTTTTTTCCACTTCCAGATGAATTTGATGATCTACATGGGGAGTCCCTTAGATTAGCCGTCAATTTAAATAAGTGCCCTCCATTGCTTGAAAAACCTCCATCCATTGAAATACTCCCCCTCCCCATTTTTCCCATCACAACAAAATTAGTAACACCTTCACCTTCCCCCAAATCCAAACAAAACCGACCAAGCATCCAACCAACCATTCCCACTACTGACGACCTGAGTCTACCAATACCTAAAATTGAAGTAGGCAGATGATCAGGCATTAGTGAGGCCAGCGAACACCAAATTGACGAAAGAAACCAATGGCATAACTCTAACGCGTCTGAAGAAGAAGTCGACCCTGAAGTTGATGAATGGTATAGATTCCTTCATGATGACCTTTATGAGCCTATCTTAGGAGGTCTTGATGAATTTTCTCGACAGTAAAACATGATTGCAAAATTAGATGAATGATTTGATACGACAACAATAAGAACTCGTTAGACAACACAACGAGTTAAGAAAATTTGTCCAAAACCAGCAGGTCGTTACTAAAAGCTTCATTCGCTAGCCAACACAGAGGCAACACGAACAGTTTCACTTCATGATTCAATTTTTCCAAGATGTTGTGGCTCGCCTCGTGGTTGGACCAGCCATTCCCCCGCATCTCCAAGCTCTCTTACAATTCCCAGAAGAAAATGCACCACCGCAGGAGCAAAACAATAATAATACGGGCAAAAATTAAATTTGGGGGTGTTTGCTTTTCAATTTTTTTATCTTTATATTTTCATCGCAAAATTTTCTAACTAATCTATGAATTCCATTTTAAACGTCATCTTTTCCTTGCCTTTTCTTTTAGTTTATCTCTTGCATATCTTTCTTGATCGCTTAATATTCTTCTATGTTTTGTTGTGTTCCACAAATGATCTCAATGATGATATTGTGTTACCAATGCAATGATTAGTATGACTAGTGTTAGTACTAAGCTTTAGGATTTTGCCTTAGGAAACATTTCTTGAAATTAGTATACATGCAAGCTTTATCTCAAACCTCTTCTGCGATATTTTTTTGAAACCATTGCATAATTCGATTTTCAACAATGAGGACCTTGTTGTCCTCTAAATTTTGGGGTGGGAAGTTTGAGCTAAATGCGTTTAAATGAAGTTGTTTTTAAATCTCCTGAAATCTCCTTGTTATCCAAAAAAGTAATATATATACATGTGTGTGTGTGTGTCGACGTTGAGATCGAAACCTACTCGTAGTTGGATGTCCACATGACACCCACGAGGACAAGCCAAAATGAACGTAGGAATCGTGATCAATGCAAGAAATAATTGATCACAACTCCACTGCCATGTTCAAAACTTCAAAGGCATATGTTAAGTCTAAAGAGAGCATTTTGCCCCTAGTTAGACGTCCGCATGACACCCATGGGGGCAAGCCAAATGAAGGTGAGATACTCGGATCAGTGCATGATTAAATCCAAATAAGTGCATTAAGGAGAATCTTTTTACCAAATCTTAAACCAAAAACTCATTCCTAAAAATGAAATATAAGTTAGTTTTGGAAATAAGCAAGGGATTTTTGAACAATAAGCTTGCCGCATCTAAGGTTAGAAATATTTCCATAGGTAGAAAAATAAAACTAAAAAAAGCCCTAGTCTAGCAAATCTTGAGTTGGAGGCACTTTGAAAGGTCTAGGCAATGCGTCAAAACGTTCAAGATATATTAGGATTCTAAATTTATGCTTGAGGACAAGCATTGTTTTAAATTTAGGGGTGTGATAACTTGTAGATATACAAGTTATTTTACCTCTTTTATTTGAAACCATTAGGAAAAAGCTTTGAAAATGCGACAACTTGATAAGGAATTCATAAAAATAATTATATCATGTGATCACACATGCACAAAGTCTCAAATGTTATAAATCATGCTTTTTGGGTAGAGGAAATCTACTTATGCGATTGCAAAGAATTCTCAACGCCGAAATGGGAATCGTATAGTTGAGCAAGTTGGTAGCCTTATGCGATGGGAAATGACAAGACGTGGAAGTAAAATCAAAGACCAAGTTGGTAGCTGACGAGAAAATTTCACGACAGAGCCAATGAACTTCTAAAACGGACGCATCAGGGTATGGAATTTAATTCACCTTATCAGCATAGTCATTAGTAAGAGAAGAAAAGCTACCCCTTGATGCCTATAAATACCCTACGAGACTTCCATGCAAGAGATAGCAAAGACGTTGAAGAAAAACTCTAACCAAATTCTTACTTCAAATCATTTCTCCTTTGAGCCCCCGTGTTATCTCAAGTGAGAGCTATGGATTTCTCTCTGGAAGCATAAAGGGAACCTCACCTTCAACACATTCTTTGTGAAGCGGTCGTTTACAGAGCCGAAGGGAGAAAGGAATTGCATACCACGACCCAATTCTTTATCTTTATCTCTTTTCTTTCATAGTTGTATTTGTATTGTGTAAACGTTGAAAGATTTCTTTTTCTCAATATGAATGCATCTTCAGTTTATCTTTTATTCATCTCCTCAACTTTTATCTTGAGCAACTAATTTCTTTAAGAGTTGAGAAACATTACAGCTAACATGAACTAAGTAAGGTTTAATCATACGTTCAACTTGTTATATGCATGCTTTATAAATTACTTGAATAAGTCGAAAGATTATTCTAAGTAAATTAAATCTAGGTTTGAAAAGGCCAAAGGTTTAGACCTCATAAAACAAGAAAAGAATATCTTTAGAAATAAAGAAACATTTTTTACACCGAATACTCATTGCATGCATCCTAAAGATAGGATATTGTGGCTAAACACACTAAGAAGTGTAATTTGTATTCTTGAGTAGTTTGCTTGAATACATGATTTATGCATTTACTTAGGAATGTTAGTGAATATTTTTCTCAACTCTATCCTTATTTATTCGAATTTCATATTTCTCGCATAGACTGTTTCACTCACAATTGTAATTTGCATTGCATTCGTCACTCTCATTATTTTAGCAATAAAATAGGATCAAAATCTTTGCATATTTAGTAAAGAACTCGCGTCAAGATCAAAACAATATTCACCAATGCATATATAGGATGAAATCCCTGAGTTCGACTCTGGACTCACCATGACTCTAATTGGGCTTATACTTGGGTTTAACTATAGGTAAAATAGTGCGTTACAAGACATCACTTGCACTAATTCTATCGCATATTTAAAAAATGCACCATGGAATACATTTTCAAGTGTTTAATTTAAAAGATAAGTCATTCTGAAAAAAATTGGAGTGTTTGGTAACCACTCAAAATAGTATTTCAAGTGTATTTTAATCAATTTTTTTATCAAAAGTGTTTAAATAAAAATGAGTTTTTTGAAAAATACTTTTTTCTCAAGTCAATCCAAGCAAACCCATAATTATGGAAACAAAAATTGACCTAAAGTTTTGAAAAATTAAGTAAGAATTTCATATATATATTTGGTAAAAATAATCAAATTGTTAAAAAGTTTGAAAATATATAAAATTATGTATAAGATTTGGATAGGTTACATAATATTTGAAAAAAGTAATAGAATTTTGGTGTAAAATGATCGAGATGTAGCGAGAGGACTCAAAACAATTGATGAATTAGAAAAAGTCAATTTTTTAACAAACCTCGATGGTCGATCTCGCCCGAGATTCTTTAAGAAAAACTAGGGGTAGTTAAAAAATGGGTAAAACAAGTTACTAATATTAGGCTTGTAGTATAGACCTTTCAGTTATGCAAAAATATAAAAAACCAAGTCCAATTCACAATTTTAAATGATAAATGTAAAAAATATTTGGATACACCTGATACACTTGATATATTTTATACACTTGATGCATTTGATACACCTATATACTTGATACACACTTATATCCTTGATACCGCTTGATACACTTGATATACACAACTGATGTACATTTGATACACTTATACACTTGATACACACTTATACACTTGATACACACTTATACACTTGATACTGCTTGATACACTTGATATACACTAGTGATATACATTTGATACTCCTTAATGCACTTGATACACAACTGATGTACATCTGATACACTTGATACACGATGTTGAGATCGACAACTGGACAGTACCAACAGCTTGATCTTGATTCAGAGCGGCGTCATTGTATGGAGGGATTGGAACAGCGTTACCGATGAGAAATGGAGACCAAATGTTGAGATCGTCTTGTTCGGAGCTGGAACATCAATAAGATGAAACATACATGCTCTGCTTCAAAATAAGTTCTTGATCGTTATTTGATCTACTACTGATATACTTGAAACATCAGTAAATGAATACTTGAAATATTTATAAAAATGAATGTTGATTGTTATGTGATATACTAGATAAACTTGAAATATTCATAAAATCGTGCACTTCTATATTACTTCAAGTAATTATTAATTGATGTTTGATACACTTGAAATATCCGTAAAATGTATATACTCATATTTTACTTTATATTATTACTAGTTAATGTTTGATACACTTGACCGACATAGAAAATATCAAGTATATCATATAACTGATATACTATCAAAACTAAGAAACCATGGGGAGAGGAGGGAAACAATGGTCGCAATGGAAGTGTGGAGATGGATCCACAACAAAAGGGTTTCAGATTCGAATTTTGATTAGTGTTGGTATAGCGCAACCAAAGTTGAAAAAATTTCCGCTATTGAGAATCAAGCCCTTGCTTTGAAATAGAAATAGAATGCTCCATGATTCCAAGTGCTCTTTGTATTTTCTGTAGAAGAATCCATGATCATGGGTTGATGAGCAACCTGCTTTGAAATGGCTTGGCTCCAATAAACCTCTTGCAGTTGTGTATGTTTTGGAAATTGAGAAGATGATCCAAGCGAATAAATATTGTGAATAATTAAGGAGAAACATTTCGAGGTGTGAAGAAGATAACAGAGAAAGGAGAAAAATTAGGGAAAAAAGCGTTTTACTTTTGTTAAAAAGATCACATTTAAATTCAAAATAAACTAAATGTAGAATTTAACTATTTTTGATATATCTGTAAAGGATAAAACTTCAAAGGGACGGTTGCAATTTCTCTAATTTGTTTTATCACCCATTGCAATTTTTCGAAAAATTATTTAAATGAGTTATTCTTGATATTTCCCTTATATCTAAGAAATATTATGTTTATATGATAAATTTGTTTTTCTACCCAATATATATTCAAATGTAATTCAACCAATTATAAATATGTTTATTTCTTCTCACATATTTTGAGGATTTTCAATACTTAAAATGAAATTTTAAGTTATTCCATCTTGGATATATATATATATATATATATATAATACAATTAGTAGGATATTTTGCAAATCACAAAGATATTTTCAATACCACTTTTAAACCATGAGGGCATCCAAAGCCATATAAAGGTGATTTCCTATCATTTAAAAGAACTATATTGTTTGGAATGAGAGAATCTAATATAGTGATGTCAGAGAGATAATACAATTTCTCATTTTCAATTGAACCCAAAAACTTAAATTGTATTGATATAACAACTTTAATTTAACCAATTACTACTACAAATACACACTACAATTTACTTTCAACATTAAATTAGAATTTTGGAAGGAAAAAAAACCTTGGTAATTTATAACATTATAGAGATCGAATCTAATTGTGACCTAAAAATAAGTTGGTTTTTAAACTATTATGTCAATAGTATATTTACACCATATTTAATAAAAAACATCGTTTAAAATATTCTAAAAGCTAACTATAAAATATAGTGTATTCATTAATAAATAAGGTCTAAAATTTAAAATTACACCATGTCTAAGTCGTCTTTTTTTTTTTTTTTTTAATATATATATATATATATATAAGATAAAAATAAAAAACAGAGTAATAATAGCTTTCCTTTCTTTTATACACAATTTAAAAAAAAATAATTTTTAAAATTTTGTATTTTGATACATGATAATTTTATTTATCGAACAACTATCTGCAGAAAAATAGATCCACCACCTAATTTTTTTTCTTTAAAAAAGATATCATATCTGTAAGCATCTTGAAGAGATGGCTAGTTTTGCTCCACAAGATGTGAAGAAAGTGGTAGACAATAATGCAAATGAAGGAAGGGATTGGAATTGGATATATATCAATAATAATCTTAGCACAAAAGGATAAGTTCTTTTTGCAACACATGATCTCTCTCCCTACAGCATCATGTTCTTATGTATCCCCCTTCCATTTATTTTTATTTTTATTTATTTATTTTTCCCTTGGGAGAAAATTAGGTCAATGAACTTCATATATCCTTTTATATATTTCTTCTCTAGTCCCTATCCATATCTATTTGCTGGATAGAGTTAAAAGAGAGAGGTATTTAAACATTATATTGCCTCTCTTTGCCATTTAGGTCTCTCCCAAAAGATGAGAAAAGAGACATTTGGCCCTCTTTTGTCATTTGGGTTTCTTCCAAAAAAAAATGAAAAATTAGGTTGTCACAAAGTTAAATTTATATATATCTTCTAATAACAAATTTGATATATCTTTGAAATAGGTTTTTAAATTCTCTCTCATACATAGAATGTTATAGGATTCACTACCTAGAGATTGCTCCTTACAATCCATTTGAATGCCATATATTTGTTCTATTGGTATGAATATTAAATATCTAAGATATAATTGTATGACTTTTTTGTTAATAATATACAAAAGGGAAGTGGAATCAATAGGAATATCGGGATATCTCAACTAAGTTGACACATCCTTAGATCCTCATCATATTCAGGCTCCAATGGATATGCAAGATATGTATATGAGTTTAAATATATTTATTTTGAATATACAGAATAATTAATGTCTAAAAGTTTAATGTATGCTTGTTTTTTTTTACCAATTTCATAGGTTGAAACTAAAATTAATTAATTACTTCATTAAATGTAAGATAATAAATAATATAGTGTGAACTAAAATTAGTATTATTTAATATATTATGACAAAATCTTTCAAACAAATAGAGGCTTAATATTTATTTGCATACATTGGAAATGGATATTATTTGTTTTTAATTCCTGTTATATATCAAATGCGAGAAATTTAGATTAATATGATTGTTTTTAAAACTAATTAGAAAAATATTGTAGTTTGAAAACAATTTAGAGAAATATTGTAGTTTTTTTTTTTTTAATTTCAGTATGTCAAGTGTTCAAAACTCGTCAATTACAAGTCGAGTGTTGAAAACTCAACAAGTATGCAAGTCGAGTGTTAAACACTCGACAAAGGCATCTTATTATTTATTATTTTCAACCACCATTTCCATTTTCTTTGTTATTATTTTCGACCACCATTTTATTTGTAACTATATTTGTTTTTGTATTTCTTAATAATAGTCGAGTGTTCACGTTTTCTTTCGTAATTTAAAAATAATAAAATGTAAATTAAAATGTTCATATTATTACAACTATTATCTCATTCATTTAAAAATAATTTAAAAAATCAATGTGTTCCACAAGGCGAACGTCTTCTATTTCGAGCTAGTTATCGTCGTCAACTTTGAACTTGAGGTTGCTCTGGTTCCTTTTAATGTTGCTCTGACACTTCTACGTTTTATAGTATAAATATTCATTATGCTCTCTACGACTGCGACCTGTCCATGTATGTATGAAGATGATGGACCAGCTGAATCATAATATCCTGAATCAAATGCTAGCATCATCATCATCAGACTAACATAATCAGTTTGGATCTGTGTTTGTATCATAGGACGCAATTCTTCCACATTGTGAGCAACCTCACCAAACTCTTCTTCTTCTCGAAAAGGTCCCCTATGTCTAAGAATTGGTGGAGGAACAATATATATATCGTACATATAATGTATCTCCTCCATATAGCTCTCATTGTTACAACATATACCAAGAACCTAGTTCGGATAATTTGCAGCATCATGGAGTCTACTGTTGTTCAATCTCTATGAATTATAAAACAATCAGACAATATTTGAAATAAATTTAAATTAAAAATAATTAGACAATATTTATTTATGTACCAGATGACCAACGGTTGTTTCGAGATGAGTAACGTAGTGCCTTGTAATATTATTGTACCAGTTGATATAATTTTGAGTAACATCTCTATCAAATTGGGTTGAGTTCTCGAATGTTATCTATTACATTCATATCCAAATCGTTGAATGTATCCAAAGGTAAGTCATGTTCACGACCATCAAAATCCAACTCTTCAAACTCATCGTCTGTTTCTGTTGTAAAATTCATGTATTGATTGTTAGCCATCGTATCTTCATCATCACAAGGTGATTCAGGATCAAGGTCAATACATTGAGCAAGATCTTCAAACTGACTAAAGGGTGCATTCATGTTTATATCAAACCTTATCCTATTCACATTAACATATAAATGCACTAAATTCGGGAGTGGCATCGAGATTGAGAACATCAAGTTCATTGCTTGTTCATTAGGAAATGGAATGATATAAACCTTACTGATCCTGATGGTTTTAGATTAAGATATCTATATATTATTTCTAAATGAGTTGCTCTCATATCTATATCAGATGACATCTCTACCATTTCATCGAATTGTTAAAAAACAAGTTCACGGTTTACATTGATGCTAAAACCCTCACATAGTAGTTGGTCATAATCAACTCTATCAACACCATCAATCATACTACCATTTGTAAATAACATAAATACCAAACATTTGTCCGTCATTTTCTGAAGAAAAAAAAAAAAAAGACAAACAATACATAAGTATTTATTTTACTACTTATCAAACTTAAATACAAACATAAACAAACAAAAATATAAACAAAAACAAAAAATATATATTAAATAACAAAAAACAAAAAATTTTGTATTAAATAACAAAAGCAACTACTAAACTTTTTAAAATACACTAATAATAAAAGAATAACAGTAATACTAACAAAACCTAATATTATTTAAAATGCAGAAAAAAAAACATTGACATGGTAAGTCTAACATAATATAAATAAGATTATTAAAATATATAGAGAAAAAATCTACTAACAAAAAAAAAAAGAACAAACAATACATTACTAATTATTTTACTACTTATCAAACTTAAATACAAACAAAAACAAACAAAAATATAAACAAAATATTCAAAATATTCAAAACTTTGAACATTTAACTTAAATGCTAAAACAATTGAATATTATAAGAAATATATATTAAATAATAAAAACAACTTTTTGTATTAAATAATAAAAACAACTACTAAACTTTTTAAAATGCACTAATACTAAAAGAATGACACTAATACTAACAAAATCTAATATTATTTAAAATATAGTAAAAAAATATTAACATGGTAGGTCTAACATAATATAAATAAAATTATCAATATGTAAATATTATTGAATTCAACAACTACTAAAAAGATTAACATGATAGATCTACTAACATCAATATATGAGGAATTAAAATGTATATCTAGAATAATATAAATATAAAAAAACTAGTAATAAATAAAAAGTACTCACAAATTCAATAGCATTTTTACTTTTTTCTTCAAAGTGACAACAGTCTCTCTTTTCTTTGTTATTTGTTAGAATATTATGAGAATATAGATCTATAACTTATTTTTAATTTAAGAAAAAAAAAACTAGGATTTTGTTGAGTGAACGTTACCTTTTTTTTGTTTTTTGTTTCCTAAATAGCAACAAACTATATATAAAAATATACTAGTATGAGAATAAGAACAAAATGTATAATTATTTTTAGTAAAATTGAAATTTTGTAGAGTAAATGTACAAATCTCACAATTTGATGGACGAATATAGAGAAGAAAAGAATTTAGATTTTTGAAAGAAGAAGAAGGAAAAGATGATCTAAGAGACAAAAGAGTCAGAAAGGGAGAGTGATTTTTTTTATAAGTTTTGGAAAAAGAAAATAGCAAAATTTTGAGAAGTTTTGGAAGAAGAAGAAGACCACAAAGAGGAACCGAAGCATTAGCAAGGCTGAGGGAACAAGACAAAGGGAAAATTGTGATCTGGGAAGCTGATGGTGGAGTTTAAAAAGTTGTAGGTCGAGTTTTCCCACGGATTAACTTTCATGTAGAGTTGCGGGTTGGGCAGGTGAAGATTAAAGGCTGGGGCTGATGGACGATTGGGTAGGACAACGTGTTGAGTGTTGAAAACGACAAATGAAGGTCAAGTTTTCAACAGTCGATCTCAGTACAAACTTTATCCCCTCTCTCTTTCTTGGACCTGCCAAACTACAACATATATCTATATACTTTCCAGACTATCCTAATTCATTAAATATTTGTGCAAACTACGGTATATTAATAAAACATCCTATGAAATGGTGTACAATGGACGTGTTGTAATAATTTATGGCCTTCCCTAATAGATATGTTATAAGATTGTGGAATAATTTGGGCATAGAGAGGGGGAGACTGGGCGGTCGGCCCCCCGATAGCCGGTGGTTGGAAGAGGCAGGGGGAGAGAGAGATGAGAGAATTGGCAGTTTGCTATTTGGGGGTGTCATAGGAAAGAATAATTAGGTATGTGTGTGAAAGGTAATGTGTTTTTGTGTGTGTTGGGGAAAAAGGCTGCTAAAACGTCAGTGTTATATATCATCCCAAACACAGTTTGTTTTTACATCTCTTCAGATTTTCCACATGTGAACTTCTTCATCAATATTATAGAATGATCATCATCATGTTTAAGTAATTAAAAGTAACAATACTAATATATTATAAGGATTTACAGCAATCTATCCAAAAAAGACAAATATCATAAGGATTTTAAAAGAAAAATATTCAAAATCCACAAATTAAAACTAATCAAACTTTAAACAAAGAAGAATATATATATAATTCCGGTTGGGTTTGGTCAACTCAATTTTTTTTAGAACCCACAACCCAACCTAACAAAAATAAAAAAAATTCAACCTAACTCTTACATTTTGATTTGAGTTGTCGAGTTATCTGAACACCTACTTGATGCCCACTCTCTCATTCCTTTTAATAATTTTAAATTTTTTTTTTATATATAAAAAAACCCTAGTTATAATTAGTTTATTATTGATTAATTATAATTTATTATTTTTTAATCACAAAATATTATACTTATTTTTTAAAAATGATTTTGATTGTTTTATTAATCAATACATCATATTTATATAAATTCATCAAATTATGTAATCAAATAATTTTAATTATAAATTACTCATTTTATAGATATTTGTAATTAATAATTTCATTAATATTATTATTTGATAGTTAAATAATTAATTTTGAATTGAATTTATTATTTATTAGTTTTTTATGGAGGTAGTCCATCCTTGATTGTTAATATTACAAATTGAAATATTTCGATATTCATAGCATCAAAATATTAAACTAAACTTATGTAACTACAATAGAGAGGACTTTGACCGTTTTTTGGTTTTTTTAACTTTTGAATGCATAAGAGGGGACTTTGACCATGTTTCAATTAGTTTGGTTTAAAGTTGAGCCCATTCTCTTAGAGCTAAGCCCAACAAGTTTGAGTCTGTCTCATTTCTATGCTAAATTCCTTCACCCTTTGTTCCTGTTTCGGAATGCAAGATCAAATTATTGACCTGATGGAAATTAATTAATCTCCTCACAAACGTTTTCTGATAAATGTTTTTGAATGTATGCCTTAACATGAACCTTTTCAGTAGGTAAGGTTCTTCATTTTCGTTTTAAGTATAACATGACATTCCTTTGAAAGAGAATATGGAGGAGAAATATGTTCTCTTTTCCTGATATTCCAAGAAAGAAAGAGAGGAAGATTCTTTGCAAATTGGGATATTCCTTATTAGTTGCATTGCGTATACAAAGAACAACTTGAGAATCAAATTGGTGAGGGAAAAAGAAAATCACTAGAGCTTTCTGTGAGCATACTTATTACGCTTTCATGGTTAAAAAAAAAAAAACTATCTAAGAAGATATGCACTATGAATGAATGAAGGTACTTGAGAGAGAAACTAAGAAGGAGTTAGAGGACTGAGTTGAGGCAAGCCAAAGCTGTTGATTCCACATCTTCGTCGTCGACTTCATCTTCGGTTTCCCAGAGGAAACGTGCATAAGAGGCAAAAACAAAACTGCACCAGTTAAACAACCAAAACAAGATTAACCCCACAACAAATCAATTACAATGTCCCAAATAGCAAAAATTTTCGGAGAAATTACCAAAATTTCAGATTCTCAAAAAAGTTATGCAGAAGCTCAAAGTATCTTTTTTTAACAAACTACTATTGGAATGATATTAGTGCCTTTATCTACACTACGTTATGCTCGGATTGAATGCTTAAATTAGGTTTAATTAATGAAAAAGCAGGATCATCCCATTTTTCTTACCTATTATCAGGGGAAGTTTTAGTAGCTTCAAGATGGTAATGCTCAGCTCGGGAGGCATCCTTATGATTACTCCATATCAAATCAGCATACATTGATATCACATTTCCATCATTGGGATTTGCTAACATTGCTCTTCCACAATAATCTTCAGCTTTTATCAGGTCTCCAAGAACCTATTTATTAGCCAGAGAAAATCAACAAATTGCTGAGAATGAAACTAGGACTAACCACAAGCTTTTTTCTTTTTAAGCACAATTGTACAATAGTCAAACAATAGTTCAAACTTCACCCCTAATTAAGGTATTCACATTCCTGTAGCAACTTCAGTATAAAAACCAAAGGTTAAGAAAAACACCCTATTGATCCTGAACCAATTTGATCCCCTAACTTTAGCTTGTAATCCATGTGCTTCCAAATTTATACTGATTTAGTCCCTATTTCGAAAATGTTAGGGGGATTTAATGAAATTTGTTGATAAATAGTCAAACAATAGTTCAAACTTCACTCCTAAGGCATTTCACATTCTAGTATAACAACTTCAATATAAAAACCAATTGCACTTTCGAAATTTGTAATTGCGAACATTATCTGATTGATGAATCGTTTCATGTCAAAGTTCAAAGACTAATTTATTACAAATTGATAAGTTTCAAGAACAAAAATGGACCTATTCCAGCAGGTAAATTCCTTCCCTAAGAACAGTAATCGACGGGGAAGACAAATCTGATTTAAAAGATGGCTAACAAGATAATATCAATTTTATTGGGTATTCTTTTTAACACAAACAGATTCCTAAAATCCAGGCCTATTCTAAGCCAATATAGTTCTAAGAAGTAAAAGCAGATTAAAGATCTTTGAAATAGCATCAGTTCAGGCAATCAAGATCCATATAAAAACATCAAGAAAATGAATGTTGAGGGTCAGAACAAGATTTTACAAAAACTCCTATTTGAAACAATAAGATTTCCAGTAAAATGGATGATCATTTCTCATTTCATTCTCTAACCACAATTTCTTCATAAACCAAACATAGAATAACAAACAGAACCAAATGTAATGTAAAGAATATCAAGAAAATTAAAGAAGATGGGATTTCAATTTTCATATCATGTACCTCCTTCAAGAACTGAGCATAATTGCCTAGTATCAACGAACTCTTAGGGTTCGCCTCTATCATCCTCTGATAAAGCAAATCCGTCTTTGTCAACGCATTCGCGTTCTGACTATCCGAATCCCAAAAACTAAAACAATCATAAACGCCACCATCCGAAACATCGCCATTGCCATCGCCACAGCAATCGGAACTCTCCCCGACATTGTCGACACCACAGCCCAATCTCCCATCCAAAAACGCCATTCTCGGATTCCTCTTCCCCACCACTGAAAGGTAACCCAAATCGGACTCCGAGAGAGTTCGCATCACCTTGATCGCCGGACCCCCAATCATCGGTGGCGGCGGCAAAAGTTTCGAAGAAACAGAGAGTGTGAGGGGCCGTGATTTAGGAAATTGGTGGATGATTTCCGTCTCCGCCGAAGATTCTTTCAAATGGGGTTTCCATGGATTGAGAATTGGAGTTGATGCAGTTCTGAGAAGCATGATTAAAAGGAAGAAGAAAGGGTTTTAGGATTTTATTCAAAAACCCTCTTTCTCTCTCTTATTTTTCTCTCTGCAACAGACTGAGAATTTGTGAATGGTTTTGAATTTATAGGAAGATGAAGAAAGAGAGAAATTTGTTAAGCAATATATATATATATATATATTGAGAAAATTGGTAATTTGATTTTTGATGCAAGACGTAGGGATAATCAGATACCTGACAAAATTTAAAGTTTAGTTTGTAAAAACAGCAAATAATTTTTGAAATGGTCAAAATAGCAAACGAAATTAAATAATCGAAAATAATAAGTAGAAATGGTCAAAATTACCCTCAATTAACCCATATCAATAAGGCTTAAAAATAGGAAGTTAGATGGTTTGGAAATCATTTCAAAAACAACAAGTACGCTCTAATCAAATAAATTTCACGTTGCACATTTACAATTAATTATCATCATACTAAACAAGGAATGAATTAAAAGAAAATAAGAAAAAAATAAAATAAATATTTCAAATAAAAAATATAGGGTTTTTACAAATCTCACTTGGGTAGAGAAAACCGCAAGATAAATTTCTGACCATGCATTTGTTGTAGTCGTAGCCTCCTATTGCATTATGGTGTAGTAGTTCACGTTACCTTGGATTCATGTCACGTTGCCTTGCATTCGTTTGGCATAGCCATTTTTTTCGACAATTCTGTCAACGGCCGACTCCGATCTTACGAGCCTCACCTATATCTAAATACTTCCACAAAATCAACACTTGCACAACCTTTTTCAGAGGTAAAAAAACCTAAACCCTTGCACAATCTTCCTTTTCCTTCATACATTGTAATCTATCTTATACAATGTTTCACACATTTAAGGTAAGAAGTAACTCTTGAGCATAAATCTTTGAATATAATATATAGAGATCTTCAAATAATCCAATATTTACCTCATTCTTTTCTTAAATAAAACAATGAGTTTTAAAATAATATTTTATTTGTAATCTTTAGGCAAACCGAACAACACATATTTTCTCCTATTTTTTAGAATTTAAAAACATAAACACAATTTTACTTGTTTATCCACGTCACTTAAATAATAAGTTTAAAAATAATCAACCATTTAAATGCATTTGAAGAATGATAAAAGTTATGAAAAAAGAGAAAACTGAAGGAAGAATGAGAGTCCGTGAACAATTGAAGGCTGCTGGAATTAACGGGAGTAAAAAACAAGCAAACAAAGAACCAATAGTTCTTAAAATGGGGATGGGTTATGTTTCTAATCTCTAACTGGAATAATTCTGAAAATCAATAAATTGAAACTGAATGTACAATAAGGCAAAAAGGATACAATGGCTTAAAGAGCATTTGTCAAACGTGGAAGTACAAAAAGTAACTAAAAAAGAGACCAAGAGGCCTCTACAATAGATTGAATGTCATAATGAAAAAAACAAAAACACAGACCAAGGTACTATCGATTTATTTCAATAGTCTATGTTAACAATATGAGTTCATAATAATATAAATGAACGTGCAGAATGTGAGAAAGACAATAAGCAAAAAAAAGGAAGGATATAAATGACGTACTGGAAGAAGAGGAGGAAAAAGAACAATAAGAGTCTAGGGTATGACATGTATATTTTATCAATAAATTATTGAAATTATAGCATATTTGTTAGAGTAATTGTATCAAATGATCCATCAAATACTCAACAAGAAGAATAAGCTAGTAATGAGTGAAGAGGAGGAATCAAAACTTGAATAGAGTTTTGAAAACATGGAAGAGGAAATAAAAGAAAATGAAGAAGCTAATTCAGAAAGTCATGGAGACATAATAGAGACAGAAAAAGCATCTTCCTAGCTAAGAGTCGGACAAAAAGGAACAAAAGGAGAAAGGAAAAAAGGTAATCCTCCCTAACTTAAAAACACTAATGGAGTTTTTTGCACAATACCAAATTAACTACTGTAATTGACAAATTATAGGTTTAAAGTATCAAAGTAAAAGGAAAGGGCAAACAAACCTCCAAGCAAAAAGGAATTGCACCATTACGTGAGAATAAAAATGAGGTATGTTCACTAAAATACACTGTATTTGTACTTATTGATTGACCTTATAGATTAAGTTACATATATTAAGAAACTTTGAATCCGATGAAGTTGAAAGGAGAAATGAACCACTCAAAATAAACTTAAATTATTTGAAAAGATCAAGAAAAACTTAGATGAAGAATTGCAAGAGAAGTTTAGAAGCACTATTTTTAGACATTTCCTTGATTTTTCAATTACAAATTAGTCATCACAGGTTTTATTACATTTAATCCAATGAATGTGTAAACTTAAATCTTTCACTCAGTTGAATCTCTTGATAGGCAATTGGGCATTGATGTTTGGTTTAAGGGAATTTATTTTGTAACTGGTTTAAATTGCAGAGAACTTCTGATCATTGATCAAAGTATAATAAAAGAAGATGGAAATATAAAGAAAATGTACTTTGATAATCGAAAGTCTGTGACCAGGATGTTTCTTAACATAATCTTCAATGTTAGCAAAGCTGGCTCTGACAGTGATGGAATAAAAATGACTAAATTGTATTTTCTAGAGGGTTTTCTTATCCCAAAACAAGAGAATTTGAATTTGGAATTGGAGCATATACTAATGGTAGGATGATGATGAGTTGTTTAACAACTATCCATGGGGAAGTGTTGCTTTCGATCTGCTAGTTAAATTCATGAATAGAGCAGTAAATAGCAAAGGCCAAACGGGAATATCAATGGGAGGATTTATATTCCCGATATTGATATGGGCATATGAAGTAATACCACAAATAGTAAATTAGGCTACAAATAGTCAACCAAAGTGGAGGGACCTGAAGAAAAAGGTCTTTGATTCAAAAAAGGTATGACAATCTTTACAAACAAAAATTGAAAGAATCTTTGAATTATTAGTTCTAAACTAACTTGTTTTATTGTTGATTTGACATTTTTATTATTTATTTGATAGCTTGAGATATGTCCTTTGCTAGCAATCTAGAAGAAATGAATATGTCATATTTTGTCCTATTCCTTGAGGTTGAAAAAAGAATGATGAAAGAGGCTGAAGAATAATTGAGCAAGTATATGCTGAAGAGGGGTTGAGCTTTCAATAAATAGAGGACTTGCTTCTGGGAATGATGTAAGATTTGAACGAATAGAGAAAATCCAAGAATTGATGACCAAAACAATGGAGAAAAAATTTGAATTAATGAAGATTGGTAAGATTAACAAAGAAAATAGTTGACTTGGTCGAAACATTAAAAATAATGATTTGACTATATGAAAAATACACTTGTTAATGCAGCACCTGCTTCGACAAGTAATCTATATATGGTATGTAATCAAACTACACTGTATTTATTTTCTTTCTTAATCCACATTTTTTATACATTACATGATAATGGGTAACATCCTAATTCGAACAAGAACTCGATGAAATTGAGAAAGAACAAGAAGAAAAGGAAGAAGAAAAAGAATTTGTTGATCATTCTGATGCTCCACCAACAATATGATTAAAAGATGACGACAAAGATTTAGAAGGACAAGGAAAAAAGAACCCACAATCCATAGTAGCACCAGCTAGACACAAGGAAGTAAGTAAAAGAAACTGTTGGAAATGGCAGGGCCCTCAGAACGACGAACTATAAACTGTCAAGGCACGGTGGTCAAGCGAAGAGCAAAAACCTGCAAAATAGAAACTCGTTATAGGCTGAGTCGCGAAGCTCGCTCTCTTTAATACGTTTCGCGGCTCTGTCCAAGTGTGCAAACAGTTATGAAAATTGCCACGTTGTCCCTAGGATAAAACAATTAAATGAAAACTGATCGAAAATGCACCGTTACCGATTAGAACGTACACCCTTTCTAAACTCACTACTCGAAAAACTAAGATGAAGGAGGAGAGAAAATTGAAGTGGGAATTTAGAAAATGAATTCTGTGTCTCACGAACTGTTGAAGGCCTTGCCTTTTATAGGCCTTCAGCATCGAAACGAATCGTTTTAAAATTAATCAACGGACCGTTTTAAAAATTAATCAACGGACCGTTTTAAAATTAATCAATGGACCGTTTTAAATATAATCAATGGACCATTTTAAATATAAATTTGCACCCAAAAATTCCCCACTTGGAAATTTAAACAAAACGAGAAGAGAAGAAAGATTTTCATTGAGCAGTTTCAGTCTATATAACACTATGCATAAACAAAGGTGTCTGATTACCTAAACCTTTACATAGTGTAGATGATTCAGAATATACTAGAGTAATCCTTGGTTTTGAACTCTATCTCTGACAGCATCTCACACAAAGTGTTATTAGGGTGTAGTATGTAACCCTTGGTTTTGAACTCTATTTCTAACAGTATCTCACACAGAGTATTATTAGGGTGTAGTACGAAAGTCCGTACTTTTAAGGCCTAGCACGTAAATTCTAGTTTAGTGAATGCTCTAGAGAGTTTGCCTATAAACTCCATAGGAAGCGGCCCTCACTTTTATATTCACACAGGTGGGTCTATCGAGGGTACTTCTGTAGCTGGGTACCCCACTTGTCATCAAGTATAGATCTCATTAAGAACTGAGTTCAACCTTTCTTACGCTTCAGGATATCATGCTCAAACTTTAAGTCATAGGAATGGAACTCTGTGTTTGGTTTAGCATGATTTACTATATATCACTCGTGATCAGTTATTACCCGTTGAACCTGTTTCTTGAGATCTTTAGTCTACAGATTGGACTAAAATAGTCTATTTCTTGGACTTCCAAGAGATAACTTCAGCAGCTATATTAAAGATATAGCCACTTGTAACCTTTGAATCATCCGAACGAGAGCTCCAATCAACATTGCAGAACCCTTCCAGGACAGCGGAAAACTTTTGATAATGTAATCTTAGGTTTTGGGTTTTCTTTAAATATCCCATGACCCTTTCTATAGCATTCCAATGCTCTTTACTAGGTCTGCTTGTAAACCTGCAAAGTAGTCCTACAAGATAAGCTATATTAGGCCAAATGTAGTCAGCAGCGTATCTAAGACTGCCTATGATGCTCGCATAAAGTGTAGTCAGCAGCGTATCTAAGACTGTCTATGATGCTCGCATACTCAGATTGATTAACACTATCACCAGTGTTCTTGAACAACTTGACACGAGGGTCATAAGGAGTACAGGCTGGTTTACACTCAAAGTAATTGAATTTCTTTAGAATCTTTTCTATATAGTGAGATTGATCTAAAGAAATTTCTTTTCAGACCTATTTACTTTTATGCCTAAGATTACACTAGCTTCTCCTAAGTCTTTCATATCGAAGTTCGCACTCAATATTGATTTTACATCATTTATGACATGCAAGTTCGACCCAAAGATCAATAAATCATTTACATATAGACACAAGATAGTGCAGAGGTTATTATCAAACTTATGGTAGATGCATTTGTCACTTTCATTGATCTTGATACCTTTAGATAGGATAAGGTTGTCAAATTTTTCATGCCATTGCTTAGGAGCTTGTTTTAGTCCATAGAGAGATTTGTCTAATTTACACACCTTATTTTTTTGACCATGGACAACAAAACCCTCAGGTTGTTCCATGTAAATCTCTTCTTCAAGTTCACCATTTAGGAAAACGGTTTTTACATCCATCTGATGTACTACAAGGTTATAAAGGGCAACCAGAAAGAACAGGACACGGATTGAGGTAATTCTAGTAACAAGGGAGAAGGTATCAAAGAAATCTATGTTTTCTCTTTGTCTAAAGCCTTTCGCTATTAACCTGGCTTTAAATTTATCGATAGTCCCATCAGGTCTAAGTTTTCTCTTTAAGATCCATTTGCACCCTATTACCTTACAACCTGGGAGTAGATCTACTAAGTGTCAAGTCCTATTTGACTCAAGTGAGTCCATCTCATAATTTATGGCTTCTTGCCATAGGTTGGCATCTATTGAGGACAGTGCAGCTCTTAAATCTTTAGGATCTTTTTCTACATTATAGGTCAAGAAGTCATTTCCGAAATCTTTGGCGGTTCTAGCTCTTTTTCTTCTTCTAGGTTATGGTTCAGTTTCCTCTCTAGGGTTAGGATTTCTAACTAGGGATATACCACTTGAACCAGAGCCCCCACTATTCCTTGATTTAAAAGGAAACCTATCTTCAAAGAAGTCGGCATCATTTGACTTAATGATCACTTGGTTCACTAGTTCATAGAACCTGTAGGCTTTACTATTTAAGGCATAACCTATAAAGACACACTCGTAAGCTCTACTAGCCAACTTTCTCCTTTTTGGGCTAGGAATCCTTACAAAGGCTAGACAACCCTATGTTCTTAAGTAGGACAAGTTTAGTTTCTTATTCTTGAGAATTTCGTAAAGTGAAGTTTTATTTTTAGATTTCGGGATTCTATTTAGGACATAATACACGGTAAGGATGATTTCACCCCACCAATAAGACGCGGTTCCTGAACTAAGTAAAATAACAACTACTAGCTTAGCTAAAGTTCTATTTTTCCTTTTGGCTTTTCTGTTCATTTCAGGAGAATAAGGTGCGCTATTTTCATGTATTATTTCATATGAGTTAAAAAATTCATTATAGTTAAAAAATTCATTATAACTATCCGAGTCGTACTCGGTTCCCCTATCACTACGAAGTCTTCTAACTTTTCTATTAAACTGATTCTCTATTTCAGAAACAAAAAGTTTGAAGGCATCAAAAGCATCACTTTTATTTTTCAGCAGGTGTACAAAAGTAAAATCAAAGCAGTCGTCAATAAAAGTAATGAAATATCTTTTACTATTCCTATCAATATGCCATCAAATTCATAGGCATCAGAATGAATCAAATCTAGAGGCTCAGAATTTCTAAGTACAGATTTATGCGAAGTTTTAGTAATTTTAGCCTGACTACAATACTCGCATTTATTAAAATCATTTGTGGATAACTTAGGTATCATTTCCAGCCTAATCATGTTACTAATTAAATTCTTATTCACATGACATAGTCTAGCATGCCAAAATATTCATAGAACACAGTATACACACAAAAGATTTCATTTTATTAAGGTCTAGATTTAATTTGAACATTCCCTCAATTGCATACCCTTTCCCTACAAATACATTATTTTTTGTAAGGGTATATAGGTCTGCCCCTATAGTTTGAGTAAACCCGACTTTGTTGAAGAGATAGCCCGAAACCAAATTCTTTCGTATCTCCAGAGTGTGCAGAATTTCGTTCAACGTGAGGGTCTTCCCAGATGTAAACTTCAGTTCTACCTCACCGGTTCCAACAACTTTCGTAGAGTGGTGATCTCCCAATAGAATATTCTTATCCTTAATTTCAGTATAAGTTTTAAATAAATAGTTAGTTAAAAACATGGCGCATCGCGCTAGTGTTCTATCCACACCCTTCACAACCTATGATCACATTATACTCTGTGATCATGGCGACTAATGGTTCTTCTGTCAAGTTCGGCTGACCAGCAGGATGACGCCTTTCCTACAGTTCATAGCCATGTGCCCAGTTTATTACAATTAAGCAGAGGAACTGTACTGTTTCTCCTGAAGGGGGCTTATGTTTTTTCTTGTTGGTTCTGGTTGATGGAGCCATGGTTCTGACCTTTCCTCTTTGTCCCCTTAAGTTTTTGGTCAGGTTTTACCACGACAGAGCGGTTTCCTAAGTACTACGTTCACCTTCCTCCCTCTATCTACTCCAAGCTTCCTCCTCGATCCTTAATTGAGTTATAAGACTCTCCAAGGAGACTCTTTTGGTCTTATGCCTCAAAGTGTTCTTAAAGTCCTTCCACAAGGAGGAAATTTATTCATAATAATTGCAACTTGGATTGTTCGTTTAAGGAATCCTTAGTAATTATCTCGTGGGCTATCTTCTAGAGTTCATGGGATTGGGCCTCCACGGATTGGTCATCCATCATCTGGAACTTGAATAACGCTAACCGATATTTCTTGGACTGGCTCTCCTCGGTGTCATACTTCTTTTGCAGGGCATCCCAGACCTCCTTCGCTGTCATTAATTGTACTGTAGTAGTCAAAACAGATCATCAATCAAACCATTTAAAATGAAATTCTTACATAGAAAGTCTTTCTTCCTCCTAGTCAGCAGTCTTTTTTTCTATTGTTCAGTTGGTTCTTCTTTAAGGGACGATTGGCTTAGCATTGGTATAAAGTTTCGACAAACTTCTTGACGGTGAGGAAGAATTACATCTTTTGTCTCCACACCGTTTGAAGTTCGCTCCTTCGACCGGAATGGACGGTTGAGGTCAGATATCTCATTGTTTGCTATTGAGGATCATTGATGTTGTTGAAACGTCTAAAATTGTTGGAAACTGCAGGGCTCTCTAGAACGACAAAACTGTTAACTATCAAGGCATGGCGGTCAATAGCAAAAGGAGCAAAACCTGAAAAAAACGAAACTCGTTATAGACTGAGTCGCGGAGCTCGCTTTCTTTAAGACGTTTCGCGGCTTTGCCCAAGTGTGCAAACAGTTCTAAAAATTGCCATGTCGTCCCCAGGATAAAATGGCTAAATGAAAATCAATCGAAAATGCACCATTATCGATCGAAACGTACACCCTTTCTAAACTCACTGCTCGGAAAGCTAAGATGGAGGAGGAGAGGAAATTGAAGTGAAAATTTAGAAAATGAATTCTGTGTCTCACGAACTGTTGAAGGCCTCACTTTTTATAGGCCTTCAGCATTGAAACGGACCGTTTTAAAATTAATCAATGGACTGTTTTAAAAATTAATCAACAAACCGTTTTAAAAGTAATCAATTGACCATTTTAAATATAATCAATTGATCGTTTTAAATATAAATTTACACCCGTTAAAAACAAAAACAAAAAGTAAGTGGAAAAAGAACCTAAGGAAACGGAATGCAAGGTAATACAATATGAGTGTATTAGAAATTATATTCTTTCATCTATAAAAACATGGAAATTGAATTGTCAAGTTAATTGTGATAAGATACAAAAGATGTAGATGAAGTGATCAACAAAGTCATTCAATTAATTGATGAAAAAGAGATTTATGTGAAGCTAGAAAGATCGAATAAGGAAAAATCAATAAAATTGGTACGTAGGTGATTAGTTGTAAAATATTTACTACTTTTTCTCTCTTCACATAGCTAAATTATTTGCATTTTTTACATATTAATAGAATAAGACTCCTAAAACTTCAACAACAAAAATTCTGCACAAGGTAAGACCATTATGGTGCACAAATAAACACCAAAAATCAAAGACTCAAGTGGTACAATACTAAACAAAATATCCATCAAATTCATCCTTTCAACATTTTGGATTTTAAAATATCTAAATAACTAACGAATGATATTTTATTGCATAACAAATAAAATGTCAAAAGAAAGTTGGATATGACTGATAAGTTGTACAATATTGATGAGAATGATCTTGCTACGTAAGAATAAAATTTTCATATAAACTTATCCAGTACTACCATTTATTCAGTACTAACAATTAGTCATTGTTCAATAAATGTTGTTAGTTAAATACAACTAACACAGAGTTGATCATGATGGCAATCCAAGAAGAAGAAAGAAGAGCTAAATAAAGAGAAACAAGAAGACCAATGGCACAACTTAATGATACAAAGCCACCAATCACAAGGATATGGATAGTGCAACAAGAGGAATAATACAAACACCGAAGAAAAAGGATAAAAACATCCCATTGAATGGACCATCATTTGACTTGCACTTGAACCAAGCATGAAGGTGTTGATCGATGATGAAGTGGTCTTGAAAACTTTATATTCTTGTTCTGCTAGAAGATTTTAGTGCTTTATGAACCTTGCTTTAGGAAAGAACTTAGTTTTGAGTTTATTGTTACTGTTTTTGGGTTTATTTTTGACTTGGAAAGCTTGAATGTTTTTTAATGTTTTGGAAACCTTGGATGTTTGGACTTGATAGGATCCCCCTTAGAAGGTATGTTAACAACAAACACATTGTACTCCTAACGTGTGATAACTGGATTATTAATATACAAGTATTTGACTTTTAACAGGTCGTCTTATATTCATTGTTGTTATAAGATATACTAACAACAATGATACTTAAATTTAAAATCCAGAAAATTGAAGTAAAGAAACCTCACAACCTCGATATACTTACCAAGACTATAAATTAGACATATCTACCTATGAATTGTACGAAAGGTATATCCATCTTTAACAAAGAAAGTATTAAACATTTGAACAATTTATGATATTCCAAAATGAATAATTCCACATACTTTCCAATAAATATAGAATAATTCTATATAAAAACAAATGCAGTTCAATCTTATAAACAGAGAACTTATTAAAAAATATATAGATTGATTATAGTTACAATTTGAATTGTATTAAAAATTTAAAAAGTTTGTCATATTCCAAAATGAATAATTGTACATATGGTCCAATATATATAAATACAATATAATTCTATAAACATATGTAGTCTAACATGATAAACAATGAAATTATGTAGAAATAACTAAATTGAGTATAGATAAAAAAAGATATTATATNAGAAAAGCAGTGAAGCTTTTTAGAAATATATACATTGACATAGATGCAAAAAATATTGTGATAGATAACGAAATTAAATATGAAGAACACTTTCATTAAGGGAAAAAAAATCCTAAAACAGTTTAACCCAAAAACAAAAATCAACAATATAAGACGACAATTATATAAACTACTAATGTAGGGACTCAACGTCGTAAAATTTCCTTGCAAGCTCTACAATTATGACCCCTCCCACCACACCTACTACAATGAACTGTAGCTTTCCTTTCTAAATAAGAAGTAATTCTTTTATTTCTTAGGCCTTCCAACAAGATGTTTGACCTCAAGAGGAAGAAGTGGATCATCGCCAACTTGGTACATATTTGTAACATGTTCTATATTACCAATAGGACGTGTTTCCTTCCTATATAAGAGAACTAAATTTGAAATGGCAGAAATCATGTGTATACATATGTAGATGAAGCTTCCTAGTAGACAATGTAATGCATGCATGGGAGCACGAGATTAAATCTAGGTCCCACTGACGACATGAGCAAGTATGGTTTAGAATATTGACAACAAACGGTTCCTTCCCATGATGAACTTCAAATTCATGCTGATTAATGGGATATATTTGGCAATATATAATATTGAATGTAAATTACAAATTAGACTCTTAATAATGGTAAATATACTTTTTTTTTAAAAAAAACGTACATTTATTGTTTGACTCTCCTTTAATGCAACTCGAATCATATTCTCAACATATGTGAAAAGTTCTGTACACTGGAAACTTCAATGAGTACGATGTTCATAAAACCATTTTTGAATTAACCTGTAAATCGTTTCAAGAAGACCAATAGCAAGTAATTCTTGTGCTTCTTTCAGCCATGAATTCATGCTTTTAAATATGTTGGTTTTCATCAATGAATATCTTTTCCTTCGGAAAAATGTCCTATCCCACCTCGATTTTCCAACCTCCTTTTACTCATACCTAATAAAATGAGAAAGATCATCCAACTTTCTCATGTAATACTCAGACTACAAAGGTGTATATGCTCTGTCACAACTATAGAAAGAATCCCCAATCGGACTTGACTTATGGTTCTTTTTTATATTCTCATACAAATGGAATGCATACAAACTGTGCTCAACTGAATCATACACATAACTAAAACCATTGGCTATACCCTTAGATATGATAGTAAGGTCATTAGGTTCTCCAAAGCAGCTTTAAGATTATGAAAAACCAAGACCATGACCGATCATTCTCTGAATCAACAACAACAAATGCAAGAAGGACAACTTGAGAATTACTATCAAGAGTGCAAGTAGACAATAACCTACTCAAGTATTTGTTCTTCAAGACGCGTCATCAATTGATATTATAAGTAAACAGTAATTCTATGTATCTAAAGAAGCAACAATAGCTAATAAATAATACTTAAACCGAGCTATAAAATAATACTTAAACCTAGTTTGATCATTAGCTTCTTATGTTATATATGTTCCTGCAATGAATAAAGTTAAAAGTGAATATCTTGGTGACTTAAAACGTAGATCAAATAAATTACACTATATTTGGAAACAAAAAATAAGTACTTGGATTTTTTTCAATTAGTGCACTTGAGAATACTGACAAAAGAGCATAGGAGGACTTCAGAGTACCCCTAATAGAATTCAAAGCAATCTCATAGCCTCTCCAAGCCTTGTTGTAACTTACATTCACACCATGATGCCTTTTCATATTGCTAATTACATTACATGGACAACATTGAATCTTGCCATTCATTCTAAAAAAAAACTTTGTACACTCAGCAAAAATCCAATATGTTGCTTGCCTATGATCATCTTTAACAACATTAACAAAATATTGGTGGGTATTTGTGAATTTAAGGACCATCCAAACCCCATTTTTCTTATACACAAATGCACGTAGATACCAACCACAAGACAAATCCTTACCTCGAATATCAAATGGCGTACATATTGACCTAATCGTAGTAAGTTCAAAACTATTCTTATGAGCAAGCAAATAAATAGCTTTTTCAATATAGATTTGCTCCTAAAAAGTGAACCTTCTTTAATGGAAATTTCAGATCGAGATGATTCAAAAGCTTCAAAATCAATTATTTTAGTATTCCGATATAACTATTGGATGGAATGCTTTGTTACTGCTAATTCACTATTCAAATACACTTTATTTTCAGAAGTAGCAGACGATATAGTGTCAATAACTATACATAAATAATTTTGGAGGAATTTCGATAAAACAAACAAAAGCTACAAAACATTCTTATCTTCAACAATTCAAATAAGATTCGAATTGTTGGAACCAAACCATTAAACTGTCAAATGAGACACAAAGAGATTGGAAGACGAAAAAAGCTTACCATGGATACAATCAACAAATTATTGAAACAAAAAAATCTAATGGAAAATAAGGCTCAACAACACGATAATTACGATATTGTGAACTTTCATTCCATCTACCATAAAAAATAATCTTTACCCGTTGTAGAGCCATAGCAAAAACAAAAAAATTGAAATAATGGATAGTTACTTATTTGTAGAAAATACAGTCTTCTTTAGATGTTGATAGAATGAAGAGTATATCTAGAATATTAAAATAATATAATAATATATAAGATGATAAGATGATAAGATGATAATGAATAAAAGATGATAAAAAATACAAAAAAAAATGATAAAATTTAAATGAAATATATTGTTGTTAGATGATAATATGTATAAATTATTAAGTAAAATCCTAATCAGGATAAAAAATTTTAATATGAATTTAAAATAATAAAGAATAAAAAAATAATGTAAAATCTAAAGATATATTATAAATTAAAATCAAAATGGTGATAAACAAATTAAAGATGGATTAATTCTGAATATTTTCGAAATGTGGTTAAATCAAATCAAAACAAATATGAAACCGTCAATTCAAATTTCAAAATGGAAGAAAAATTCGACATCTTTTATCCCTTGAATCCATTGGATTAAAATCTCATAATTGACGATTCCATTTACACAATATTTCTATTGATAATTGATATACGGTCTCATAATAGACGGTTTTAATATTTCTATTGAAAAAATTATACAGTACTTGAAAAAGCTGTTAATCGACCATACAAGGGACGATTTAGAGATTAAAAAAATATATGTCATGTGTACAACACGCTTTTACCAAAAATCTTATTATTTTCATTTTTTTTACAAAAGTTAAAAACCACCCCCCAATTTTGTCATTTCCTCCAATTTCTCTCTCTCCCTCTCTCTTTTTCTTTTAGAATTTAGTTTATAATGATTCATTTTAGATTTAATCGATATGGAAATTTGAATCTATTTAATTTTAGTTCTTAAATTTTAGAAATGCTTATTTCAATATCTATTTATTTAGAGATTTTAGTAGAAAGTTTAAAATTTTACCAAAATAGCATATTCTAAATCAAATTCAAATTCAAATAATGTAGTGTAATACACACCTAACATTTTTAGAATATTTGTTAAAAATTTTATGTCATCTAGTGAAATTTTTATGTTGAGACTTGGAATAGGTGTTTCGATGACATGCAATATTTTGGCCATGTTCTGGTCTCAATTTTTTTATCATATATTTCATAATTTTTAGTATACCTATATGTCAATTGACTTATATTCGGTTTGCACAAGTCTCAATTTTTTCATCACACATTTTAATTAATTTTTATTTTGTCATAGTTTTAAGGCAACTATGAAAATTTATAGGTAATATTATAATTTTTAGAAAATATGGATATTTTTTTCAACAAATAAAATAATGTATGGCACACATTTTAGGAAAAAGAAAAAGCCAAATTTAGAACGATTTAAAACGGACCGTAGAATTTTCAGTTGGTCTTTGCCCAATAAACGCGGGAAGCAGTTAGCAGTTAAACTGAACACGGTAGGCCTCAAAGACCTTACTACGGTCCCGCACAGTCCGGACGAATCTAGGCTGTTAATTTCTAAAAATGGAGGACTTTCGTTGGACGGTCCTCATGGAGAGAAAAGAAACGGGGTGATGTAACGCCGTTTGCATGTTGGATATGATGAATGGACCGTGAAGCTCGCTCTTCACCGTTGGCTAATGGTGGTACTCACTCCGTTAAGATTTTTTTTTGGTCTTTTAAATAATAAAATTTGGATTTGGATTTTTTATTTTTAAGAATTATGAATATTTCATGAAATTAAAATATGTTTGTTCACACGAGGTTTCCGAAGAAACATGTTTCATGGAGTTGAACTTGAGTTGGTGTTGATGTTGGAGTTGATTTGATGCGATGTGGTTCGATCTCTAATATTTAATATTCTGATTCTCTTTTGAATATGGTTGACTTGGAGAAGGAAAGCACCGAACGTTCTTGAAGTAAAAATCTTGGAAGCTTGGAGTAGAAGTATTGGAAGAGTATTTGTGTCTTCAAAGGTCTTCTGCCTTATAGGAGTGCAGCTTCAGGAGTCTTGGAAGCTTGAAGTAGAAGTCTTGGAAGAGTATTTGTGTCTTCAAAGGTCTTCTGCCTTATAGGAGTGCAGCTTCAGGAGTCTTGGAAGCTTGAAGTAGAAGTCTTGGAAGAGTATTTATATCTTCAAAGGGTCTTCTGCCTTATAGGAGTGCAGCTTCAGGAGTCTTGGAAGCTTGAAGTAGAAGTCTTGGAAGAGTATTTGTGTCTTCAAAGGTCTTCTGCCTTATAGGAGTGCAGCTTCAAGAGTCTTGGAAGCTTGAAGTAGAAGTCTTGGAAGAGTATTTATATCTTCAAAGGGTCTTCTGCCTTATAGGAGTGTAGCTTCAGGAGTCTTGAAAACTTGAAGTAGAAGTCTTGGAAGAGTATTTGTGTCTTCAAAGGTCGTGGGCTTGGTTGGTCCATGGGCTTGACCCTTGGACCCAATTAGTTGGTTTTGGGCCTGATCTGGAATTTGGGTCCAATTCAACTTTTTTTGTAGTTTGGACTTTAAGCCCAAATAGTAATATTAAATTTGACCAATTTAATCTCATCTGATTCATCCGTGTGACATCATCGAAACTTGTCTTCAATTCAATTCGGGACATATGTCAACTTCTAATTGGACCCAAAGTCAATGATTTAGAAATTCGTCGTTAATTTAGCAAACGACGTGGTGACTTGTGATTGGTCCAAAATTTCTCATTCAACATATGCCCCTTTTCGAGATTTATGCACGTATATGGGTGGATGAATCTCGAAAAAAATGTAATTTGAGATCAAAATAT